>NC_041410.2:49012361-49331111 GCF_900747795.2 Erpetoichthys calabaricus | reverse complement strand
TTAGTGTTTAATGTGGTTCTTATTTGCATTCAATTGCATATTCTATTGTTCATTTTGAATTTCTATGAAGCAAATTGAGCATGGTAAATAATAATGCCATTTATTATTATAATGACTACCTATACTCAGAGGTGACACCTGCATCATCAGTATCAACAATACCCACCAACAATACAACAATACACAGTGCCAGCAACACATTGGCAGCCCAAGCCCCCCAACTTATGAATATAGCCACAATCATCACCATACTCAACTGCTGCCAAAGCTGCTAATTCCAGCTCAACCTTGACAACAGCAGCATTCAGGATCACCAAAAACATAAACAATATCATCCAGCCAGATGAACAGTAATCATCAACGTCAACTATTGAGAGAGGTGCCACCTGCACTACAAAAACGACTAGAGCCGCTGGCATTACCTGCCACATGTATACTGACAACACCAACTGCAACATCCTCCAGTGCAGTGTCTGTATCAGCATCATCCACCAGCAATGCCAGCAACACAGTGACAGGCAGGCTGCCTAAATTACAAACAAGGTCACAATCATCACCACTCACAACCATGCCGCTGCCCTGGCTAATACGAAATCCATCTTGACAACAGCCATATTCAGCATTGCCTAGCTCTGTCAGCTGCACCAGCAACTTTTACATTTTATACTTATTTGTTTAGCTGATGCTTTTATATAAAGTGGCTTCCAAAAGAGGTCAACATAATCAAGTAAGTAATCAAGTAATAATCAGTCTGGGGGAACTATTTGGGAACAAATGTTTCAGGACAGAGATAACAAAATTGATCATCTCAAACAGGGCTGTGGAGTCGGATGCAACTTTTGGCTTGCTTGAATCTCAGTCGATAAAAATGTTTCAATCTCAACTAAACATAAATTATAATGTGTTAAAATTCCCAATTTCACATATACTAATTCGATTAAACTATTTTTCATCTATCCCTTTGAGAGAAATACAGCGTTTTTTGTTTTTTTTTTTTAACTTTGAGCAGCATTAAACATAAGACAGACCTTACAATGTCTGCAACTTCTTTAATAAATATAAAAAAGCCACAATGGCATCATAGAAGCCTTTATACCCAAACATTAACAGGTTAGGAGGCTAAAACATAGTGTTGGCAGTGATGAAACACCTCGTATCTTGCAGGTGCTGTCAATCAACATAGTAAATATATTAGTCTAATTAAAAATAGAGGAGTCAGAGGTACCATTAATTAAGGAGTCGGTGTCAAAGGTTTTGTTTACTAACTCCGCAGCCCTGATCACAAGTGAAGAGTTCAGAACAAAATACAAGCTACTTACAAGGTTACAAAGCCTAATAGCTAATATAGGACATAAATTCACCAAACAAGAGAGTCTTCAAATTCTTCTTAAACACACTGAGGGATTCAGAACTTCATATACTGGTGAGCAGCTTGTTTTACAAGCCAAGAGCTTCACATGGACAGAGATTTGATACTACGCAGAGGTAGCATCAGCACAGGCCATTCAACAACAGTTTTGAGTGGTCGACAAGGAGCATAGGACCTCAGAAGTGTCTCCATATATAGTGCAGATACAAGCCCCATTAACTACAATGTAGGCAAGCATCAAAAATTTGAACTTAACGTGTGCTACCACAGAAACACAAAAAACAATATTGTCTAGATGATCGGTACTATCAAAGTCAACTACTGACCAGAAGGGCGCCTTGACCAGCGATGTCGTGATTTGGGGAGATGTCACAGTTTTAAGTCCCTTTATCTTTCTGTCCTGTTAGTTATTCCTCCCCCGCTCCTTTAAGTTATATTTATTTGTTAACAATTGCTCAAATCCACAATGGAAACCAACCTCACTCTCCGTTCATACCTAGACAACGATAAAGTGGTCTAAAGACCCGGATACAATCAAAACTTATCGCTGCAATCACAACTAGAGACGCTGGTATTGCCTGTAACACATGTATTGGCAGCACCAATTGCAACATTCTTTAATGCATAGTACATATTTCACAGCAATACATTGACAGCGACAGTCAAGCTACTGACATTTTGAATATACCCACAATCGTCAATATTCACAACAGCTGTCAAAACCTGGAGTAGCCACCTTCACAACAGCAGCATTCAGCATCATAAGCAACCATAAACAGTATTGTGCACATGAACAACATCATCCCCCCGCCACGTTACAGGCACATGTTTAAAAACTCAAAATCCGAAGACCCCACTTCCTTTAGTTCACAACTAAAACAACCATAAATGAGGATAAATACCGTGATTCAAGCTAAACTTAAAAACGCCCCTGACCTGTACTACAAGCACAACTCGAGCAATGGCATTGCCTGCCACACAATTACTGACAGCGCCAACTGAAACATGCTCTCGTATACATAGTCCGTCGACACCAACATTGCCTGCCACAACATTTGCGCCTGTACAGCCAATAAGAGAAGCTGGGTGATCGAACAAGGCCTTAGCCGTTTGTGCTCTGGCGTCATTACTGTCAGCATAACCTAACGGGATGCGATAAGTGGACAACCAACCAGGGAGCAAAGAACCCCTGCACTGGACGATTGTTTGGGGAATGAGGTGTCATCCGGCACAGTCCCAAAACACCTCAAACTCTCAACCGACTTCTCGGTGACACGGAGTCGCCCACATCAATTTGCTCTGTGGCGCCTCTCGCTCTCGGGTAGCCCTGCAGACGATCCCCCGCCTCCTCCCGCCAACTCCTCAACACCCACCGCACCGCACCACCCCAGCCCACCAACCATCCAACGCAGAACTCCACGCCACAACTCCTCCTGGCCTTCTGCACTTTCCCGAACCCGGTGCGCCCCGGCCTGCCGCTTCAGCCCACCTTGGGATGGTAATGCACTTTGTGTCCCGACTCTGCGTCGTGATGGCCCGTTCTAACTCGTCCAGCTGGCCCGTCTTCTTGAGCTTTTTCACCAGGCTCTTGACCGCTTTCTCGCTCCACTTTTCCTCCTGGCCGTTCTGTTCTCCCTTTTTCCAGCCCAGCAGGCGTTTCACGATTGGAGGAGTGAAAGGAAGGATGGAAGACATGATGATAGACCTGAGGGTGACCCTGGCGTCTTCCAGGCAGTAAAGCAACAAACGGTGAAACTCCTCAGAAGAAAAACAACAAGCAAAAAAAGCTCGAAACTCCTCGGAAACTTTGCGCCGCGCAGCTCGACTGTGCACTGCTGAGTGGCGCCCGCAGCACCGCCGCGCAACAGCGACAGCCGCTGTAACCCTCCGCCTCGTCAACTAGTCCCGCAGATTATGAACGGGCCCGGGACAACGTGGCGAAGTGGACTGACTTTCGGGATGGCTTTCGCCGTAATGCGAATTTCCTAAATCCCCCACTACTACCAGCCCCTCCTTCGCTTGGTACACAGGCGTCTGCCTTTCATGCAAATAACCTCTCGTTCTCGCCCGCCCATCGCGAAAGGAATTCAGGAGTTAGAGGAGTTGGCGCAGGAGGCCATCCCCGCCCCCGCGGCCCCCGCGAAAGGAAGTAAAGCCTTCGATGGCTCTCGTTTCCCCCCCCCCTAATCATCCCCAAACCCCTCATTCAGTAGTTTTTGGAGGCGCTCAACTGACAGTATGTTGACATCCCTATTAATTAGACCATCTAATAGCAGATCGGGGCCAACTGTGTCCATCCTCTTAAATTCTCCACACCCCAATCCATTTCATTGACAGTGTGTAATTTCTGATAATCCCTTGAAGCACTTTGTTCTCCCTACAAGCCTGGCATTTATTGCCGCCCTCGGGCACCTTGCTGCAGCATTGGATTGCTGTCTCTGGTATGAGCTCGGTCTCGGCCTACATTCAGTATAGAGTGACAGACAGGGCTGCCTGCTTGCTACTGCGTTGGCGTTTGTCTATAGGACTGCAGAGCAGCTGGCTTCATTTGCATTGGTCCTGACCCCGGAGTATGCCGCCTGGAGCACAGCAATAGCATTAATGTCCCATCCAGCCTGGGAGCTCACGCGACAGGCTGGTGGGGAGTTCTGACTCACGGAGGCCATCGTGAAGCAGTAATGAATCCCTGTGCTCTGCCTGGTACTGCTAGTAGCTGCATTGTTTTTGGTTGCCATGACCACCAGGTCTTACGTTTAGAAACTTTTTTTCATCTTTATTCTTTTTGTTTTTGTGGTTCGTTTAGATCTTTTGTGATAATAATATGAATGCCTTTCAGACCTTGCATGAATAGTGTTCCTGATGCTGTGAGTGGGCTGGGTGCCGTGCCGCTCCCTTCAGTGATGTCATCGACCTGACTTGCGGTGAGTAATCCTCTTTGCCGACCTTGGCAGCAGACGCCGTCTGTAAACCCATGGGGAGTGGGGCAGAGCGTCTTACTAAGAGACGTAAAGATAAACAATTGTTTGAGTAGCGATGACCACTTGCCCAGAGCCTTTCCGCTTGGAGCCACCCAACTATAAATGGTCAAAGAGGCCAGTCAACCTGTTGCACAAAGGGTGGTAGAGGCGGTCTGCACTTCTAGGTGGGTGGGCAGGCTCATCTGCTTTTATGTTGCCAGGATGAGATCCAGTTAAAGATGAAATAATTGCCCAATAGAAATGAAACAAAGCCTTTAGCTTTACCAAGGAAGTGACTAGTACCAAAAGTGTTTACAAGGTAATAATTTACAAAACAATAATGACAAAATCCAAATATTGTATTGATGCAGTGAGCTGAAACAAGAAAAAAAAACAGCAATCGTCTGGAGAAAATTATTAGTCCTACGACACTTAATAGATAATAGAGTTGGACGGTTGGGAGACAAAGTCAGAGAGGTGAGATTGCGTTAGTTTGGACATGTACAGAGGAGAGATGCTGGGTATATTGGGAGAAGAATGCTAAGGATAGAGCTGCCAGGGAAGAGGAAAAGAGGAAGGCCTAAGCGAAGGTTTATGGATGTGGTGAGAGAGGACATGCAGGTGATGGGTGTAACAGAAAAAGATGTAGAGGACAGAAAGATATGGAAGAAGATGATCCGCTGTGACAACCCCTAATGGGAGCAGCTGAAAGAAGAAGAAGAAGAAGTGAACTATTTCTCACTCACCACTGATAGCAACCTCCTACTGTAGTTTCTAACAAGATTGGTACATGTCTCTGGAGGGATCTTAGCTCATTCCTCCACGGAAAATTGCTCCAGCTCACCCAAATCAGATGGTTTTAGAGCATGGACCTTAACGTTGAGCTCCCGCCTGTGATGTCCTGAAGTGCCTGTAGCCTTGGCATCACCTGTTTCCCAGGAAATCAATAGTCAGGAGCGGAGGATAGACTAGGACAAAGAGGACACAAACAACAAAGTTATAGGTTGCAAAAGTGCATTGTACATTTTATTCCAAAAATTATCAGTGTTCAAGCAAGTACAGTGCAAGTCTTCAATGAATAATTGTCTATAAAAACAGTTAAGAACAAAATAAGTAAATCTAATAAATATACGAATATCCAGCAAAAAGTAAAGTCAGAAAGAACCTACTTAATTCATTCTTTATCCCCTGTGTGTCTCCTTCTCTTCCCTGTCTCTCCTGCTCACCCTCCTGTGCCAGCAAGCGTGGTCTTGGTCAGTGGTTAACCGCTTGGACGCTTGGTGCCGGGCTCCATCATCCTGCCTCCTACCTTGGGTCTGGCATAACCCCTGGAGCACTTGGTTACTCCTGCTGCTACTAATACTCAACAGGAGTGAACCATGGGGCCACCCAACCGCTACACTATGCCGCTATGGATATGCTCCCCAATTCTGCCAGTGTTTCAATCTCTTCGTTCTCAATTTCATTCTATCCCCTCCTTCCTACTCAGATTTATTTTGATTCTTATTGGTGCAGGTGCTTTCACTAATGATCCCCCAGAGCATCAATGGGGAATGGTCTGGCTGCTCACGCTCACACGTGAACCAACAATCAAAGGACCACCAGCAGCATTTCTTGACACACTTCTGCTGAATGATTTGTTGTCTGAAAGTCATCAGTGTTAGTGTGTCAGAGAGAGGATGTGCAGATGGCACTCCGTTTCATCTTCATTCTCTCCTCCACTGCTACCTCCTTGGGTTCCAGAGTGCATCCCATAACTGAGTCTGCCTTTTTAATTAGCTTGTTGATTCCGTGGGCCTGTCTTGAGGTTATATTACCAGCCCATCCCAACACAAAACAGCATAGAAAATACACTGGCCATCACAGGGTTATACAAGATGTAAAGGATGTTTAGATGTTTAGGGCGGAGTGGTGGCTCTGAGGCTAAGGATCTGCGCTGGTATCCCGAAGGTTGCCGGTTCGAATCCCCGTCACTGCCAAAAGAGATCCTACTCTGCTGGGCCCTTGAGCAAGACCCTTAACCTGTAATTGCTCCAGGGGCACTGTAAAATGGCTGACCCTGCGCTCTGACCCCAAGGGGTATGCGAAAACTAACAAATTCCTAATACAAGAAATTGTATAAGGTGAAATTAAGAACAAAAAAATATATATCACTACCCACATTAAAGAAGTACAGTTCCTAAAGAAAAAAAGAGCCTGCTCTGACTTTTTGCATATAGTTCCTCTGTGTTATGAGACCAGTTCAACCTGTCACTGATGTGGACCTGCAAGTACTTGTAGGAGTGGACCATTCCAATATCCACTCCCTGAATAGTGACGGGGCGTAGAGGCTGTTTGGTGTGGAGAAAGTCAATAACCAGTTTCTTGGTTTTGCTGATGTTAAACTGCTGGCAATTCTTTCAGCACCAAGAAACAAAGTTCTCCACCTGACTGCTCTCCTCTGTTTCATCCCTTTTATCAATACATCCCATAAGTGCAAAATCATCTGAGAATGTCTGCAAGCGACATGACCTGGTGTTGTATTTATAGTCTGAGGTGGACAGAGTGAAAAGAAAAGGAGACAGGACTGTTCCCTGTGGTACTCACATCCGCATCAGAAACACAGTCCTTGAGTCTTTGTTAATAATATTAATGATGATAAGAACTGTGATAAAAGATGTGGTATAAATTATCCACTGGCTGGGTGATATGCTATGAATTACAGACTCATTATATGGAGGACATTTTGAAAAGATGCAATAAAAGGCAACATATAAAATAAAGGGTGATTATTTGAAGTGTTCTGTCATGAAGTGTCATAAGATGTGTGATATAGATTGATAGCTTATTACATGCATTGTTATGTGAAGAAGTAGTATTAAAGGTGCTATAAATTAACAGCTGATTATGGGAAGTACCTTGCAAGGATGTGTTAAACAAGGAAATAATAACATGAATCCAATTTCGAAGAAACAAAACTTATTAAATGTGTGTCCATATGACAGCTATTATGTTAAATAACAAGCAACTGTGTGACTTGCCTCCTCAGGGAATGCTGCGAAAGCATCACTATAAAATACTGACTGTGCATACTGTATGGTAAGCCTTGTGATAAAGTGCTGCTGTGATTGATTCTGTGTAAAATAATGACTGCTTGTGTGAACTACTTCATGAGTCTGCTTGGAGAGACATTATGAGAACACTGTAAACAGCCTTATGACCGAGTGTTGCTGTGAATGCCGCCATTTCAGATGATAAGTGAGATGTGAATTAACATATCTCACGGGTCCAACCCCCTGGTTTTGAATCTTGCACTTAGACTTTCTGTAAGTGGAGTTTGTAGGTTCTCCCTATTAATGTGTGGCTTTTCCCCCCTACAGCTCTTTATTTGTGCATATTAGGTTGCCTTGCGATTATACATTGTCATTGTGTAAGCGTGGGAGGGTGGGTGTGCGAGTCCTGTCTATTTCCTGATGCTGCCATGCCTCTGAGACCCTGATTAAGCATATTTGAGAAGGCTATGTGAATTGTCATCTGAGTGTCGAGATACTGCAAAAGGCACAGCCAATGACTGATCTCTCTTTATATTGTGCTTATGTGAAAAGTGTGACTGCCTTATGTGTGAGTGTGAAAGTGTTATATGAGATGAAGAGCCTGAAGTGTTTAGTGTGAGTGTTTTTGTCAAAGGCATCATATGAAATAGGCTCATTGCATTAACGTAGTGGCTATGTTGAAAGGCACTATATTGAGTGAAGTGTTTTTTTAGAGGGAAAGCTGCTGCATACAAATTGCATGAGTGTGGCTATAAAAGCCCCTGAATAAAATAACACATGTATAT
Source organism: Erpetoichthys calabaricus (assembly GCF_900747795.2). Classification (NCBI taxonomy): domain Eukaryota; kingdom Metazoa; phylum Chordata; class Cladistia; order Polypteriformes; family Polypteridae; genus Erpetoichthys; species Erpetoichthys calabaricus. The sequence goes on along the minus strand of NC_041410.2, from coordinate 49,322,968 downwards.
GACAAGTGCTTAAAAAGAAACATCTGTGAAAGGTGCTATACAAAATTAGGGCTCAGTATTTAAAGTCATTTGGTGGGAGAAGATGCCATGGAAAGCAGCTAACTACTGAATATACTGTATGAAATACTTGAAGAAGCAGGACTGTAAATGTTGACTCGATAAGTTACTAGCTTTATTATTATTATTAAGCAGACACCTTTATCCAAGGCGAATTAAAACATTTGAGATGCAATGTGTTACATTTCTTTTATCTTTCCAAACAGAGCACAGGCAGGTGAAGTGACTTGCTCATGGTTACATAGTAATTTTTGAACCCACAACCTCAGGGTTTGAAGTCCAAAGGCTTAATTAACCCCTGCCTGCCTACCTAGCTTTATTAGTGGGGTCTGCCTGAAGGGAGCTATAAAAACTGATTATATGAAGTATGTTATGAAAGTGCTGCAAAATAATGTCTTTATGAAGTATCACTGTGGAAGGAACTATAACATCTTTTAAACTAGTATTGAGTCCTGCTGTGAAAGGTGCTATATCTGCAGACCTTTTTTGACTTTGTGGTTAAACGAGATTCACTCACAGGTTTTCCATTCGTCTGCTGCAATGTTATGGACAGAGTGAGCTGAGCAGACCTACAGACTTCAAGAAGCTGTCGGATGCTTCTTCAGCTGATTTGTAGAACTCTGCACCTGTTACCAATATTAAAATGCAGTGAGCAGAACAGCTGGTCTCAAGAGCAAACGACAGATGGACAGAAGTTTCAGGAGGCCAGCAGCAGAAGAGGGCCTGGGACAAAAGCCGCGTGCGCGGCTGAATAGCCACTGCCTGGCAGCCTGCAGGATGACAATGGCCTTGAACAAAAGGGGGTGTTGAGATCCTGGGGGACTGGCTGATAACTAAAGAGGAATGTGGAGAAGTGCAGCTTTTAATTCCTAGCATCCGTGGGAACTGACTGGACACGTGGGCTGCCTGAAAACTTCTGGCCGGGGACGTCTGCCTCCTAAATTTCATTCATAACCCAGGGGACTTTCCTAGCCTATAGGTAATCCCCTGGAGTTCATTTGCCTCCATTTGGCAGGCAAGGGGTTTTAAGTGCCTCTGGTGTCGTCCTGTGGCTGCAGGTCACAACCTACCCTGGGGGTAGTGGATAAAGCCGCTGCAAGTCATGGGAACAAAATCCAAAAATCTTCCTTATGTCTCTCTGCCTCACTTGCAAAGCCAGCCTGTTTTAAAAGCTGCTTCACTCTGTGATCTTACTCCGAGGTTAAATATGTTTAGTTCACTTGGTGGCCTGCTGTGTTCCTTGGGCTACCTCACTGGGTGATCCTTTTCACTTGGTTCTCTGCCTTGCTGTTTGTTCACTTTGTAAGCTGTTTTGCACCACTGGTTAAGTCATTTTAGCCTCTTCACTTAGAAGGCTTCCTCAAAAGGACAAAGCCACTGGACTTGCTAGGCTGCTCCACCCCATTGCTTCACTAAATGCATTTTGGAAGTCTCCTCTGCTGTGCCGGCCTTTCTTCTTGAAGGGCTGCCTCACTGGTTAAGTTGCTTTACTCATTGTGTCGCCCCACAATTCATTCCTCCGCTAACTCCACTGTCTCATTCACTAAGGTAATTGATCCACCTTAGTTTTTTAATCTGTTTGTTCAAGTTTCTTTGCTCACAGCACTTGTCACATTGGTCAGGATTTTCCACTGGAAGCGGTGTTGTTGGTTCACAATATTTCCCCAGAGTGATGCCTTACTTAGTGAGCTGTTTAGGTTGCTACTCTGCCTTTTTAGTATGAACTATTTTCCATAGGGTTTTAAAACATTCTTAATAATGTTTTGTCAGTTTTTGTTTTGCAAATCACATAACCTTTGATGGGCAGGTGGCCTAACGTGCTGAACTAGAGATGTGACTGCAGAGCAAGGTATCATACTGCACGATTTTGAGTCGAAGTGCACTTCACATTTAAGGACTGGATCTTATTGCCTTGAAGATGTCAAATTACAAAAGTATGAATTACAATGGACAAGGACTTACGTGACTCCCTCATGACTCCTCAGCACTATTTTCAAATTGTGGCACAAATGTATGACAAGGTCAGTGCATTTTGGCAGACAATCAAGAAGGAGCTATTCTTTTCTTTCTCCGCTCTGTTGTGGTACAACAAAGATAAGACATCAAATAGTCATTGGTGCTGGCAGCAAAGTTCCAAGAGCTTCTGCCCTTTCCAGAACACCTGTTTCCAATCACTTCTTAAGTCTGCCTTTGCTCATTTCTTGTTGATTTAATTGTCTTCTTCTCAATTTGTAGCCATTATATGCATTGTACTTCTGACTGTTCACCCGTTGGTGGTTAACTGTCACACACACAGGAAATTGTCCTTGTAACTCGTGATTTTGTCTGATTTGTTGTAGAGTGCTCTGGCTGAGTCACTGGGGATGTCTACGACTTGTTAAGATTATGTAAATGGAGGCTAATATGTTACTGACCCTCACATTCTTTGTAATGATGACTGAGAAAAACTTTAAATCTTATGTTTGAATGGAGAATGAAAAATTCCTGATACAATGGGCTTCAATGGAGACCTGTTTTGAACAACAGAAACCAATACCCACATATCCATGAAACTGTCTCCTTTTACTCATGATGCATAATCCAGATGTCAAGTATCCAATCATATGCTCAATACATCCTTGTGTTTTAGCTAGAATATTGTTAGATAAACCACTTTGGGAAAATCCACTTGGGATGGCTGGAAGGCACATTCAAATGGGAACAAGAACCCAGAGATCAGTGGTTCCCAACCCTTTCTGTGCCCCTCACTCCTAGAAAATGTTTGATTTATGTTTGCACCCTCTACAAAAGTAATATCAATTTTGAAAATGAAGAAGTCAAATTTCTAATTTTTGAAATGCAAATTAAACCACATGGGCGGCACGGTGGCGCAGTGGGTAGCGCTGCTGCCTCGCAGTTGGGTGATCTGGGGACCTGGGTTCGCTTCCCGGGTCCTCCCTGCGTGGAGTTTGCATGTTCTCCCCGTGTCTGCGTGGGTTTCCTCCGGGCGCTCCGGTTTCCTCCCACAGTCCAAAGACATGCAGGTTAGGTGGATTGGCGATTCTAAATTGGCCCTAGTGTGTGCTTGGTGTATGGGTGTGTTTGTGTGTGTCCTGCGGTGGGTTGGCACCCTGCCCAGGATTGGTTCCTGCCTTGTGCCCTGTGTTGGCTGGGATTGGCTCCAGCAGACTCCCGTGACCCTGTGTTCGGATTCAGCGGGTTGGAAAATGGATGGATGGATGGAAATTAAACCACCTACAGTTCTGTGGGTGAATAAATCAAACACAAAAAAATAAGCTTTTAACCCAGTGCATAAAATTTAAAGATAAATTGAGTAATTTACCTTTATAAATCTGAATAATCTTGTAAATGTGTCCCCTGTGAAGCTTAAACACTTGATTGATGACCCAGGGATTCAGGTATCCTGCAAAGCATCAAGCGCCACCAGGAAATGACACACAATAAATGATCAAGGGGTTTGGGGGATTGGAGACCAATGTGAAGCAATGGGTGCCGGTGCACCACTATACAATGAAACACAGTAGATGAGCTTTGTCCCCCAATAACACCTGCACTGCAGTTCAAAAACCGATGTGCCGCACAGTAAAAATTGCTGCACTACTGCCAGGACTGCCAACAGGAGAGATGGGCTGAGTGTAAGCAGGAGGTATTGCATCCAATTCAGTCCTCCTTGGAAAACGTGCCCAACAAACCTCAAAATCAATGACATTTCATGATCAGGGCTTGCACAGAAAAACCTCACTTGTCTCTATGAATCATTGCAAGGTCCAAATTCCATTCTCTTAAAAAAAAAAACTTGCTCACCTTTATGAACGTTCCGCCCACAGCAAGGAATCCACAAGAACACGCATTTCTCCAACTCATTCACAGGTGACAATTGTTGATTCAGTTTTTGGTTCTTTTCATATCACAGAATGGGAGCATAACCTAATAAAGGACCTACAAATGACGGCACACTGCGAGACGCTGACTGCACCATGATAAAGTCAGACATAGCACCTCACTCAATTTTGGTGAATCACGACTCAACTTTCCTCTTTGTCGCACCCCCTAATATCCCATTTTGCACCCTCCTGGTGGAGTGGGCACCCCATGCTGGTAACCCCTGCCGTAGAAGAACCAAATCTCCCCCTTGTTATTTGGTCTGTTATATGCACAGGTGTGAAACTGCGCTGGTGAATTGACATTTTGCGTGTTGAAGCACCTCAGATATGCATGACCACAAGGTATACTTTGTAACTGATTATCATGATTAGCCTCATAATTTAAGTTTTTTCCAGTGTTTTCTTGGTCTTCAGAAATTATATTTTCTGAGTTTTTGAAGGTCAAGGAATATCAATATCAATATGAATATCAACAAATTCTTCAGGATAATGTTCAAGCATCAGTCACAAAGTTAAAGTTACGCAGGTGTTGGATATTCCAACAAGACAATGACCCAAAACACAGTTGGAAATCTGGGAGAAGTACAATGTTCTTGAATCGCTGTCACAATCCCCTGACTTGAATATCATCGAAAATCTATGGGATGATTTGAAGCAGGCTGTCCATGCTCGGCAGCCATCAAATTGAACTGAACTGGAGAGATTTGTATGGAAGAATGGTCAAAAATACTTCCATCCAGAATCCAGACACTCCTCAAAGGCTATAGGAGGCATCTAGAGGCTGTTATATTTACAAAAGGAGGCTCAACTAAGTATTAATGTAATATCTCTGTTGGGGTGCCCAAGTTTATGCACCTGTCTAATTTTGTTATGATGCATATTGCATGTTTTCTGTTGATCCAATAAACTTAATGTCACTGCTGAAATACTACTGTTTCCATAAGGCATGTCATATATTAAAAGGAAGTTGCTACTTTGAAAGCTCAGCCAATGAGAAACAAAAATCCAAAGAATTAAGAGGGGTTCCCAAACTTTTTCATATGACTGTATTCACGTTCTCGGCCAGTATCATTTTGCTTTCCTCATTGGAGCCACCATTCCGGGATTTTATTGTGGATGACTGGGACAGTATACCATTTCTAGGCTTGATGACATGGGAGTGTGAGATGTGTGATGTCATCACATGATGGCATAAAGGTCAGCATTTTACATTTCCTGGTCATTCAAATTTTGCATTCACAAATCTAAAAATGTTGACCTCTTTCCCATTGTTAGTTTCTGAGTTACTGGTTATGATAACTTTTTCTGTCTTCTGAGTACAAATTACAGCTTGTTTTTTTGACTCTGGTTATTGTACCCTTTCTGACTTATCACTCCATTCCTTAACCATGACTCTTACTACATGTCCAGACATTTGTTTATTTAATATAAATCTTCCCAGTTATGTATGTGCTTGAACTCTGACGAATCTGTGCCATTTCTTGATTGCATTGTCTTTCTCATAACTGCTGTCATCCTGTGCAAGCACTACGCTAATCATTTCTTCACTCAGAGTTCTTTAACTTTTAATCTCTTACTGTACATCGCTCTCAAACAACATTCTATAATGTTGATATCATGTGAACAACTATGGTAGCCAATGAACAAACTGTTACCGGACTGGACTCTTGACCAATAAATTCACAAGCCAGTTTCCCAGAAGTGGTTTATTTAATGATATTTTAGCAAAAAAAAATTTTTTTGGACATTGTGAATATATGACTCTGGATTATGCTACATGAGTAATTTGTAATAGACATTTCAATTTTGTTTGCTGTTGTTCAAGTTGGTCTCCTGTAAACTGTAAATACACAGTAAATATATAAGAACAGATTAAATGAAACAAGCACAGGGAGCTCTCATAAAATGTTATGACCAACCACAAATAAAAAAAAAAACCAAATGTTAAATATATAGCTGCAAATGATCTATGATGAATGTTGCAATGATATGATTCACAAAATATTCAGAGGCCTTTGTTTTCTGCAAACTTTATTGTGTAGTAGATTTAATTTTAAATGGATACATTTGCCATATTTATCCATCTCTCCACCCTCAATAATCCACAATGACAATGTGAAAATGTTTTCAGAAAGGTTTGCAAATATATTAAAAATCAAAAACTGAAATCTCTTATTCATATAAGCTGCAGACCCTTAATTCAGTACTCTGCAGAATTACAGCTTTGAGTCGTATTTGGTAAGTCTCTACAAGCTTTGCACCCCTGGATTTCAGCAGTTTATCCTGGCAGATTCTCTCAAGCTTTGTTAGATTAAATGGGAAGTGTCTGTAAACTGTCATCTTCAGGTCTCTCCACTGATGTTCTATGGGGTCTGGACTTTGGCTGCACCACTCAAGGATGGGGAGTGATTTGTTGTGAAGCCACCCAGACATTGTTTTTACTGTATGCTTTGGGTCATTGTTGTGTTGAAAGGTGAACTAATGCTCCAATCTGAGGCTGCATGCACTCTGAAGCAGGATTTCTAAGAAGACTTGTCCATATTTAGTTGCATTTATCCCTCCCTCAATTCTGACCACTCTCCCTGTTCCTGCTGCTGATGCACCCCTATAGCATGATGCTCCCACTACCATGCTAAACCGGAGTGATGGTATTGGTATTATGCAGGTGATGAGCAATACCTGGCCTTTATCAGACATAGTGATCAGAGTTCTGCCCAAAGAGTTCAAGTTTTGTCTTATCAGATGAGAGAATATTTTCCTCATGCTTTCAGAGTTTTTTAAAGTGCCATTTGCCTTTTATTTCCATCATACTACTCTACCATGAATTCCTGATCGATGAAGTGTTGCTGAGATGGTCATCTTTCTGACGGGTTCTTCCATCTCATCAGAGGACTTCTGAAGCTCTGTTGGGGTGAACATCCTAGATCAATGCCCCACTTGCCCAGTTACATATTTGGCCTTGACAGACAACTGTAAGAAGAGTTCTGGTGATTCCAAACTTCTTCCATTTCACAATTTCCGAGGCCACTGTGCTCCTGGGAACACTCAAAGCTTTAGAATTGGCTTTATCCTCTTGCTTTGATCTATGCTTCACTGCAATTTGATTGCAGAGGTCTACAAAATGTTCTGTGGACTTCATGGTTTGGTTTTTGTCCTGATATGCAGTGTAAATTGAGGGACCTTATAAACACAGATGTACACTTGTGCCTTTCTAAATGATGTCCATTCAACTCAGTTTGCCACAGGTGGTGTCCCATCAAGTTGTAGACACATCTCAAGGAAAATTAAAGAAAACAGGATGCATCTGACCACAATTTGGAATGCCACAGCAAAGGGTCTGAATACTTATATAAATGAGATTTCAGGCTTTGATTTTTTAGAAATTTGCAAACCTTTCTGAAAACGTGTTTTCATTTTGTCATTATGGGTTAATGAGCATAGATTGATGGTCAAAAATGTCAAAATTTTCAATTCAAAATTAAATCTACAACAGAATAAAATGTGCAGAGAGTGAAGGGGTCTGAATATTTTCTCAATTCGCAGTAAATGCATACATTTACATAACATTATCTATAATAAACCTATAAGGTTTATGTGTGTGTCTGGTCCCCCAAAGTATTCTGAATGGTCAGTTTGGCTTTAATGTGATTGGTCAGTTTGCTTTGGTGATGCAATCGAAAAAGGAAGTGCGAGTGTGAGACACACAAAGACAAGTAAAGGTATGAAAGGCATGCTGAGAGTTATTTTCAAAGACGGGGAGTATAAAATTGGAAAGGGGGCAAGCAAGGAGTCTCAAAATGGCAGCATATTAGAAGCAGGCTTTATGGAAAAGCACTCAATAGCGGGAGGACCAGTCAAGAGAGGGTTAGATGCACAAGGATACAGAGGAAGGGTGCTGAAGGGACACATAGGGCAAGAGACTATTATTTGTCTTTGACATTTAATGTGACTATTGTATTATATTACACTATATAAAATGTAGCATGATGTATGTCATTGTGGTCTTACATATTACAGTATTTACATTCTACTCAGCTTAAATATAATACTGAATTTAGTAAAGTGCAGCAGTAGTGCAAGTAAGAGATACACAATATGTATTGGAAATTGTGGGTGAGCACAACAGTTATCAGTAGTGCAAGGAGGAAGGTGACTGCATCTTAAACTACCTGTGTCATGGAGCTGGTCACTGTGAGAGTCTATTTATGGAGAACAACCGAGTTTAGCAAGGTGACAGCTCTGGGGATGAAGCTGTTTCTGAGCCTTGATGTCCGAGCCTATTTACATTTACATTTACATTTACATCATTTAGCAGACGCTCTTATCCAGAGCGACTTACAACAGTGTTTGTTAGTTTTTGTTTTTTTTTCGCATACGCAGGGCGCGCCATTGTACAGCGCCCCCTGGAGCAATTACAGGTTAAGGGTCTTGCTCAAGGGCCCAGCAGAGTAGGATCTCTTTTGGCACTGACGGGGATTCGAACCGGCAACCTTCGGGATACCAGCGCAGATCCTTAGCCTCAGAGCCACCACTCCGCCTCCATTAAATAAATTTCATAAAGTTCATTATTTGATAATCAATAAACACAATAAACACAATACTTTAATTTGATTGCAAATTCTGTACTATGTTCTGGAGGATTATCAATAGATGGGCTTGTGGGGAGCATGCTTTAATTACAATAAACTTTTCTGGCCATCAGTAAAGCAGCCACCAGGTTGCTGCTACCTAATTTATTTTTTAATTTCCCGAACACACCGAGCTATATTCTGGATTATTTATTGCCTGTCTATGTGCTTCAATGTCTTTTCTTCTTATTCTTTCTTGTTCTTTATTCCTTCATCACCTTCTGCGATTTGCTTGACACTCAGCAGATGTCACTGCTGTTCTTTTTCTTTCTTCTATTATGGTGGTTCTCACTTGGTTTTTCGATCACTTTGCCGTAATGACACTGACCTCTTCTCGTGACCAGTTAGGTGGCCACCAGGTTGCTACTTCCTAATTTTTTTTAAATTTCCAAATTGTATCGGGGGCGGCACGGTGGCGCAGTGGTAGCACTACTGCCTCGCAGTTAGGAGACCCGGGTTCGCTTCCCGGGTCCTCCCTGCGTGGAGTTTGCATGTTCTCCCCGTGTCTGCATGGGTTTCCTCCGGGCGCTCCGGTTTCCTCCCACAGTCCAAAGACATGCAGGTTAGGTGGACTGGCAATTCTAAATTGGCCCTAGTGTGTGCTTGGTGTGTGGGTGTGTTTGTGTGTGTCCTGTGGTGGGTTGGCACCCTGCCTGGGATTGGTTCCTGCCTTGTGCCCAGTGTTGGCTGGGATTGGCTCCAGCAGACCTGCGTGACCCTGTGTTCGGATTCAGCGGGTTGGAAAATGGATGGATGGATTGTATCAGGTCAAGATCAAGGTTTTCTCATTACTACATTAGTTCAAGAGTAATCGTGTGACAGATGGACAGACTTTAGCATTTTATGTATATTGATTGTTAAGCTTATTCACTGTGTCACACATGTACAGGGCCGGATTTTCCTATAGGCTAACTAGGCTTCAGCCTAGGGCCTCAAGATCAAGAGGGGCCTACATTCAAATTGTTAGCAAAATTTTATTATCTCTCATGTAATTTACAAACTTAAAAATGGAAGGTGAAAGGGCCTCATAAGTGGAATAGCCTAGGGCCTCTTTTCATATAAATCTGGCCCTGCACATGTACGATTAGGAGGGAGCTGAGTGGACCAAGTAAAAGTAATTATCCACCAGGCCAGGGGGTGGCAGGGTACACTAAACCTACCTCTGTTATCTCTGTAGGCCAAATACGGGAAAACCTGCCTGTTTCAACATCAACAACGTCACTTCCGGTTCCGGCTCCCAGACTGACAGCACTTCCGGAGCCCAGAAAGACGCCACTTCTGATTTCAGCTTATAAAGTCGCCATCTTTTCCATTACACATCAGTTCAATCTGGAACCCAACCCATGCACATCAGTGCCTTTCTTACAAACCCTTTTGCAGCCAGGGACAATATACGGGTGGCTGCTCCAAACCTTTTCAGTGTGTTGAGGCTCATTCTTTAACAACTGTTTAATATTTATGTATTATGTATTCAAGTGTATTTACATTCCTTGTGCTTTGTGGGTGGAACCCCAAAAGGTGGGACCATGCTGATGCCACTGCTGCTGGGACCCCCTTAGCCTTTCTACTGAAATGAGAAAGAGATGATATCAGCAGTGGTTTATTTATTGTCACAGAGTGTTTTTGAAAGTCAGCAATTATTTTTATATTTTTCTGATATTTTGGTTATTTTGCTTCCGGTTTTTTGATTTTGATTATTGAATTTTGTTTTGGCCTTTGATTGCTTATTTAGACATAGCTGTTTGCTTTTTTTTCCCATGTTTGCTTTATTTTTGTGCTTCTTTTTTGTTTATACAAATAAGTTCTTTATTTAAAAAAGAGTCTTTCTTTGCCTTTATATAGCAGGCCTGAGGTTTATGCTATTCCTCTTCATTGAAAGTCATTTCTGATATATTCCAGACCCACATTTTGGGCCTGTGCAGGACTGAATCCTGCCTGTGGTGGTTGAGGCTGGCTGCCTGAGGTGAGGCCATATTTGGTCAGGTTGTTGAAAGTCCTGGCCTACCTTGTGGGACTTTTAGGAGGGCTCACACCCTTTGGTCATGTTTGTGCCAGCAAATCCCAACACTGGGGAGTGGCTTCACACCTCCTTAAGGGGTGACTGATTTTTCTCAACGTTCCTCACTGGATGTTAGTGAGTAACCTTGTTTCACAAGCTGCTTTGTTAAGGGAGCCTTATCACTTGCATAGCATCTTCAGTGGGCAAGCACCTTTGCTTGTTGTGCTGCCTGACTGTATGAAACGTTTACATAGTGGGTCTTGCATGGTGAATTGGTGTGCTTGGTGGGCTGGTTTGTTTCATTTGTTCTATTGCTGGCCAAGTTCCTTTACTTGTTGTGCTGCCTTACTGGATGAAGTGCTTAACTAGCGGGCTGCCCTGCTGGTTGTGATGTTTTACTTGGTTAACTGCCCTGTTGCATTGTAACCTTGTTCACTGATCCAACATTTTGGACAATACTATTCACTAGTTGAATCTTGTAGCCTGATGAGCTACCAAAGTGGCTGAACATTGGGATGGGTTCCTCAGTCCTTAGGCTAACTCGTATGGGAAACAGTTGTACACAGAGGTGTGCACTGTCGCATAACAAATTCCTGCCAGGGGAAGCTTGGTTTATTTTTAAGGTATGTTCCTTACATTGGGGCGGAGTGGTGGCTCTGAGGCTAGTGGTAATTCAAATGTTGCTGGTTCGAATCCTGTAAATGCCAAAAGTGACTCTACTTCATTGGGCCCTTGAGCAAGGCCCTTAACCTGCAATTACTCCGTCTTGGGTATGACGTTAATCTGCAACCAGCCCTGCATATAGGCCCTCCAACCTGCAGGGAATAACTTGGGGATTGGTGGCAGAATTTGGCACTCTGGCCACCATAAAAAACCTCACACTGGTTCCATTCCATCTGAACATGTGTGGTGCTGAGGTGTCACCCGTTGCATGGCTACACTCGGGTCCTAATCTGGGATCCTGAGTTGGTTCGTCATGTGGTGAGTGTGGCAAGGTGCCATATCAGCGTGTGCTCCTAACCTCTCTCTCTCTCTCTCCTTACATTGACCTAGCCATCCATTGATACACAGTAGCAGGCTTGCAGTCTTTATGTCTTTCACTTTGCCTCTAGGGTGAAGTGATGTTGCATCTTAGTGTGAAAGATTTGTTGCCCTTTCCCACTGTTCACTATATAGAAAAAGTCAAGAGCCATCAGAGTTGCCAAAAGTGGAGATGACTGATCGATGGACATTCATGAATACAGTCTCCCTCCAAAAGTACTGGAATGGCAAGGCCGATTCATTTGTTTTTACTGTGCACTGAAGACATTTGGGGCTGAGATCAAAAGATGAATATGAGTGAAAGACTGAAAGACTTTGGCTTTTATATCTAGGTACGGACATCTAGATGCAATAAACAATGCAGAAGATGGCAGCTTTCATAGCTGACCTCCCACTATTTTTAGGTGAGCAAAAGTAAAGGAGCAGATAGTTTTAAAGTCAATTAAAGCAAATAGCACTTAATATTTAGTTGCATATATCTTGTTTGCAATAGCTGCATAGTTTACGACTCATTGACATCGCTAAATGGTTGGTTTCTTCTGTTCTTTTTTTCAGGCTGTTACTGCAGCCACTTTTAGTTGTTGTTTGTTTTATTTCTATTTTCCTTTCAGTCTCCTCTTCAGGAGGTTAAAGTCTGGTGATTGACATGGCAAGTCTAAAATTTCTCTGTTGAGTTTGCATTGTGTTTTGGACCATTGTCTTCTTGCGTGATCAAATTCCTCCTAATTTGGATGCCTTTCTTTGTTAACTGGCAGACAACATATATCTGAAGACTTGCTGCTGCTGTCATGAGTTACAACATCATTAAGAAAGACCAGTGAGCCTGTTCCAGGTGCAGTCATGCACACCCAAGCCATGACACCACCTCCGCCGTTCTTAACATATGAGCTTGTATCCTTCAGATTGTGAGCTTACCCCATACTTTGGTAGAGGTTCAGCCTGGTCTCATCCATCCATAAAACTTTCTTCCAGAACTTTCGTAGCTCATCTCTATACTTTTTTTTGCAAATTCCAGTCTTGCTTTTTGATTTTTACTACTGATTACTTACTACTGATATCTACTATATATTTCTGCTCTTGAAGTCTTCTTCAAACTGTGGAAAATGATATCTTCACCCTTGCTCTGTGTGTCATATTTCAGCCTGGGAATCCCCTGGCTGGGGTTCATAGTCTTGTTTCATGTCTTTTTTGTTCATTTATCTGCCATTTATTTATACTAATGTTGCTTTTGTTGATGACGTGCATTGTTCTTTGATTTTGATTGTGTCTTTAAGCTGCCTGTATTATTTTCCATGTTTTTTGTGGGTGGTCTCCTAAGAGACGGGGCCACCTGCCAATCACCGCTAGGAACTGCCCTCTGTTCTACTGATCCAGGGGGTTTCCCACAGTTCCTGGCGGTTCATTTTGAACGTGCCTGGGAGTTGGTGAGTATACTTGTGCTTTTTTTCTGTGCTTTACTGGATTTTTGAGTTTGCTCTGGATTTCTCCATTGGGAATATGTTTGCCTGGAAAACTCCATTTTGCCTTTTAAGCTCTATGGTGCTTGCTTTTGTTTCAGAGTACTTTTGTGGAAACTAACCTTTTTATTTTATAAAGTTATGTGTTTGCCTTTTTTTACTAGCTGGGTTTGATGGTATTCCCCTCTAGTGGCCATGTTTGGAAGTTACTGGGGAGGTTCTTGGTGATGTCACTGACAGTTGTTTTTGGGTTTTTCTTCACAGTTCTCTTAATGGTTCTGTCATCAGTTGTTGTTCTTTCCCTTGGCCGACCTGTTCAATGTCTGTTGCTCAGTACACCAGTACTTTATTTCTTTTTCAGAACATCCCAGATTGATGTATTGACTATGCTCAATGTTTGTGCAATGCTTCTGATTGATTTTCTCTCTTTTTTATGGCTACAGAATGGCTTATGTTTCTCCCTGGTCTGTGTTATTCATGTTGGTTTATCCTTTTTAACAGCAAATGCTGTATTCACAGGTGAAACCCAAGGCTAAAACCAATAATTCACATTCAAAGCTATTTATTGTTTAAACAACCAATCAGAAGGACACACCTGTCAGTCACATGTTCCTATACTTTGGCTTGCCTAAACAATTGGGTGGTCTGATACACAAGGCTATCTTCTATATTGATATGGCACTAACAAGTAGTATTTGCCAGGCGTGTGTCACCTATGGTGTCAGCTGGCATTCCGTTATGCAAATGAGCAGCTTCAAAGCCAGTGGCAGCTGCACCTATAAAATTGGGAAGCCTACAATGTTGCCAACATAATTCCATCTAGTGCGGCAAAGGTGAGCAGTTCTTTTAAGGATAGCGAGCAAAGAAACAATCCATACTGGTACTCGGTACTGATGCTAGATTGGTGTCAGCAGTGGGATGTAAAGAAGACCTACCATCCACTTCAGTAAGTGCCTAGTGTCTTGTAGACCTGCAATGATCTTGCTTGACTCTACTGAGGAGCTGCTGGAGAGTCTCAAGACTGACATCCGGGACCTGGAGTGCCATATGCAGCATCAACATTGGAGGGAAGACAGCCGAGAGACTGCTATCTCTGCAGCTCCACCATTGCTTCTCTGTCTGCAAAGGTGCTTTGGCCTGGATGTGTCGTGAAGCTTCTGGCTCATGGAACTGGGAAAAAGTGTTGCAGTTCAATTTGTCAGGTGAGGTGTGTGAAACATGACTGGTGGTAAAACTGAGCCGTCAAAAGATAAGGCCCAATATAGAGGTGTTACAGAGTAACAGCGGGAGGGAGAGTCTCAACACCGAGATCTGGACCTGTCAGTTCAGTGAAGGATGACAGCCAAGAAATACATCTGCAGCTCCATACAAGGAGGTTTTCATTGCTGGCCCTTCTAAAAAGGTGGAACTCAACATCCACACTGCAACATGTAACACTGAAACGCTCAAAACACCCACTTTGTTGCTTTTGCCACCAACCACACAAACACAAGCAGAAACATAGACCACCATTTTGAAATCTTGTGCGCCGTTTCAAGACATTTGAAATTGTTGATGGCAATAGCTGCTTTGAATGGGGGCTACCTAATGGTACTAACATGTTACATCAGCCAAAGCTGAGTGTCACCCTAGTATGAGCTGGCCTGCCAGCGGCAGGTGTGCCTATAAAAATGGCAAGCCTGCAATGTCACAAACAGAATTACATCTAGTATGGCATCAGCGAGCAGTCCATTTAAGGACAGCAAATCACCTGTAAGGGGCAGTTTTTACTTCACGCTCAGAACGCTTACGTGCATGCATCATGAGTCCTCTGCACGTCCCAGTTCTTTTGACGCACCTTCTGAGCTCCGATACACACTCTGACACAGCGCATTGCTGCATCCACCACACGACAAACCAACTCAGGATTCCAGATTAGGATCCAAGTGCAGCCGTGACACCTCAGCACCACACTAGTTCAGATGGAGTGGAACAGTGTGAGGTTTTTTATGGTGGCTGGAGTGCCAATTCTGCCACCAACCCCCAAGTTTTTCCCTGCAGGTTGGAGGGCCTACATGCAGGGATGGATGTCAGATTAACGTCATACCCAGGACGGAGCAATTGCAGGTTAAGGGCCTTGTTCAAGCACATCATCAGAAATGAATGTGACGCATGTGTGAGTTGCAATACCAGGAAAAATGTAGGTGCTGTGTGTGTTCAGGTTTTGGTACATGACATCAGCATTATTGTTTGCTATCAACATGTGACAGCAAGGTGCATTGCAGCTCCAACAGGATAAATTTGCATGCTACAAATTTTTGCTAAATGTTTTAATGCAGTGAAGAAAATCATCAGAGTTAACTGCTGACATGCAAATGTCTTTGTGTTGTTTTTGTTCATCCATTTCTTGCAGAGGAAATACAAGCGTTGCATATTCCCCAACGTAATGATGCAATACATTTAAGGGTCTCACATGCCACCTTCTGTTGCTGTCTTTTTTTTCCACCTTCGCAACAGCATCAGAATGCAAAGAATTTTTATTTTTAACATCTTTCTTCCCTCAGCTCACAGCACAGCGAAACTGGACATTGTTTTCTCACCGTGAAGATTTTTCGCACTGCCACCTCCTGGAGTCCTCCAGATTTACTTTATGTGTGCAAGTATATACAGTACAGTGCTTACGTTGCAGCAGTGTCCTCAAGTGCATGTGTCGTGTAGTATTAAGTATATCTCCAGCCTTAGAGCCATGTAAAGAGCAAAAGAGGATCCAGTTCAGCTCTACAATTTTATCAGTATCAGAAAATAAAAGCCCGCAATTCTGAATTCTTGCCTCATATTTATTTTTTGATCTCAAGCCCAGATGTCTTCAGTGTACAGTACAACAAAAACAAATGACTTTCCCTTGCTATTCCAATGCTTTCGGAGGGGACGTTATGTCCTGATACCTAAACCCCGAATACATTACACTGGTTTAAAGAAACACATTACAAGACCCCTTGGCTGATAGAGCTTTTGGGGAATATAGGCTTCACTGTCACAAAATTGTCATCACAAAACCTTGAAGGACCACACACTGAATGAAGTGGACACAACACGATAAAAAGATCTCAGTTTCAAAGGTGCCATCAAAAGAAACATGACACTTCCTCTTAAACCTCACCTCACTAAGTCACACTGGCTCAAGCTTACCAGAGACTGAAGAAAATTCACTTCAAAACACTCCCAGCTGGAGATCTGTAAAATAAGGAGGGCCACTGTCCTCACAATTTCATTTTGAAGCATGATACAACTGCAGGGCAGTACAAGGCCTTGTACTAAAGGCGTCCTGGGCGCTGCACAATTTCCATGTTTATTTTGTACAATGGGCCAGAACTGCATTTGCGAGATTTAAAAGCTTTGCTGAAGCTGGATAATAGCTGGCAGATCGAAATGTGCGCTCTACACACCCCATTAGTCTCGGCAGACACATTCAGCTCAACGGCGTTGCCATTATGTGCAAATATGTGAGGCCTCCCGATGGGCAAGCCCTGGCAATCTGGGCCCTCTCTCGCTCTCTCTCTCTCCCTCTCTCTCTCTCTCTCTCTGTTTCTCTCACTCTCTCTCTCTCTGTGTGTCTCCTCCCTGGAAGGAAGCTGCCTTGCTATTTTTGGAAGCCCTGTCTTAGTTTCCTCCTTTGTAGCTTCCTTGTCTGGCTTCTTCATGTACAGCACTGTCAGGCACCAAGCCCCCTCCTGTGGTTGTGCTGGGAACTACAGAGAAGTGCCACTTAATACAAAACAAACCAGGGGAGCACAAAAAGCTACTGCTGAACTCACACTGGTGTTTTGCATTCACTGATGTTCAATGGGCTGTCCTATGTATTCACATTAGACATGGAGGTGTTGGGGACCTTGAGTACTGTCTGGGACCATCCTTTGCATTGGCAGCTCAATGGTTAAGACTTAATGCATCCTCACCTGATGGCCTGAGGACTCCTTTCTTACTAAATGAACAATCCTGAAAATTCAAGATGCTCTTACTTTGCAGGTGGATCGTAAAGCACTAAAGAGGGTGGTGAAGGCGGCACAGGACATATTTAACACTCCCTGCCTTGGGAACACAAACAGCATAATTAAAGACTTCAGCCATCCTGCACAGCTGC
Organism: Erpetoichthys calabaricus; assembly: GCF_900747795.2. Lineage (NCBI taxonomy): Eukaryota > Metazoa > Chordata > Cladistia > Polypteriformes > Polypteridae > Erpetoichthys > Erpetoichthys calabaricus. The sequence goes on along the minus strand of NC_041410.2, from coordinate 49,305,782 downwards.
TTTTCTTACTCTTTTTGTTGTGGAAAACTGTACAGGACTTCTGGAACATTGGACAGCTTCTACCCTTAGGTTGTAAGGTTACTGAAAAGCCAATTATAATAACAAATATTTGAACATAAAAAACAATATATATCCACCCTAATTATGGGAAGAGTGTCTGTGTGTGTCTGTGTATCTGTGTATCCCACAGATTGTTGTGTCTGTTATATGCCATTTGGTATGGGATTCGTAAAAGCAGTGCTAATGTTTGCGATGCGCCACCTGTTAGAATGAAAAGTACAGTGCTTTTTATTATTTCATGCATTACAAAATAAATTCCAATGGAAGAGGCACTTCATATGTTAATGCTGAATATGCTGAGGCCTACCTTGATTACATAGATTTCAACCTGTATTAGGTGGGTAACACAACTAGTATATATACAGGGGTACACACAACACTTTTAATTAGGTTCTCAGTGTAGCACTAGAAGATGTTGTTTGGTACTCACTCTTTATGCAGAATTTCCTGACTATGCATCATTCTCTTCCTCATTGTCCTCTGCCCCCTCTTCCTCACTACCTTCTCCACTGGCTTCTTCTATGCTAGTAGAAGATGTACTCACTCCTTGGTTGATCCTGTAATGAGCTGTTTGCATCTATAGTTCTAAAGTAGGATTTGGGCAAATGTTTCTGTGGCCATATTAGATAAATGTGTGTGTGTGCATATATATATTGTGAAAGAAAAAGACATACTCCGATAAAGAGTTGGGGCAGCCACCCGTATAATCTCAAAATCCTTGGCTGCAAAGTTGCAATGAAGAGTAATAGCACTGAAGTGCATACAAACGAGTCCAAAACCAGACTGAGGAATTAGGAATGAGGGCAGGGTTTTAAAGGGGAAGACAGGAAGTGAGGTCATAAGGATCAGGGATGTGTTCGTTCTCCATTGGACCGAGCCCGGACGTGACGTAAGAGGGGCCGGAGCCAGTCAGGTCTCCTTCCATTGGCTCGGTCCCGGAAATGATGTCACGAGAGCCAGGTGGAATCTCCCGGGAATGGTCTGCAGGCAAGAGAGAAAAAGAGTCAGTGCACTCTGCCACCTCCCAGTATGTCTCAGAACTGCCGTCCCTCAAGCCCTTTATCTGCCTCCCATGCGCACGTGTGTGACAATATATATATATGCTCGCCACTTCGTGTCTCTGCTGCTCACGTTGTGAAGGGGTGGCTGAACGCACGCTAAGGAGATGCGGACGGATCAGCTGCTGCTACTGAGCTGCGTGTTCTACATGTCGCGCTGCGCGTCGATCATTTAAAAGCCTGCACAGCAGCTGTCCTCTTGTCTTGTGGGACGTTAAAGTGTCTCCGAGAAATTATTTGTAAGTAGAGCGTGACGTGCAAGTAGTCTCGCGGGACTTCAAAGTGTCTCTCCAAGATGATCATGTCTCGACCCAAGATTTTTTTTATATAATAGACAGATATATATTGCCTTTGGTTCCTGTAAGTCTAATCATTTTCCTCTGATGATGATTCCTGGTAGGAATCAAAAGCTTAGGAATAAAAAACTGTTTTAAGATATATGATTCATTTGCTCTCTTTGTGGATTTCCAGCCAGAAATATGCAAACAGTACCACAGACGTTCGCCTCCATATATATATATATAAATATTATGCGTGCCACAGAGGATAGACAGGCATCCCAGCTGGACAACGGTATGACTTCAGGTTAAAATGAAAGGTGCCAGGGGATTGACAAGCAGAAGCTGGAGGCCAGGTACAGTTGCATCCTCCATATTGAAGGAAGAAGTGGTCCACTGGGGGTATCCCACTTGGACACCCGTAGTGCTTCATGGGAGTCTGGAAGTGCAGCTCTGTCAGGGTCCCTGAGTTCTGCAAGGGGGCACTGTCGGGGAACAATTACCTTGGTTCTCAAACAACCCAGAAGTACTCCCCACAAGTTATGGTGGGTCACCAGGAGCTCTTCCAATTCCTGCTGCCTTACGTCAGCGAGTCAGAGTCGGGAGGCATAGGGCGACACTCAAATAGAGGCTGTGTTTCATTATTTTGCTACTTGCTGGATTACAAAAATCCATTATTTGAACCTCTAACTGTGCTGGATATCACTGGGTCTGGGGATTGGGGCTCAGTGGTGACCCCAACAATATACAGGGTGAATCAAAATTATGTTAACACTATTGGTACTGCTATGTATATACTTATATACAATTTTAGGGGATAACTTATGTGCCACATATGGTACATGTGTTGAACATGATGGCAAACAGGTTGAGACATTTCTGTAAATCATCTTGCACATATGAAGTATGTTTTGTGAACAAATTGTTTCTGCCATTCAAATATTAACATAATTTTGACTCACCCTGTATATATATTGTGAAAATGAATAGTCTTGACACACAGAAAGGTTTGGGGCAGCCACCTGTATACTTAATCCTGGATGCAAAAAGGCAAATATTTTATACAGATGTGTACAGATTTGAGTCCAAAACAGAACTGATCAGAAAGGGAAGTTGTCTTGCTTTTTAAGGGGGTCGGCGGAAGTGATATCATCATGGTGGGGGGGTTACTGGAATTAATTCTTGGGGTAGGAACTGGAAATGATGTTGCTGGAATCAGGCAGTGTCTGGACTGCAGAAGTAAAAGAGAAAGGTTTACTGCACCCCGCCACCACCTGGCCTGGCGTTGAATTGCCTTCTTTTGGTCCTTCTAGCTGCCTCCCATGCGCACGTGTGTGACAATATGTAACCAGCTGGGGGTGCCACATTTAATATATCTCTTGCCTTATGTTGTACCCTCAGCATTCGTCCTGCACCTTCCTTCGAAATCCTCGCATGTCTAAACCTTTCTTGCGTGGCTCTTTCTCTCTCAACCACATTCCCACAAAACCTGTTTCTGAGACTTTTGTCATCCTGAGGCCCACTGTTTAGTTAATTTTCCACTTTTTGACTACCACCAAATGTAGACAGGCCCCTATCACCCACTTTGAAAACATCATTCCTATTTTTGCAAATACTTTCTGTGTTTGCAGGCAACTCTCAGTCTTCCTGCTACGCCTTTCCTCAGTACCCTCGTGTTTGTCAACCTCCCTTTCTTGGCATTTCCTGCCTCAGCTGCGTTCGATTGATCAACCACAGCAAAATTGACCAATCAGAACAAAGTCGAACTGAAAAATCAAACTGCTCGGATTGACTGGACACACTCACTGACATTGGCATTTTATTATATAGATAGATAATGTGATTGGAGGCAAGACTCGGCTGGCATTCTGGCTGGGAGGCCCTCATAATGGACGGAGAATGTTGGTGAATGGATGACCTGGCCAATGTGGTTCCCTTTTCCACCTGGGAAAATATGATGGAAGGACAGGAGGTGACTGCCAGCTGGGGATGTGTGTTTTCCCAATACACTGGGTGGCAACATTTCTCTAGTGTAGCTCCATATGGACACCTGCAGGGCTGCATGGAAGATATTATTCTGGTGGGGTCCTTGTGGGCTGCTAGAGGGTACTGTTGGGAGGAGACTCCCGTGTCAAATGAGGGTTCTGCTTGACCTGGAAGAGCTTCCTCACTACTCCCCATCCCAAAAAGGAGCCCTCCACCTCACCTAAGTGAGTTAGAATTGAAAGAGGAGGTGGATAAAGCTTGCCTCAAAGGAATGGAGGAAGATGGAAAATACAATACAATACAATACAGTTTATTTTTGTATAGCCCAAAATCACACAGGAAGTGCCGCAATGGGCTTTAACAGGCCCTGCCTCTTGACAGCCCCCCAGCCTTGACTCTCTAAGAAGACAAGGAAAAACTCCCAAAAAAAAGAAAAGAATTGTGTAGTCTGGATTATGGAAGAAGAAGCCTGTATAAGGTATTTTGTAAAAAGAAAATGTCCTTTGAACCTGGTACTGTGTTGGTGCAGTTGTCACCTCCTAGTGGCCACAATATATTTTAGAGTATACACAAAGGTTAGTCAAATGAAAACCTTAAAATTGCAATAAAAATTTGAAACATTGTACCATTGTTAGGTAAGTTGGCAACATCATTAGCAATGACGTTAGGAGTGTCCAGCAGGTGGAAGTGCTGTGCAGACGAACTACATGATGTCGCAGTGGGAGTATAAAGATGGCAGCCCCAGTGCAAACATGCACCAAAGAGAAGCAACATCTGTCTCCCCCTTTATGAGCAGTGCGCTGGTTAAATTTATCGAAATTCACCAGTGAGTGAAGGTTCGGTCCAGTGATGAATGTCTGTATACACACTCCAACAAATGTGCGAGTGGAGCAGGATGTTTCAAAATGGTGCAAGTTCTGTGACTGACTCACCGAGCAGTGACACCAGAGCTGAATACAGAACTTGAACACATTATGATAGAAAATTGTCATGTGACGGATGGTGAATGGAATAGCCACACTTCTGGTCAAGGTTCGGAACACCATATCATCCATGATGTGCTCCGCTTCCACGAATTGTCTGCAAGGTGGGTGTCTTCCACATTGGCCATACATGCCAATGATTTGGACCACTCAAAGAGGAAAGATGAAAAAGTTGGCAAGACTTTGAAATCAGATGAAGAGATAAAGTAGGTAGTGCATTAGTGGCTGTGGACACGACCAAAAGACTTTTTCTCTAGAGGAATCCATGTATTTTGTAAGGGTTGGAAGACTTGTATCAAACACCGAGAAGATTACATTGAAAAATGATACGGTTCTGTTACACCTTTGCTGCAATAAATTCTGAAAATTAATATTTAAGGTTTTCGTTTGACTTTCTCTCCTATAAAAATATGTGTGTGCATGCATAAGCAAATACTAGCATATACTGTATATTGTGGTCATTGGAAAAACTACAGGTTCACACAACAGGAGATATTGGAGCATTAACCCAGTCTTCCCCATTTAATAAAAGTGAGTCTAACAAAAACACACTCTCGATGATGCTAAATAAACAAACAACAGCAGTGTCCTGTTGTGGGACGTTTCTTTCTGCTATCGAGTCTTGTAAGTCATGGTAGGAAAGAGTGCCATCCTGCAGTGCGTTCTCTTAATGAGTGCTGCCTCCTTATGTGAACCACGGGATATGTAGTGGGGAAGCCGAAAGGGGCGGAGTCAATTGTCCTCTGGGTAACAGTGGGCCAGGTGATTGGAAGGACCTTGGTGAGCTGACTAATGTGATTAGTGGAAGAGAGAGCAACAGAGCACCCCCTCTCAACCCGGGGTGGAAGTACACAACTCAGGAGAGCCTGGAGGATGATCCACAGATAATTTATTTATGTAATTTTGCATATATATTTATATATACATATATATACATATATATATATATATATATATATATATATATATATATATATATATATGTTTTTACATGCTGTGTATTTTTTGTGTGTGTGTTTTTGTTGGTTTGTATTATTTTCACTGTTCTAAGGAGGCATGCAAGTAAGAATTTTACTGCAATGACATTCAAAGAAAACCTTGAGCTTAGACACTTCAGATATCCTTAGGACTCCACTATCTAATAATAGGACATTTTGAGATCTCACAACAACTATACCTTCTAGTTCAAGGCTATCTTTTCCTTTACTTGGTTACTCCTTCAAATCTAGAACATTATAGATAGGACACTTTTGAAACTTCAGGAGAACGTTACCTGAAGACAAAACGCTAATGAAAAGTCTGTTTACCCTTATAGTCTCCTGAAAGCTCAATGTGCTATTACCTCCAAGTGAGATATTTCAGGACATCATGACCAGAAGGGTTATCATTTTGAAAAGTCTGGAAGCCTCAAAAGTCTGGACAGTTAGCTGTGCTGTAGGAGTGAGTGTGCTAAGATGACCCTGAAAAAGAAGCTTTTCTTCATGTGCTGAGCATGAGACATGCTCCAAAGTGATGTACCTGTTGGTGCTCCTGGATCCAGAGGTTGGAGTGGCTACTGTGGAGAGGGCACATTTCCATGCAGAAGGATGTCAGCACCGATCATATCCCCTACAAAGCAATCATTGTGGAATTAGTCTCAGCACATTCCGAGGGCTGCTTTTTTATCCATATGCATGAAATTGCCGAGTTAATGCGGCTCGGAGATGCTGGCGTCACAATGGGTGCCTCAAATTGCCGCCCGTAATGTTATTTTCCATTAAAGCGGATTGGTTTCCCATTAGCGAGCCGTCTGGCCCCCAGCAATGTGTTGCAAATTGCCACGTATGGATAATTAAACTTTAGCACATGGCGCCGCAGCAACACAGCGCGCACCACAAAGTAAGAACCACCCACCTTACTGGCCTGGTGTGTTGGGCTTCCACACCTTATCTGGAGATGCGGGCTGCACGGTGTATGTGCGTCTTAGGCACAATTCTGTTGTGTGGCATGTGCTTGGATCTCCTGCATCCACCTCATCTAGCGTCCATGTCTCATTCTCATAAACATGTCTATTGTAAGCTGACATGTAGTGTCCGCTTGGTCAGGGGTTCTTAACCTGAGGTCCGTGGACCCCTAGGGGATCCATGGATGGGATTCAGGGGATCAGATAAAAATTAACATTTATATTCAGTATACAGCCCAGTACTGTTGATTTAGAGTAGATGTAGTAATGGTAGCAGAAAATACAGTAGTAGCAGATCTGCTTTAATTTGCACAAGAGGATTGTATTTCATAATTATAATGAGTGGCCATTAATTTTTGCATATATAAAGGAGTGTTTTTTTTTAGATTGTTTACTTTTAAGTTTAATAATACTTTGTGTATGTTATATATGTATGAGACAATCAAATCTTGATAAATAAAGTACATTATATTCATTGCATGCAAAGTTGTATTTATGTGAATATTTTTGGGAAGGAGGGTCCATAGCTTTCGTCAGATTCTTAAAGGGGTCCGTGACTCAAAAAATGTTAAAAATCAATGCTTTAGGTCTTTTATCAATATCCATGTGTAGGTTTCATACACCCAATATGTGTCTTGTCTGTTTGTGCCTCACATATGTGCAAGTGCCTCTTAATGTGTCAGCTTCTTTACAACTCCTATCTTTATCTATGCTGTATTTTGTGGCTAATGTATTTATGATATAAGGATCTCACATGCTCCATGTGTCTCATGTCTATACACATCTTTATGCAACTTGTGTGTTTCAGGTTGGTCAGTGTTGGAAAGTCTATGCATGTTTTGTATGGGCCACATTTTGTAGGTGTGCTCCATTTCTTGGTGCTTCAGAGCAAGTTGTGCATTTTCTTTCCAATATGTGTCTTATGTATGGGATTTGGCACATGACTTCTTATTCTACTCTCATCCTTATGTCTCATTCCAGTTTCTAGCCTCTCATTATAGTTCTAACTGTTACTGGCTGAAACTGAAAGGTGGCCTGGTGACACAATAAGAAATATGTGAATTAGTCCAGCTCTGACAACTGGGTTCCATCCTGGCCTGGTCACTGCCTCCATGGGTTTTGCATCTTCTCCTCATATATGCATGGACTTTCCTCTGACATACCCAAGCTTATTTTAATTGGTGACTCTATTTTTTTAAATTAATTTATTATTTGGACCGTCTCACACATACGCAAATGGGAGGCAACTTCAGGGCTTATCACCCCGAGTTGAGGGTTAGCGCTGTGGTTTACTGCATCTGCTCTCCATTCCTTACACTCTCAGAGCAGAAGGTCAGCAGCTTGAGGAACACTGATGTCACTTCCGCTTTCCGTTATTTGAACTTGCCCCATCCTCTGGGGCCAACATGAGAGACCAGTCTATGAATTTGAGTCTGTGAAGACATTTCACCACAATGCTGGTTATTATTTTTATAATAATAATAATAGCATAGAGTTCACCATGCAGTGCTCCAAGTTTTTATTATTGTCTGCCTTTTTCTCTTATGGGACATAAAACATTATTAAAAGACACAATCACATTTGGATAGATGAGGGGAAGATATGCCTTCCCCACCTAAGAGCTAATGTGCGGAGAGCGTACTTGCACAAAATGGCTGCGGGTGGATGTTGCACATTGGTGGTGGTTGAAGTGTCTCCCCACTCAAGCGCTTTAAGTATTGAGAAAATCGCTGCATACTGTAAATGTAAAGAATTATTATTATTACTTATAGTAAATCCAAAAACATGACCCAACACAAAGAGCAATGTAAACAGTGCCATGTAAAGCAAATCTTTAAAAAAGCCATTAGAGTAAAAACATAATGCATAAGCCTGGCAGGTTTACAATTACTACAATTAGAATACAATTAATGAGTCATTGCCAAGTTCTGAAAATGTTTTGTGTAGATCCTTGGAAAGAAAATTTGATTTTTTTCCAATTTGAGATCATTTAGGATATCACTTTTCACATTTGCACACCAGAGGAACTTTTTATGGGCTCAATTAAGGTATTAATAATCCACGAGGATGAAAGGGGGCGCTGTCGCTAACAATCTCTTCTGCTTCTCTCCCTGCAGCCCCAAGAGACCACCCAGTTAGAGCACTTTGCCCCGCCCCTTCTGGTTCCCCAGCTATAAGAACCCTGGCTGGCTGGAAGGAAATGTTTTTTTGGCAAGAGTGGCCCGCCAGACGGAGCTCCTGAGCGATCAGATCCTGAACCTAGGGCTAAAGCCGAGCCTTTTTTTGTTTATTTGGAAGCCCAAGGGCAAGATGGGGCGGAGTGGTGGCTCCAAGGCTAAGGATCTGTGCTGGTATCCAGAAGGTTGCCGGTTCAAATCCCCGTCACTGCCAAAAGAGATCCTACTCTGCTGGGCCCTTGAGCAAGACCCTTAACCTGTAATTGCTCCAGGGGTGCTGTACAATGGCTGACCCTGCGCTCTGACCCCAAGGGGTATGCGAAAACTAACAAATTCCTAGTACAAGAAATTGTATAAGGCAAAATAAAGAACAAAAAAGATGCTTAAATGCCATGATGTGTTTATTTTAAGTTGAACATTTGTTAAATTAAACAGGATGACCAGGTTGGTGCTCCTATGTTTTTTTCAACAAGTGCCATTTCTGAACCTGGCCACACACTTTCCTACTGAATTATGGAAGCTGAAATTAGGTTTCTTCCAGTTGAGCAAACTAACTCTCTGTGTATGTAGTGTAGTATAGGAAATGTTAATGAATTTTTTATAGCTCATTTTTAAGCCATCTGGTGTTACTCCAAAAATGCTGTTAAGTCATTAGATGTGATTTTAAATCCAAGGTTATCCAAAAGAAGTACAGAAATGTTTTCAATCTAAACCATTCCCAAAACATGTACCGTGTTTCAATTCAGTTTATTTTTATATAGTGTTCTTTACTGACTGCAGATGCAGAACACTGTGGCAATTTCTCAGGTAAAACGTACTGTAAGTATTTACTTTACAAAATTATTAATTATATATAGAGTGCACAGATTTGTTTAAACACACTGGAAAATGAAGTAGTTTGAAACTGATTAACATAAATGGAAGCCACCAGTATCTGCCCATTAATTAATTGTTGAAGCATGGACAGTTGGCAATGGAGGAGAGAAACAAAACTCCAGTCAGCAGCATCTGTGGAGAAAATAAGCTCCTGGATGATCCATGGTCAATAGTAACAAATAAAGTCAGACACAGTTACAGTCCTGGAGACCTCGGCCAACTAGCCACATGCCCCCTCCTGGGCATTCAGTAATGGAGTCTGTGCTGGGCCACCCAATCTAATGACAGAGTCTATCCATCCGGTCATTCCAAGACTCTCAGTATCGTAAATGAGTTTTCTTGGGTAGGAGAATAACTTGGCAGTACAGCAGTGGCACCAAGTGCCATAACAAGATATCAAAAAGAGAAACAGAACAGAGGAGAGTTATTAATAGTTTATAAATATTTTTTTATGTATATGTTTGTATAAATGACTAACAAACAGTGGTGCAGTATGCACAGTTAATCAACAGCTCTAGTCAGGGTATGCTAAACTGAAGTAGTGAGTCTTCAGCCAGGATTTAAAAACTGAGACTGAATGGGCATCTCTTATATAAGAAGGCAGGTTGCTCCACAGCTTTGGGACCCTGTAACTAAAAACTCGACCTCCAACTATTATTTTATCAATCCTTGGAATCATAAGGAGGTTTGCATCTTATGATCTTAATAAACCAGTCCTTGGCCATTTAAGGCTTTATAAGTTAAAAGGAAGATTTTAAAATCACCACTAAACTTAACTTGGAGTCAGTGTAAGGACTTGAGAACCGGAGTTATGTGGTTGTACTTTCTAGTTCTTGTAAGGATTATTGGAGCAGAGTTTTGAATTAACTGAAAGCTGTATCAGGAAAGAGATGAACAGCCTATGAATACCGCATTGTAGTACTCAAACCTACTAAAGATAATTTTATAAATTAATTTTCTTAGTATCCTGCACATTTAGAAAACACCATAACAGTGCAGGTGGCTGATAACATCACTCACAGGGTGAATCTTTCCCTGGGTACATTTTAGACAATTTTAAATAAGATTCCTGTGATTGATAATAAATGTTTATTTGAATTATGGTAGGCTTGGCACGTATTGAACTAGAATGTATTTTATGAATAAATGGATTACATTTCTTTACTTTGAGTGGTTAAAAGGCAGTACCCAGAGGGCTCCTATGGAATTGGAAATGGTGAAGCAGTTGTGCGAACGCACACAACCATGGTGGAGATACAGGTGCAAGTGGAGGAGCGCTTCTCCACTCGACCCCAACCAGGATGTGTTGAAGCATCCGGGTGCCAGATGCCGAGCTGTAAAGGAAAGGTAAGGAAGTAGATAGAACCATTTCAGTGTGAGCTAGGAGAGGCCCAAGAACTACAGTAGACACAAGATGCTACTTACCGGAGAGTGGTCAGATTTGGAGTGTCAGTATACAGTAGATACATGTGCGTGCAAAGGAAAGCACAGACTTTGAAGGTTTTCTTCCTGGCCGCAACACCTAGAATAAGCTGGTGTGACCAGTTGGGGGTGCTAGCGAGCACCTAAACCCTAGACACCGATGGCCCAAGACAACTATGGGTTCAAATACACCTGTATTTAATGCCAACAGTTCTTCAGATACAAAGAATAGACAAAGAATGAACACAGCCAATAACCACAATCACTTAACAATGCTTTTTTCTCTCCTCTCCACACACTGCTATCAGCCGCTGTCTCCTGACTCTAACTCCTTGAGCTATGGCAGCGGCCTCCTTTTAAGGTGGACCCAGGAGCACTTCCAGTGATGTGATGTGGCCAGTTGGAAGTACTTCCAGATAAAAAGAAAGCCAAGGAGGTCCTACCTCTGCAGCATCCTCTATTGTCCCCCAGGATCCCTACAGGGCAGCACTTCCGGACTCCAATTCCCATGCAGCCCTGCAAGTATCGAGACTGGGACATTATATGATGGACACTGCCATCTAGTATAGTGGGGGATGAACTGCTCCCTGCCGTCCTCTCTTGCTGGTTCCTGTAGCCTTTGGGCATGCCAATCAAGACGGGAATCATAAGGTGTCCTGGCCAGGTATTGCTTCCATTTAGTCCATCCTTCCGTTATGCCATCCTGGGCAGGTAAGGAATTTACTTCCATCCTGGAGCTTCTACACTGGGTAACAGTGTGCTAGGTGATTGGAAGGAGCTTGGTGAGCTGACTGATGTGATTGGTGGAATTGATCCCATTGGGGTATACAAAAAGAGAAGATGGACGTCGGTGAAAAAAAGGGGGAGAGTTTGTTTTCATGACTGATGTTGAGTCTGCCAAGTGCAAGGTTGTACCACAGATGTTCCTGATGTTCCTTGAAGAGGTAAAGAGGAAGTGCACATAATCTTGTTGGGCTAAACATGGTGTAAAGGATGTCCTGGATGTTTGCTTTATTTTGAGTTGTGTTTGTGTGGAGGAAGTCCATGAGGGTCCCTGGAACTGCTTGATAAAAGGTGAAAGGAGGCAGGTTTTGTTTCTGGAGATTCCTGGGCAGTCGCTTCTGTGCTATTTGAAAAGGGAGAAAGGATCCGCAGTAGAGTTCTATTGAATCTGGGAATGAATGGACATATAGATGTGATTCTCTCTTACTGTGTAAACAGGTCGGACAAACTTAACATTTTCATATCACTTGTTTTTAAATAAACGTATATTTTTCAAATATCTTCTCTGTGTCTCGTTCACTCACCCTGCTTTATATTCGGTACGACATATGACGGTGATGCCCAAAGTTGAACCTTAACCAGGTATGTGGAGGAGATGGGGTGTCACAGGACACAAAAATATTTTCAATATACTGATTTCTGAATGATTCAATCCAGGGTGTCTACCATAGATTGAATACTGCTTAAGTTAGAACATGGTGAAATATGTGAATTTCATTTATAGGGGCAACGGATAAGCGATGCTCCTCCTTAAAAAAAGCCCTACACTGGTTCCATATCTAAAGAAAATGGTGGACCACCTTGTAAACTGACAATTATTGTTCACTGGAGCACAGAGTTAGCTGGTGATCCTAAATTAGCTCTCTATGGGTGAATATAAATGAATGCAGTCATACCAGGGTTGGTTCCTGCTTTGCACCCAATGTGGCATGATAGGTTCCCAGCTCTCTACAACCCTGAACTGGATAAGGAAACTAAAAAGCGAACGGTTAGTGTAAAATGGAGAGACAATAAGCATAAAGAGTTGAGGTTTCCACCCTTTATACTTGGCATAATATAATAAAAAAGGAAGCAATATGTCTTTACAGACTTGAATCCAGAACAGAGCTGGAATATAACATAAACCATTGCTGTTACATAGTTGGAAAAAAGGACAGGAGGGTTCTAAGGGACCGGAAGCGGAGGTGATGTCTCTAGGAGGTGGACTCTTCTGATGGTCTGAAGAGTGTGCCCGTAAACTATCTCCCATGTGCACATGTGTAACATTAGATAGATTATTTGAATTTGATTTTGGTTCTCTTCCCTGTCTTTTGATGAGTCATTTAAACTTTTGACCATTTGACTTAGCCATGCAGCTCTTGATAAATGGGACATCATCACAATCTAATTCCTGAGCTGGATTTCCTCTGTCTTTTTACATGTCACTGTCACAATATCACACAAATACCACAGGCTTATCATTGCACTTTTAGTATGACCAGGGACAAGCAACCCTATCCACCTGGATTTTCAATTAATTTGCAAGCCTTTCTGAAAACAGGTTTTCACATTGTCATTTTGGGTCACTAAGTACGCATTGAAGGGCAAAAGTGGCATATTTATCCATTTAAAATGACATCTACAACACAATAAAGTGTGCAGAAAATGAAGGGATCTGAAGGCCACGTGACCGTCAACATCAAGTCCTTCCATGAGAACCCTGAGTACAATGAGGACTGATTGAGGTCATTTATGTTAGGTAGAATGTCTAGAGGGGGCTGGGTGGTCTCGTGGCCTCGGAACCCCTACATTTTTTTTTTTCCGCCCGTCTGGAGTTTTTTTGTTTTTTCTATCCTCCCTGGCCATCGGACCTTACTTTTATCCTATGTTAATTAGTGTTCTCTTATTTTAATTCTTATTTTGTCTTTTTTTCTCTTTCTTCATCATGTAAAGCACTTTGAGCTACATTATTTGTATGAAAATGTGCTATAGAAATTAATGTTGTTGTTGTTGAATGCTTTCTGAGTCCTCTGTATATCGTAACTGAGAGGGGCTTTAATAAACAGCTATAGACCAGCACTTCCCATATAACCATAAACCCTGGAGAGCAGTGCTTCCCAAATGCAGGAATTGCAGCGTTCAGTTGATCACAGCTTCTCAAATAGCTGCATACCAACAGTTTCTCAAATGGCTGTCAGATCCAACATACCAGCACTTCCTAAGTCGTCAAAGGGCCCCATAGAGCAGAGCCTCCCAAATGCAGTAACTGTAGCACTAACTAGACAGGTCACAGTCTTCAAAACAGCTGCAACAACAAAATGTCGTAAACCTGTGTTTTCATTAAAGATTTTCTGTTTTTCTGTTTTTAGCACTTCTGTGATTCATTTTTCTTATTGTTAGTTAGTTTCTGCTTTGCAATGCAAGTCTTTTCATCTCTATTTTGAATTAACATTTTTTACTGCTGTCACCGTTTTGAGTGCTCCTTTCCCATCGCCACCATTTTGTGATTTGGTGATGACCTCCATTGCTGGTCAGTAGTTTGTGATTACTGACTACTGAGTTTGTGACCTGTGATGTTACCTTACTTCTTCTTGTACTATTTATGCTCTTTAAGGCATGCATTTTAGCTTCATTTTGGGGATTGACACATGGATATAAAAGCTCTAGGGTTAGGATTCTGGTGTTCTGGTTTTGTCCTTTATTCAATATTTTGACTTACAGTTATGTTACAGCCAGTCCTGAACTTGGGTTTCTTAAGCAGAATAAGTCCCAAAACACGACTCAAAATGCCTACTTCTTCTTCTTCTTTTGGCTGCTCCCATTAGGGGTTGCCACAGCGGATCATTTTCTTCCATATCATCCTGTCTTCTGCATTTTGATCTGTTACTTCCACCACCTGCATGTCCTCTCTCACCACATCCATAAACCTCCTCTTAGGCCTTCCTCTTTTCCTCTTGCCTGGCAGCTCTATCCTTAACATACATCCATCCATTATCCAACCCACTATATCTTCACTACAGGGTCATGGGGGTCTGCTGGAGCCAACCCCAGCCAACACAGGGCACAAGGCAGGAAACAAACCCCGGGCAGGACGCCAGCCCACCGCAGATCCTTAACATCCTTTTCCAAATATACTCAGCATCTCTCCTCTGCACATGTCCAAACCAACGCAATTTTGCCTCTCTGACTTTGTCTCCCAACCGCCAACAATGTACTCATTTTTTTTTTTAGAATTTAATTAATTTTAAATAACATTCCATACAAATAAATCAAGTTTTATGAAAATAGGTTCAAAACAAATCAACTGAAATGTACTAATTTCTAGTCCTGTCCATCCTTGTCATACCCAGTGCAAATCTTAACATCTTTAACTCTGCTACCTCCAGATCTGTCTCCTGCTTTCTGGTCAGTGCCACCGTCTCTAACCCATATAGCATAGCTGGTCTCACTACCATCCTGTAGACCTTCCCTTTCACTCTTGCTGATACCCGTCTGTCACAAATTACTCCTGTCACTCCTCTCCACCCATTCCACCCTGCCTGCACTCTCTTTTTCACCTCTCTTCTACAATCCCCATTACTCTGTACTGTTGATCTCAAGTATTTAAACTCATCCACCTTCGCCAACTCTTCTCCCTGCATCCTCACCATTCCACTGACCTCCCTCTCATTTACACACATGTATTCTGTCTTGTTCCTACTGACCTTTATTCCTCTCCTCTCTAAAGCATATCTCCACCTCTCCAGGGTCTCCTCAACCTGCTCCCTACTCTCACTACAGATCTCAGTGTCATCAGCAAACATCATAGTCCATGGGAACTCCTGTCTAATCTCGTCTGTCAACCTGTCCATCACCATTGCAAATAAGAAAGGGCTCAGAGACGATCTCTGATGTAATCCCACCTCCACCTTGAATGCATCCATCACTCCTACCGCAGACCTAACCACTGTCACACTTCCCTCATACATATCCTGTACAACTCTTACGTACTTGTGAAACTTGTGAATTTCCCCTTGGTATTAATAAAGTATCTATCTACTATCTATCTATCTACTTCTCTGCCACTCCCGACTTCCTCATACAATACCACAGATCCTCTCGAGGCACCCTGTCATATGCTTTCTCCAGGTCCACAAAGACGCAGTGCAACTCTTTCTGGCCTTCTCTATATTTCTCCATCAACACTCTCAGAGCAAACATTGCATCTGTGGTGCTCTTTCCTGACATGAAACCATACTGCTGCTCAGTAATCATCACCTCACTTCTTAACCTAGCTTTCACTACTTTTTCCCATAACTTCATGCTGTGGCTTGTCAATTTTAGCCCCCTGTAGTTACTACAGTCCTGCACATCCCCCTTATTCTTAAAAATCAGCACCAGTACACTTCTTCTCCACTCCTCAGGCATCCTCTCACTTTCCAAGATTCCATTAAACAATCTGGTTAAAAACTCCACTGCCATCTCTCCTAAACACCTCCATGCTTCCACAGGTATGTCATCTGGACCAGTGGCCTTTCCATTCTTCATCCTCTTCATAGCTGTCCTTACTTCCTCCTTGCTAATCCGTTGCACTTCCTGATTCACTATCTCCACATCACCGAACCTTCTCTCTCTCTCATTCTCTTCATTCATCAGCCTCTCAAAGTACTCTTTCCATCTGCTCAACACACTCTCCTTGCTTGTGAGTACATTTCCATCTTTATCCTTTATCATCCTAACCTGCTGCACATCTTTCCCAGCTCAGACCCTTCTGTCTAGCCAATCGGTACAGGTCCTTTTCTCCCTCCTTAGTGTCCAACCTCTCAAACAACTCATCATACGCCTTTTCTTTAGACTTCTTTAGACTTGTACTCTTGTCTACCTTCTGCATCTCTCTGACTATCCCACTTCTTCTTTGCCATCCTCTTCCACTGTATACTCTCCTGTATTTCCTCATTCCACCACTAGGTTTCCTTTTCCTCCTTCCTCTGTCCAGATGTCACACCAAGTACCATTCTTGCTGTCACCGTTAATACATCTGCTGAGTTGTCCAGCTGTCTGGCAACTCTTCACTGCCACCCAGTGCCTGTCTCACCTCCTCCCAAAACTCAACCTTGCAGTCTTCCTTTTTCAACTTCCACCATTTGATCCTTGGCTCTGCCCTCACTCTCTTCCTCTTCTTGATCTCCAATGTCATCCTACAGACAACTATCCTATGCTGCCTAACTACACTTTCCCCTGCCACCACTTTGCAGTCTTCAATCTCCTTTAGATCAACTCTTCTGCATAGGATGTAATCTTCCTGTGTGCATCTTCCTCCACTCTTCTAAGTCACCCTATGTTCCTCCCTCTTCTTAAAATATGTATTCACCACAGCCATGTCCATCCTTTTTGCAAAATCCACTATCCTTTGACCTTCTTCATTCCTCTCCTTGACACCATACCTACCCATCACCTCCTCGCCTCCTCTGTTCCCTTCACCAACATGTAGATTGAAATCAGCACCAATCACCACTTTCTGTCCCTTAGGTACACTGTTTATCACTTCATCCAACTCACTCCAGAAATCCTTCTCATCCATCAACATTCATCATCACACCTTCAGTTTCCAGCTTCATAGTCATTACTCTGACACATATTTCATCTCTAAAACACTCTTGACATACTGTTCCTTCAGAATAACTCCTACCCCATTTCTCCTCCTATCCACACCATGATAGAACAATTTGAATCCACCTCCGATCCACCTGGTCTTACTCCCCTTCCATTTAGTCTCTTGCATGCACAATATACAGTATCAACCTTCCTTCTTTCCATCATATCTGCTAACTCGCTCCCCTTACCAGTCATACTGCAATTCAAAGTTCCTACCCTCAGCTCCACTCTCTTTACCTTCCTCCTGTCCTTCTGCCTCCGGACATGTCTCCTCCCTTCTTTTTCGTTCTTTGGCCAACAGTTGCCCAATTTCCACCAGCACCCTGTTGGCTAACAGCACTGGTGGCAACCATTGTTAACCTGGCCTTGACCAATCCGGTAATGGAAATTTGTATCATTGTTCGTATATCCATCCATCCATTTTCCAACCCGCTATATTCCTAACTACAGGTTCACGGGGGTCTGCTGGAGCCAATCCCAGCCAACACAGGGCACAAGGCAGGAACCAATCCCGAGCAGGGTGCCAACCCACCGCAGGACACACGCAAACACACCCACACACCAAGCACACACTAGGGCCAATTTAGAATCGCCAGTCCACCTAACCTGCATGTCTTTGGACTGTGGGAGGAAACCGGAACGCCCGGAGGAAACCCACGCAGACACGGGGAGAACATGCAAACTCCACGCAGGGAGGACCCGGGAAGCGAACCCAGGTCACCAGATCTCCCAACTGCGAGGCAGCAGCGCTACCCACTGCGCCACCGTGCCGCCTTGTTCGTATATTGATTCTGTAAAATTTTACACTGGATGCCATTCCTGACATAACCCTTCCCATTTATCCGGGCTTGGGACCGGCACGAAGGAACACAGTGGCTTGTGCATCCCCTGTGGTTGGGTTTAACCCTAACTCAAAATGCCTACTAGAGGGGGGAAATCCATCAAAACCTATCCAGTAGCAAAATTTCAAACACATGATATTTATAAATAAAAGATTTACTAATCAAGGAAATAATCTTCTTAACAAAAAACTCCACAAAGCAAAAAAAGGCATAGGAAGAGTTGCCTGAAAGGAAATCCTAAAGCAAATAAGTCCCAAAAACACAAATCCATCAGGAATGGTCAAAAACAGAGTGTTAAGGTCACAAATCCAGGAAATCCTGAAAAGACACAATAATCAATAGACCTCACCAAAACCACCAAACACATTCAAATGAACCGCAAGGGACTGCTTGTTTTCCAAGTCTTTATAGGGCTGAGGGCAGTCCCTTGACGGTGATGGGCAGGTGGCCCCGCCTTTTGGGGAACCAAGACGCATAAATTCTCTACATAGAAAGTAAAAGGCCAACAATATTAACATAAACAAAAGAGTCAAAACTGAACAAAAAACACATTGAAAAAGGCACTTGAGCCCCAACTTGGGAATGAGCCCTGGGTGAAATATAACACAGCCTGTTTTTTATTTCATGGATTGTATTATTTTGTTATTTTATTGTCAGTTTTAAATTATTATTTTTCATATTTTTCTGTAATTTCAGTTATATTTGTCTGTGATTTAGTAATTGTATCTTGTGATTTTATAAAGCCCAGCCATTCCATGTACTTTGTGGGTGGAGCTACAGGAAGTGGGGCCACCCTGATGTCACTGCTGCTGGGTCCTCGTTCTGTCTTTACATTCAGTCCGGAACGGGAAACTTAGGTGCAGAACATTAAGTTTCATTTCGCGTTTTCTGGGAGTGTTGCATTTCTTGTTTTGTTCCTTCTGGTTTCTTTGTTTTACTTTTGTGTCTTACTGGAACACATACTTGGACTTGTTTGCTTTGGATTGCTTTTTTAGGCAATTTGTTTTGCTATTATATATCTGCCAGGGTTCCTCCCCTGGCTGGGGTTCAAATGTCACATTTTTGCTTAATTCGTTCATTGTTCATGTTAACATTGTTGGTCATTTAGTTTCTATGTATCTAAATATCTTCATCATGCGGGAGAGCAAGATGTTCCACACGCCTACCCGGATGGACCACCTCAAATTGGGACGCGAGTGCTGCCATTAGCTCTCCAATGCTTTTGACTCATCTGGAGATGGAGCTCCCAAGGGCTTTCCCCCATCCCCTTCCTATGGGCGGCTGCAACTACTCCCACAGAGAGCAGAAAGGAGTCAGTGACCTCGGCTGTGACATTCATGTCTCTGCTGACTCTTCCTATGAAGTCAGTAGACGTATTGGGAGAGCATGGTGCTCTACTACTGTGTTTATGAGTGGAGATCCAAAGCAAGGATGCTGAAATGAGATTTGTACAATTCTGTCATGTATTCTAACACCAGTAGTTGGCAACGAGTGTCATAGTTTTTAACAATATGGCTGTGCCTGTGCTGGAAACAATGAAAATTAAATATGATATCACCATCATGATGATAAAAATAATCAAACACTTGGAAAATGTTTCTGAAAAAACAGAATAAAATGAAAGCTGAAGTCCAAAAAGCAATAATGACAACACTAAAGAGGAAAAGAGGAATTAAGAAAGCTACTAAACACAAAATACTCTTTAAGAGTACAAAAAGATTTCAGAACCCTAAAGAGAATTGTCAGGAGGCAAAACCCCTGAACTGCAAAATGAACTGCTAGATTTGTATTAAGATGAGAAGCATAAGTCTCTAAATTCAGAAAAAAAGAAACCAAAAAAGCATTGATCAAAAACCTTAACTCAAATCCTAATGAAATCAAATCTTCAATCAAAGTCCAAAACTTCCTGAAGTGGAGAGAAAGATGCCAGAACTATCCAAAAGAAGCATGACTTTAGAAAGGGGCACAAGGCAACAGCAGCTAACCCCTCATTGCTCTTCTCTCTCTTGTTATTTTCTCGATCGAATAATTGAGCTGCGATTAGTGAAGAAGCTTGAACTACAAATACTAATTACAAGCCGTGCCCTCTTAGGCCATAACGTTAACAGCAATGCCAGACAGTGAAGAAGTGAGAATCCGATTAAAAATAAAAGGAGGAAAAAGTGATAAAGGGCAGAGCCTAGGCAGAATCATGACAAGGGACCCCATGGTTTTGTAGTCCCTACAACAAAAAAAAGAAACAAAAAAACGTAGATATGTTGTTATAAACCTCCAGCAAGTCTCCAATGCATAAGAAAACATGATAAAAATAATCAAATACTGCACCTGAAAAGCAATTTTTGAAAGACCAGAACAAAATGAAAGCTGAGGTCTAAAAAGCAATATTGATAACACTAAAAAAGAAAAAGAGAAACGAAGAACTAATTCCTTGTCTAATTACTTATTCAGTTCCTTCTTGTGCTACAGTATGAGAAATTGTTATTGTGCTAAGTGGTTCAGAAACAATTGGCCCTGCAGTGTTCTCTATACCCTTGGGTGCATATGCCCATGTGTGTAAGTCAATCCCTCATATTAAAATGAAGACTGCCTATTGTTGTTTCTTTTTATCACACTGTGGCCTGTAGAAGGTTTTACTAATCTACCAGGACCCCTAAAATATCTGTGAAAAGAAAGAAAGTCAGATTTTACAGACCTCAGGCAGGTGTATTGGCTAGAATCTGCATTCCAGTACCCCATCTAGGCTGAGAGGTGTGAGCCCAATTGTAGGTGGAGAATAGGCATCCCAGATGAGACAGGGAAGAAGCAATTACCAGGATGGGATGCTTTGCGAATAAGCAAACTGGCAGAAACGACAAGAAAATCAATTTGCACCTGGCCAGTATACTATAGCAAACAGACCAGGAGATTTGGAGTGGTCCCATTCCCCATACGCCAGATGGCAGTGGTCCTCGTATGGGAACCCAGTCGGGACACCCACACGAGAGCTTGGGAGTTGGAGTCTGGATGCGCAGCCCTGTTGGGGTCACTAAGGATTGAGAGAGGGTGCTGTCAGTAGAGGGCCTTCCTGCTTTTTCTATGGCCCAGAAGTGTTTCCTATAAGATATGATGTCACACCGGAAGCACTCCCTGATCGAGCATGAAAGAGAGCCTGATACATCATATCATTGAGTCAGAGTCAGGTGGAGGAGAGAAGGAGGAAGAATTGTATTGATTTATTGTGATTCTGTGGCTTAATACTGGAGAGAGGCTTGTGTTTAAAGGTGCCTGAGTAAATAAATACCCTTCATTTTATTTATATAATGTGTGATGTATTGATGTATGATGTGTGTGGTTTGGGGCTCTGTGGCTCCCCCTTGTGGTTACACAGTGTTCTTGGTATATTAAAAACAAAATACTGTAGTAGGGAACCAAAAAATAAAACTATAGTATGCAGTTGTGTTTTTGGTAATGAACATTCTAATATGGCCAAGCCAGAATTTTCCTATATGTGTACAGACATCTCATACGTGCCTAACTGATAACATGTGTCCCTCTCTGTGTTCATCTGTGTGGAACTTGCACGTTATCTCCACATGAGCTTTCTACACATTCCACCGATATCTCAAGTATTTGAAAGCCAGGTTGATTGGCAACTCTCTTTGTAACAATAATCTACTCTCTATATATAAAATCCTAAGCCTAAAAGTGCAACGATTTTGTGCAACAATTTTATGTGATGTTTTTATGTCACGTTTTTTGTCACACTTTAAATCATGCTTATTTTAAAACCTACATATATTTGCTTGGTATCATTCTTTTCAGAATTTATCAAACTTTAATGTGATGTTGTTAGATTTTCAGATTCTTATTCTGTTTTTAAATTATAAAATAAAAAATATCAAGAAAATATCAAGAACTCACGTCCCATGAGACAAGACTTTTTAAAGAGATTTAAATAAAAGACAAAGAGTAGGACAGCTGCTGTACAGGCTTTTAAATGTTCGAAGCGCCAGGTGAGATGCAGATCACATGGCATGGCAGCAGCAGTAAGCCAGCAGCTGATCGAGCAAAGAGGAGGTAAAAAACTGTATTTGTTTCTAATTGTATCACCGTTTAAAGAGGGGGTTTTGGAGGAGCGACTGCGTCTCCTTGGGGAGCATTCAGCCCCCCTCTTCACAATATGAACAGCAGAGACACGAAGTGGCTGGCGCATAGTGCAGGCAAGGGGGGTTGGTGAGCAAAGCGAGCAGGGGGTAAGCCCCCTAGTGACTCTATAAACCTATAAATGACTCTCCCACAGATGCATTTTAACATTTACTTATCTAACTAATAATATCTGTCGCTCTTTTGCTAATGACAACTGAGACATAAAAGTTCACATGTCATTCTCGATACAAAAAAATCAGTCAAACAATGGGATGCTGGTGCCTGGTGCTTGGCATCAGATTATTGTGATACCCTCTGACAGTGTCGTCATCATACATATAAATTAAAATGCTAAGTAAAATGAGAGCCTCACTGACAGAAAAATATATTTGTTATGAACTACATAAATTGAAATGGTAACACCTCAAGTGTAGAATGGCTTTGAGGTGAAAAAAGGACAACCCACAGAAAGAACGTATAGGAACTGCATGACATGAAGAGACGCTGCATGTCCAGGGTAGCAGCGCTAACTACCATGTGGTCAGATGTCTTCTGGTCAGCATAAGACCAGACAAACATTTGAAAAAAATATTTCCTACCTACACTCACTGGCCACTTTTTTAGGTACACCCGGTCAACTTCTTGTTAACGCAAATATCTAGTCAGCCAATCACGAGGCAGCAATTCAATGTGTTTCGGCATGTAAACATTGTCAAGGCGACCTGCTGAAGTTCAAAGTGAGTATCAGAATGGGGAAGAAAGGAGATTTAAGTGACTTTGAATGGGCTGGTCTGAGTATTTCAGAAACTGCTAATCTACTAGATTTTCACTGACAACCATCTCTAGGGTTTGCAGATAATGGTCTGAAAAAGGGAAAATATCCAGCGAGCGGCAGTTCTCTGGGTGAAAATGCCTTGTTGATGTCAGAGGTCAGAGGAGAATGGCCAGACTGGTTCAAGCTGATAGAAAGACAATAGTAACTCAAATGACCACTCATTACAACTGAGGTATGCAGAAGAGCAACTCTCAATGCACATCACAGTGAACCTTGAAACAGATAGGCTACAGCAGCAGGAGATGAACTAGAATAATAATAATAATAATACTTTTTATTTATATACCGCCAGAATGCAGCAGTAGGGGAGAAATCTGGAAATATATGGATTCGTCTATTTTAAAATATGATCTCCTCCATCTGTCTGAGGTGGAATATTATGTTTTCTTTAGCCGGTAGCTTATCTAATCAAAATGTTAATCTTCTTGGCTTCAAGGGATCTGTGCAGACGATAAGCAGGTAAGGTCTTGATCTTGGCTTTAAAGTCCAATATTTTAAGAAAGAATCCTGCTACAAATTTCACTGGGTTGGGACTTTCTAGCTATTCAGGTAGTCCTTTGATCCTGGTGCTTATCCTTCTGTTTCTATCTTCAGACAATATGAGTTTATTATGAAGCTCATTGCATTGGGATTCTTTTTATCAGCAGCAGACATCATTTGTTTTATTTTCTCAATGTAATTTATCATCATGTGCTTCCAGGTGAGTCACAAATATTTTGATTTTATTCTAAAATTTGCTCATTTTTTTAATATATGCTTTCGTTTGTTGTTGTTAAGCTTTTTTTCAACATAAAATTATTGCTTGAATGTACCCTCAGATCCTTTATATCCTGGCTGTGTTCATCTATTCTGCTGTCTATTCTACTTTGTAAATCCACCCCAGGTTTGATCATCACTGACTTTAGCTCACTAGCCTCATCCATGCCGTCTCCCCCGCTGTGCTCTACATAACCAGATGGTGTCAAGACTGTTGAAGTACAGGGGGGGTGTTTATAATGGTTGCTGGTGAGACGAGGTCCCCCCTGGTTTGAGTTCTTACATCCTCCATTGTGATGAGAAACAGAGAAAGCAAGATACTGGAGGTGTCTCCCCTTTATACACTACCATCATTTTGACTTTTTGAGACCCTTTGCAAACTTGCATGTTGCACAAAGGGACATTACTGTTACATATTCTGTGGAGGACATTGGAATTCTTACTTGCATGCTCTAATGGGTAAGTACTTTTGCTCTTGTTTCTTTTTTGTTTTATTTCTATTTGTGACAGAAGGTCGATGCACTTGCCCAGCAGGGATGACTTCTTAATGGAAGGACTGGGGGGAGAGAACCTGCACAGGACATTATCTTCCCCAAAGTGCTAGATGGGAGCCCCCCCGGTTTGCAGCAGTGACTCAGATTCCCATTGGGTTTCATGGGAGTTGGAGTTCGGTACAGCCCTGCTGGGTTTCATGGATGCCACCACCGGGTGCTATAGGGACTGCAGATCCCTACTTTGTTGGGCTTCCACCTCACCCAGAATTGCTTTTGGACCACAATAACAGGCCAGGATAAAAGAAGTCCACTGCCACTGCTCCAGGAGCAAGAGTTGGGACATGGAGGACAAGGCTTGCTTGGAGTAGGAGTATAGGCGGCAGCCAGAGACAGAGACAAAGAGAAGAAGGCGAAGAAAGGACTGTGTGCTGCTTTATTACTGTGCCTGGTGCTTTATTGTACTGTGCTTACTATGTTTAAAACCTGGGAAGTGTTTCCCACAACAAAATAAAAGCCTGTGTTGTGCTGGAACTTGTGTCTGCATCTGTCTATGTCAAGTTTGGGGAGCTGGTGCGGCCCCTGCAGTCCACATACTCTTGTTTTCTCAGATTTCGGACTCATCATTCTCTTATTGCTGTTGTAAATAGAATGGAGGTGGTGTAAGAGACATTTGTTAGTTAGTTAGGTTATATTGAATTGTGTGACATACATATGATTGGGAAGCAGCTAGAGGGCCTGAATAATAGTAGTACCACACCAGACCAGGGGGTGGCGAGCTGCACTAACTCTCTCTCTCAATCCTCTGCAGATGATCCACGGGAAATCCCGCTAGGTCCTGGTGCCATTGAAGATGTCACTTCTGGGTTCAGCGCCATTGAAGATGTCACTTCAGGTCCTGGTGACATCACTTCTGGTTCCAGTACCGGTGACATCACTTCCTGTACTAGCCTTTAAAGCCGCAATCTTGACTCCATGCCATCAGTTCTATATTCTGAACTCTAACCTGTAATCATATCTCAACAATTTATCCATTTTGCAGCCAAGGCATATTATATGGGTGGCTGCCTCAAACCTTTGTGATGTCTCTTGATCGTTTTTGTGACAATTGATAGAAGTATTTTCTTAGTTATGCTAAAATGTTTGCCTATACAGTGGAACCTCGGTTTGCGAGTAACTTAGTTTATGAGTGTTTTGCAAGATGAGCTAAAATTTTTAATAAATGTTGACTTGATAAACGAGCGAGGTCTTGCAGTACGAGTAGTATGTATACGCTTTGTCTGCTGAGCATCATGAGATCACAACTGAGCTGATGGTTCTTCTCCTTCTCTCTCGCTGCGGGATTGTGGGCAATCGTCTCCTATTCTCCGTCTGAGTCGGCGTGCCTCACTCATATAGTCAACATCCGTACGAGCGTATACTGTTTACTACAGCATTGTGACTGTGTGTGTGTGTGTGCGTGTGTGTGTGTGTGCGTGCGTGCATGTGCACACGCGCGTGTGTGTGCTGTGACGTGCGAGTCCCCGTCTTGCACCCCAAAACACGAAGCTGATTCTCAGTACTTTAGCAATACCAGCTTTATAAAGCTTGAAACAGCAACAGCGCAGTTATTTATTGTAGCAGGATCTGCCGCTCTCCTATACACAGACAGCAGTCAGGTAGGTTTGTGGCAAAGTAGTACTGTGCCCTGCGCATTTATAATGTTCCTTGTTCCTTGCTCATTGTATCACCCATCGACAGCAGGCACTTATAACATGTCCGCAATCTTTTCAGATTCGCTTTTACGGCGAACTGCCACAGCGATGGGAGACTGAGATTGCTTTGGGACGCTCTTCTGCGTGTCGTCCCATTGGGTGGAATCCCACAAGAGTTTAGAAACTCACTCACACCAGCCATGATTCTTTTCAAAGGTTAAGTGCAGGTTAGTTTGTTTTATGTATTTTTACTTTATGTTTTGTATTAATCATTTTTATATGAATAATTTTGGGTTTTGGAACGAATCGTCTGAGTTTCCATTATTTCTTATGGGGAAATTCACTTTGATATATGAATGCTTTGGACTGCGAGCACGTTTCCGGAACGAATTATGCTCGCAAACCGAGGTTCCACTGTATATTAATGCATAGTCAATGGGATTTCCTATTATAAATTATAAATGGAATGTAGTTATTTCTTGTCCGTCTGACCACAGACTAGTTCCAGTTTATGATCTGCCTTGCAGTTGGTAAGGCATGGAGGGCAAACAGTTTCAAATCGTATGTACTGAATGTACTAAGTGAAGCCAATGTAAGTTTGCCATTGAGAAATAACACAACCTGTGTGTACAGAAGGTAACTGAAGGTTAACGTGAGAAAGCTAAGATTGTAGAAGAAAACGTTTTTCCTTTTGCCTTTTATTCTGTATGTGTAATAACTTTTTTTCTTAATGTTGGTGATTTGTTACTTTTTTTAATTTTCACTAAACTTTTTAAAATGAACTGAGAAATTTATTTTGTTACTTTGTTTGACTCATGCCGGATCCTGCCTTGCCAACTCGGTAGCTTCTCAAATTTGGGAACCTGGAAAAGACGCAGCTACAATTAGCAACACTACTTATGGCTGCCACAAAGGACAATGTTCTTTACAAAGCCCTCAACTAAATTGTTCAGGGCAGGAAGGAACTACTATTAAAATTTTAGGAGTCCCAAAACTAGATGGCATTATATTTATTATAGTTTTCCTCGTGACGTGCCCTACTTTCTCTGTTGAATCTTTTCCAAACTCAGTTTGCTATTCTTTTGATTTTTCTTTCCATTTTGGGTACCATTTCTGTAATACTGAAGTAAATCAAAGTTTATTTTGAGTACCTTTGTTGGGAGAAACATCTTTTTGCTTTGCCCCTGCAATTTCAAGGACTCTTTTATGCGAAGGGGTATTGTGATACTTAACTTTTTCTGTAATATTTTATTTGCATGTTCTTTCCAGACAGTGAAAGACTCTTTGTGTCCTTGTATATTATGAACTCCAAGTTTTCAGTTTTGAGGGACAGCCATGGCCAGGGCCGTCTTACCAGCATCATCGGCCCCCGGACAAAGTAGTGAGCTGGGACTCCTGTTTTGATAGCAAAGCAGAAACATACATAGACATCAGGAACATTGTGGGCCCCCTGGCCAGTGCCCATTGTCCCCATACGTTAAGATGACCCTGGCCCAAGGCAGGAATTATGAGCTGGTAAGTGGTTGCACACAGGGGTCTCCGTCACACTGGCCTCTTTGACCATCAGTTTGCATGCTTTTTGGATTAAAAACTTAAACAAATCACTGGGGGCCAATTTATGATGCAGCCACTGCTGCCTTCTTCTTGATAGCCATCACATACATAGTATAACCCAGGGGGTCCTGGAGTGCCGCAGCAGCTGCAGGTTTTCATTCTAACCCTTTTCCTAATCGGTGACCAGTTTTCACTGCTAATTAACTTCTTTTCCCCTTCATTTTAATAGCCCTGTTTTTAAGGATTTAGTGCTCTGAATTAATTATTTTCTTCATTAAATGACAGCCAAACAGAAATCAAATGTGAAACAAGTCAACACTTGACCAGCTAAATTGGGGCTTCAAACTCCAACTAATTTCACTCCAACCGGTTTCTTAATTAGAAACCAATTCTTGCTGTTAATTAAACTCATTATTTAATTCTATGGATCGTTGCTGCTCTCATTCTGACACAGCAGACATTTCCATAACTGTTGATTTTCTGTTTTTTCTAAGAACATCGTCAAAATGTTTGGGGACCTGAGAGATCAGTCTTACTGAGACCTTCACCTTTCTTTATTTTCAGATATTGTGTGATGGGCATGGGTGAGTTGGTCATGTGGCACCTTGTTTTGTCTCTCATTATTGTTTGGCAGCTATAGTAAATAAAGAAAAAGAAACAACTAAGGGGCCTGAATCAAGTTAATTAAAATTAAGACAAAAGAAGTTAATTAGCAGCAAAAACTAATGAAGAAGATGGTTAGAATGAAAACCTGCAGCCACTGCGGCACTCCAGGACTGGAGTTTGCCACCCCTGGTATAACCCAAAACAGAATTGTACTCTACCCCCAAAAAAGTGTGACAAAAAGTGTTTGTCTTTGTGTTTTTAATTTTTTTATGTAATTTTATGTTTAACTAGCTGAAGTACCCAGAACTGCCTGGGGATATCTGTAGAATGGTCTAAGGAAAGAAAGCAAAGGGTTATATGCTTCTTAAATGGTGGCCCTGTTGTTATTGCCAGCTGTCCTGTCTGCCATCCACACTGCCTCTCTATCAATGTCTCTGCTCTCGTGAGTCGAGTATTTGTTCTTTTTGGGTCTGATTGGATTCCGGAATTGGGGTAAATACTTGCTGGGTTGTAACTGTAAACACAGTCATGTCTGACTTAGCCTCTTATTCAAAATGGACGGTTAGTAGTGCTAAACGGCAACTCTTTGAATCTCCTTTGTGTTGCACTGCACTTCCTCTCTCAATCAAAGCTCACACATCACCACCCAAGCCCCCCCCCCCCCCCCCCTGCATTTTTTGAAATTATGTCTGTCTGTAAACACGATAACTCGAAAACTCTTTGACCGTGGTCAATGTGATTTTGTACGCTTGATTTATATGAAAAACTAGGAGGCCCCCCCTGCTCGCTTCACTCGCCAACCCCCCCGACCTGCACTATGCACCGCGTCACTGCCACTCGCATTGTGAAGAGGACCCCAACACACACACACCACAAGGAGATGCGGTTGCTCCTCATAAACGGGGATACAATGGGAAACACATAGAGGTTTTTTTTACCTCCTCTTTGCTCGATCAGCTGCTGCTGCTGCCGTGCCACGTGATCTGCATCTCGCGCAGGACTTTGAACATTTAAAAGCCTGTACAGCTTCTGTTCTACTCTTTGTCTTTTATTTCCAGCCCCGAGCGCAGTTAAATCTCTCGGCACAAAGTCTTGTCATGTGGGACGTGAGTTCTTGATATTTTTTAGTTTATAAATTAAATATGGAATAAGAATCTGAAAATCTAACAACATCACATTAAAGTTCGATAAATTCTGAAAAGAATGATACTAAACATATATATGTAGGTTTTAAAATAAGCCAGATTTAAAGTGTGACAAAAACATGACATAAAATCGTTGCACAAAATCGTTGCACTTTTAGCCTTAGGATTTTATATATAGATAGTAGATAAGGAATCCTATCAACTTTTGAGCCACTTCCAGCAAGTGGTACTTTAACTGAATACTTTCGCAAATTTTCAAGTAACCTATGGTTATACTACATATAGATGGTTCAAATTTTGTATAGATATTTATAATGATAAAAAGCAAACAGATACGAAATTTGAGAAAAATGACTCAACCAGAAGTAGCATTTTATTTAAACAACCAACTGAATTTTTTGTATCATGGAAATATAAATATGAGCGGCACGGTGGCGCAGCGGTAGCGCTGTTGCCTCGCAGTTAGGTGACCCGGGTCCTCCCTGCGTGGAGTTTGCATGTTCTCCCCATGTCTGCGTGGGTTTCCTCCGGGTGCTCCGGTTTCCTCCTACAGTCCAAAGACATGCAGGTTAGGTGCATTGGCAATTCTAAATTGTCCCCAGTGTGTGGGTGGTGTGTGTGCCCTGCAGTGGGCTGGCGCCCTGCCCGGGGTTTGTTTCCTGCCTTGCGCCCTGTGTTGACTGGGATTGCCTCCAGCAGAGCCCCGTGACCCTGTAGTTAGGATATAGCGGGTTGGATAATGGATGGATGAATGGAAATATAAATTTGTACACGATATTAAAAACTGTATTGAATATAATGCATATTCTTTCAATAACTATTATTAAGTTTATTTAAATTTATAAATCATGGGTAGAGTGGTGACTCTGAGGCTAGGGATCTGCACTGGTAATCGGAAGGTTGCCGGTTCAAATCCCATAAATGCCAAAAGTGACTCTACTTCGTTGGGCCCTTGAGCAAGGCCCTTAACCTGCAATTGCTCCGTCCTGGGTATGACGTTAATCTGCATCCAGTAGGGGGCGGAGTGGTGGCTCTGAGGCTAAGGATCAGCGCTTGT
The DNA here is from genome assembly GCF_900747795.2 of Erpetoichthys calabaricus. Taxonomy (NCBI): domain Eukaryota; kingdom Metazoa; phylum Chordata; class Cladistia; order Polypteriformes; family Polypteridae; genus Erpetoichthys; species Erpetoichthys calabaricus. The sequence continues at coordinate 49,275,499 of NC_041410.2, read as the reverse complement.
ATCCAGAAGGTTGCCGGTTCAAATCCCCATCACTGCCAAAAGAGATCCTACACTGCTGGGCCCTTAAGCAAGACCCTTAATCTGTAATTGCTCCAGGGGCGCTGTACAATGGCCACCCTGCACTCTGACCCCAAGGGTTATACAGAAACTAACAAATTCCTAATACAAGAAATTGTATAAGGCAAAATAAAGAACAAAAAGAAAAAAAAAGAAGATCCTCCAATTTACAGGGTAAACTTGGAGGTTGGTGGCAGACTTGGCACTCCAGCCACCATTAAAAACCTCACACTGTTCCATTCCATCATGTGGCGCTGAGGTGTGACCCGTTCAGGGGCTGCACTGGGGTCCTAATCTGGATCCTGAGGTGGTTTGTCATGTGGTGGGAGCAGCAAGGCGCTGTATCAGCGTCTGCTCCTAACCTCTCCCTCTCTCTCTCTTATACATCATCAGTTTAACAATAACATGTATACATTAACCATGCCATGTTAATATAAAGATGTAATGGGAACAATAAGCTGTTACGTCCCCATTGTGTTCCTGGTAATACATTTAATTTCATGATTTTTTTTTTTATTTCTGCCATCATTATCGTAATTATCCATCCATCCATCCATTATCCAACCCGCTGAATCCAAACACAGGGTCACGGGGGTCTGCTGGAGCCAATCCCAGCCAACACAGGGCAGGAACTAATCCTCGGCAGGGTGCCAACCCACTGCAGGACACACACAAACACCAAGCACACACTAGGGACAATTTAGAATCACCAATGCACCTAACCTGCATGTCTTTGGACTGTGGGAGGAAACCAGAGCGCCCGGAGGAAACCCACATAGACACAGGGAGAACAAACAAACTCCACGTATGGAGGACCCAGGAAGTGAACCCAGGTCTCCTAACTGCGAGGAAGCAGCGCTAACACTGCGCCACCGTGCCACCTATAGCAATTTATTGCAATATAATACTAACACTTTTTCTATGTTTTTAGGTGACTACAACTCTTTGCGCAAAATCTAGGTAATGCACATGCAATCATGAAAAAATTCTATCCCCATGTTCTACCTCCCTAAGTGTGAAAATATCATTTTAATATAAAGCTTGATTATAAAAAGAGATAAATGATTGTGTATTGATATTATCAGTTAGTTATGATGGGAAATAAAGAAATATTCATATATGAGATAGATATATTTGAGAAATATTGCACAACTGAACGTGGTTCTGATGACCTTTTCCTCTATCTCAGTATACGAGAAAGTCGAGAGGAGCACACTGCCAATTTTTACCTTACAGTTGATAGAAGCAGCACACGCCGTTACGCAGGTAAGTAATGTTAAGCTCTGGTCATTTAGTCCGCTAGTATGGCATCAGTCTGGCAGGCAGTGTGATGTAGTGGTTAATGCTTTGGACTTCAAACCCTGAGGTTGTGGGTTCAGATCCCCCTACTGACACTTCGTGAGCAAGTCACCTGACCTACCTGTGCTCCAATTGGAAACCAAAAGAAATGTAACTAATTGGATCATAAATGCTGTAAGTCACCTTGGATAAAGGTGTCAGCTAAATAAGTAAATGTAAATGTTTGACTTGCTTTGACCCAGCGGGTGGCGCTGGTCTGTAAACTGTGGCACAACATTAAAAAAAAAAAACAAAACAGTTGGGACCCTCAAGGTCAAAATATTAAATTCCAAAGTAGCCTGTCTTCTCTGTATGGTCTTAGACAGCAACTATGCAAAGTTTGGGACAGATGGGTCCAAGAGCATAGGATTGCATAGGGTACAGACAGATATGCTATTTTATATACTGTATATTCTGTAGACTACCATAATATAAAGGGTAAAATGTTAATATTTCAGATACTAAATTTTAAAATGATCTTCTCAGGGATGTTTTGAATTATTTAGAATGGCCGAACTTCCCCCAACTCCTCTGTATTTCCCACAGTCCTGGCAACTCTGGACCCAAGACAAGAGCCTTTCTACACTGGGGGACTCTCACATACACACCCACACTCACTCGTACAGCACTGATTTAGAATCATCAGTTAAACTAACATACCCTTTGCATGTGCAATGGAGGAAGGACAGGCATCCTGGCCGGGATGAATTTTTGCCTGGATAGAAGGCCATAATGGATGGACTGGGTGAACAGGCATTCTAGGAGCAGTCCATTCCCCCACATGACAGGTGGCAGTACCCCTCACGACTGAACCCTATCAGGACATCCACAGGGTGGCATGGGAATTGGAGTCCTGAAATACAGCCCTGTCGGGGTCTTTGAGTGCCACCAGAAGGTGCTATCAAGGGACGACCGAGAACTGCTCCAGATGATTTTTGGTGTGATAGTGTAAGCAGCTCTCAGGTCGGATTCAAAAGAGAACCCCCTGCCTCACTTAAGTGAATCAGAGTGGGGGGCAGCGGTCAACACTCTACAGGAGGTGGAAGGTGAGAGGTTATATTTGTGTATTGTGACTGGAGATTGTATAAAGAAGGTGCTGGAGGCAAATAAAATCCTTTGTATTGAACTTGGAATCATGCTGGGAATTATTATGTCTGTGGTTTGGGGCTCACTGGTGCCCCCTTGTGGTTACACCCTCTTTGAGAAGAAGGAGAAAAACCTACACATTATGTTTACATTTATATTTATTTGCTTGGCTGACCCTTTCATCCAAAGCGACTTACAAAAGAGGTAAACATAATCAAGTAACATCACACTAGGGCCTGTTTGTTCAGCAAGTGCAGTAGGACAGATAACAAAAGTTGATTGCCACAAATGAAAAGATGCGATAACTAATAAATGTACAATCACCGATTAACAATCGATAAAGCAATTAAACTTAATGTAACAACAAATCAACCAATGATATGAAAGATCGCAGAGTAAAGTTTTTTTTTTTCTATAAATCAGATATTCACAGAACAAGTGGGTTTTCAATCGCCTCTTATAGACATTGAGGGAGTCAGCAGTTCGGATGGAGGTGGGCAGCTTGCTCCACCAACTTGGATCTACACAGGAAAAGAGTCTGGATTGAGACTTGATACCACAGGATCACCAGACGCTGTTCACTGACAGAGCTGAGTGGGCAAGAAGGAGCTCAGCACCTCACCAGTGTCTCCATATATGCAGGTGCTGACCCTCTGACTACTCTGTAGGCAGTCATCAGGAATCTGAGCTTAATGCGATCTGCTGCAGGGAGCCAATGTGGTGACATGAACAGAGGAGTGACAGGCCACTGCATTCTGGACCATCTGCAGCGACTCGGTAGCACATGTGGGTACTCCTGCCACAAACACTGTCTGTATTTAGAAAGCAGTCCTGCCCCCTATCAGTGCAAATTAATACCAACTAGTTTAGTCCAAATTGATGGCCTATAAAAAGGTTTTTCTTTACCAAGGTGTCACACAAGAAGCATCTCATGATGGGTAAAAGCAAAGAGCTCTCTCAAGACCTTCGCACCTTATTGTTGCAAAACATACTGATGGCGTTGGTTACAGACGTATTTCTAAACTTCTGAATGGTCCAGTGAGCACCGTTGGGGCCATAGTCCGGAAGTGTAATGAACATCATTTCACCATAAACTGGCCACGATCAGGTGCTCTTTGCAAAATTTTTGACAGAGGAGTCAAAACAATAATCAGATGACTTGTCCAAGAGCTTCAGAAAGACCAGGAATTAGCAGGCATAGTTGTTTCAAATAAAACAATAAGTAATGCACTCAACTGCCATGGCCTCTATATACGCTCACCACGCAAGACTCCATTGCTGAAGAAAAAGCATGTTGAAGCTCATTTATAGTTTGCTGCACAACATTTGAACAAGCCAGTGAAATATTGGGAGAATAAGGTCTGGTCAAATTAGACTAAAATGGAAAAGGTGCTATATAAATAAAATGTTTTATTATTATTAGTATTATTTGGATGTTATTGCACATACAGTATTTGGAAGAGAAATGGCACTACACATGACCCCAAAAACACCATACCAACAGTGAAGTTTGGAGGTGGGAACATCATGGTGTAGGCTGTTTTTCAGCATAGGGTACTGGTAGACTAGGTAGGCATATAATTGAAGAAAAGATGAAAGGAGAAATGCACCGGGACATTCTTGATAAGAATCTGCTGCCATCTACCAGGATGCTGAAGATGAAACGAGGGTGGGCATTTCAGCAAGACAATGATCCCAAACACACAGCCAAGGAAACTCTCAATTGGTTTCAGAGAAAGAAAATAAAGCTGCTAGAATGGCCCAGTCAATCAATCACCCGAGTAGAATCCAATTGAAAATCAATGGAAAGAACTGAAGAGCAGAGTTCATAGAAGAGGCCCCCGGAATCTTTAAGATTTGAAGACAGTTTGTGTGGAAGAATGGGCCAAAAATCACAGCTGAGCAATGCATGCGACTAGTTTATACTTACAGGAGGCATCTTGAAGCTGTCATTACCAACAAAGGCTTTTCTTTTTTTTTTAAGTATTAAATAAATTTTAGTAAGCGTGTTCAAAACTTATTCCCTGTGTCATTCCACTTTATTATACATAACTTAATGTATGGACTTGTTTGTTTTGATTTCTTTGTATGTGTGGATTACTTGGGCTATTACCGACATCTGGTGAAAATTTCATGTCAATAGCCCCATTAGAAATATATTTTCTGAGAAAAAACATTGACATGTTCAATACTTATTTTCTCTGCTGTACATTTTTAGTTAGTCAGTCAGTCATTTTCCAACCTACTACATCCTAACACAGGGTCACGGGGGTCTGCTGGAGCCAATCCCAGCCAACACAGGGTGCAAGCCAGGAACAAACCCTGCCAACACAGTGCACACACACCCACACACTAGGGACAATTTAGGATCGCCAATGCACCTAACCTGCATGTCTTTGGACTGTGGGAGGAAACCCACGCAGACACGGGGAGAAAATGCAAACTCAATGCAAGGAGGACCAGGGAAGCGAACCCAGGTCTCCTTACTGTGGGGCAGCAGCGCTACCACTGCACCACCGTGCTGCCCTGTATGTTTTTATTCCCTTTCAAATTATTTCCTGACTACTCCCCTGACAGTGAGACCTTTGCCAAGTGCAGTTGCTATAAAAAGTATTCACCCCCTTGGAAGTTGTTTTTTAATGACAAAGTGAAAGCAGAGCTCTACAAAGTGCTCCAAATTAATTACAAATATAAAACACAAAATAATTAATAGTTAAGTATTCACCTCCTTTAATATGACACACCTAAATCATCATGGGTGCAACCAACTGGTTTTAGAAGTCACAGAATTAGTTCATTGGAGATCACCTTCTGTCTTCAGGGGGTTTCAGTTGATTGTAAGCATAAATGCACCTTATCTGAGAGGACCATCTTGTTCTGAGTTAATATGGTGGCCTAATCAACAAAATAAAGACAAAAGAACATTTCAAGCAACTCTGTGAAAAGGAGGTTGAAAAGGACATGTCAGGGGATGGAGACAAGAAAACGTGCAAGTCGCTGAGTATGCCATGGAGTCCAGTTAAATCAATCATTAAGAAACAGAAAGAGCACAGCACAGCTATAAATCTCCCAAAATCTGAGTGATCATGCAAGAAGACAAGTGTTGGAGGCCACCAGGAGACCTATGAGAACTCTGAAGTAGTTGCAAGCTGCACACAAATGGCTTAAACACAACAACGTTAATGTTCTGGAGTGGCCAAGTCAGAGCACAGATCTCAATCAAATTGAGAATATCCGCTTTCCCACACTCAGGACCCTTTCTCAGAAACCAGGGACTTTTGTTGCATTCCCACTATAGGAACTCGGGCCATTTCTAGTTTCTATAGTGGGAATGCCACAAAACTCCCTGGTTTCTGCTCCAACACCAGGATGTGTACTTTTTGTTCAATTGGGAGCTATTGTGGGCATGGCTTGGGTGACGAATTGTGCTGATTGGTTGATAACAAGCACTGGTGCCATCTTACAAATCTGTAAGTAGTTTAGACTTTGGAGAGCTTTTGGTGAAGATGGAATACCGTATTTCACCCCACATTACCCTTCATACCCTCCCTGATGCGTGCCATGCAATGCATCACATCAAAGCAATGATCTTCCCCATAAAGTTGCAATTGGTTTGAAGCAACAAGGTGTGGGGGTCCACCATGAACTCCTGATCGTGCAGTGCTTTGTATTGTATCACTCTTCTTTGCACATCACATATTTTGCATAAAGGTCACAGTTCGTGTTGTGCAGTGGGAATGCAACACATGAAAGTGGTCAGAGACTACAACTGGCTCACTGCCTACAATTGCACAGGAACGCATTGGTTCCTGAAAACAAAGTTTGCGTGGTAGGAAAATGCCTAATGCATGCATAAAATGAATGCAGCAAACAACAGGGAAATCCTAGTGGAAAACCTAATGGAGGCTGCAACAAATGTGTGCTGAGGGAGAAGATTTGCTTTCAGGCATGACAACAACCCCAGGAATAAAGCCAAAGCTACACAACACAACAACAATGATAATGCCCTGATGTGGCCAAGTCAGTGTCCAGATGTCCATTCAATTAAGAATTTGTGTTTGGACTTGAAGAAGGCTCTTCACTCACGATCTCCATGCCGCCTGACCGAGCATAAGCTTTTTGAAAAGAACAATGAGGAGAAATTACAGTGTTCAGATGTGCAAAGGTATCAGAGACATATCATGGCTGCCAAAGATGCATCTAAACTAAATAGACTTAAAGGGGATAAATACTTAAGCAATCAATTATTTTGTGTTTAATATTTGTAATTAATTTGAACATTTTTACATAGATAGTTTTTATTTTGACAGTACAGAGTCTTTTCTTCTGTTGATCAGTGTCAAAAAAAATCCAAATCAAAACCACTGTGAATGAATAACAAAAAAAAACGTGAAAGGTTTAAGGGGTGAGTGCTTTTTATCGACTCTGTAGCTGTGAGATGCTGTGCACTAGAGATTTTCAGACAGTAGCAAAACACTATAGACTCTGAACCCATCCATTTGGTGAACCCTCTTAATTCTTTATCAGGGCCATGGCGGACTAGAGTCTACACTGGAAATGCTGAGTGCAAGGCAAGAACTTTAAACCCTTCGTGAAATGTCTGAGCTCCTCATCCTAAGGGCTTGTTTATACTTTACGCTCAGAACAAGTACGCGCATTCATCATGGCTGCCACGTGTTCCCAGTGTTCATTTGACGTGTTCTCTGAGCAGGTCCTCAGAAATTAACACGATGCGTACACGAGTTGCAGTACTATCTAAAGGTCGGGGGGCAGTGTGATCAAGTTGGAACGTGACGTCAGAGTCTCTGTTTACTATCTACATGTGACAGAAAACCGCTTTGCAGAACCTACAGGATCGATGTGCCTGCTTCGATGTTTAATGAATGGTTCGATGTGGTGAAGCAAGATGCCAACATACAAATACATTTGTGGTGATTTCTTATTCAAACGTCGCATATTCCTCATCATAATGACACAATACATTTTAAGTCTCGCATACCATCTTCTGTGACGTCATTTTTTTTTTTGCACCTTCACAACAGCATTAGAATGTACAGCAGCGTATTTGAGCCACAGAGAAATAAAAATAAGGACTGTGATGGGTAGGCTGGAGATTGTGACCTTTCTGGGAAACCTGGGGGGGTAGAGAACCAGGAGAAGGGCAATTTATACCCCGGGACATGAGAGGGCAGCCCGCCTGGGTTGCATCGGGGCCACGGGCTTGGGGCTTAGAAGCTCAAACCTGTTGGGGTCCGTGGCCACTGCCAGGGGGCACCTGAACAGCTCCAGAAACAAGATCTGCAGCACTTCACGCCACTCCTGGAAGTGCTGCCGAAGGTTAATCGGGAAGCACCTGGAATACTTCTGGGTGCACTATAAAAGGGGCCGCCTCACTCCATTCAGAGAGCCATAGTCGGGTGGAAGAGTACGGAACTTATGGGAGAGGAGTGGAGGCAGCAGAAGAAGAAAAGAAACAGGAAAAAAAAGGATTGAGCATAATTGAGGGTTGGTGCACTGCATGTTGTAAATAAATAGAGTGTGCATTGGAACATCGTGTGTCCTTGGTGTCTGTCTGTAGCCAGGCTGGTCTTCTACAGGACACAGTGAAAAGGTCTATTTTGTGATTAAAGTGGAAATTTCAGCTTTAATCTCGAAATGTCCACTTTAACCTCGTAGTTTATTTAATCATTAAAGTAGACTGTCATAAATGTCATCTTTAAACCAACCCAGTTGTTAATCGCTACCTGCTTCTGGGGCTTCCTTCTGAACTGACAGCAGCAGCAAGCAGCAATCGCCACACAGAACACATTCAATGTATGATATTCCAGCTCTCTGCACATTTAGAATCTTTAGAGTTATATTTGATATCACTTTCATGATGAAATGCTTTAAAGTATGTACAGGTATGTTACATTTTGCAGATATATCATTAACTTTGTTTAAATAATGAATGCTGTTAATAATTACACATATGGGGTGACACGGTGGCGGAGGGGTAGCGCTGCTCTCTTGCAGGGAGTCACGTCCTTGGTGTTCCCTGCCTGGAGTTTGCATGTTTTCCTGGTAGGTTTCCTCAGTGTGCTCCAGTTTCCTTCCAAAGACATGCAGATTGGGGGATTTGGTGACGCTAAAATGACGCTAGTGTATGTGTGTGCTTGTGTTCACCTTGCGAGGAGCTGATGCCCCGTCCAGGGATTGTTTCTGTCTCACACCCGATACTTGCTTGAATGGGCGCATCCCAGGATTGATGGGTGTAATCATTAAACATGCTTTTCAGAGATATTGTGTCAAGGTGTCCTCGGGATTTAATGGATGATCTCTCACACTGCCACCTGGTGGAATCTTTCAGATTTACGTAAAGTACATGCATAAGTATACAACGCTTGTGTAGCAGTAGGGTCTGCAGGAGCATGCGTCGCTTCACATGAAGCATAAACCCGACCTAACACTAAGGCTCACTGAGGCCAGACACCCTGTGAAGGAAACTCATTTCTGCCGCTTATATCCACAGTCTAATCCTTTCACTCACTACTCATCAGGCTCGCGACCATAGGTAAGAACACAGACAAAGATCGACTGGTAAATCAAGAGCTTTGCCTTTCAGGTCAGCTCACTGGTAAAACATCTGAATGACTGCAGGTGCTGCACTGATCCAAAAGTAGATTACAGTGTGTTGTGAGGTCCATTAAGAAAAGAATTGGCTGCGCTCTTCCTTCAGTTCCAGACCTATATACATCTGGTGTCATTAACCAAGTGAAAAGGATCACCACAGACTCACCTCACCCACCAAAATCTCCCCTCTGGTAAACACTTCAGGTCATTTTAAACTAACAGACACCTCGGTAGTTTCTTTCCCAAAGCCATAGCCCTCCCAAACCAGTAACTTAGTCCATCTTCTTTGTATATTCATGCGTTCTGTCATCTAGTGTATGAAAGTGTGTGTGTACAGTATATGTACACGTACGTGTGTGCGCGTACATACACACTCCACACTCACACTTTCACTTGCACATCACCATTTGCACATCTCCTGTATAACTGTACTATTCTGCAACTTTGTATGAAGTTTTTCTTTTAAACTTATGTTGTTTGTGTTATTTGTATGTGACGTTGTGTTCTTTTATAAGCAGCTCCAAATCTGCCAACTCAGATTCCATTACATTATGTACTGGCAAATACAAATGATTCTGATTCTATCTCCCACTCTCTTTTTCCCACACTTGAAGTAGCACCTCATCCTCAGCCTGAAGAGGGCCCTCCACCTTTTTCCAGCTGAGAACCATGACCTCAGACTTGGAGGTGCTGAGCCTCACAAGTGACCCCCTCTCTGTATATACCAGTGGCGACCAACTGACTGCTCTGTAGGATTTGAACGTAATCTGTTCTGCTACAGAGTGTCAATGTAGTGACCTGAAAAGAGGAGTGACACGTGCCTGCCTCGGCTGATTGAACACCAGACATGCCACAGCATTTTGAATCACCTGCAGTGGCTTGGTGACACGTGCTGGTACTCCAGCCAGCAGAGAGCTGCAGAAATCCAGACATTACAAAAGCAAAGCCTTACCCAGAAACTGGGCTGCATACCGTGTCTGATACTGTCTGAACTTAGGGATGCTTTATAGAGTGAATCTGCAAGACGGGGAGACCATAGTGACATGTTTATCAATCACGACCCTAATGGTGTGTACAGACTTGGTGGGTGTTAGTAATAGTGATGGGGTGCTGAATAGATGGATGAGCCAGGATAACAAGGCCTGTTTTTTTGCCAGGTTGAGCTGGAGATGGTGTTCCTTCACTCAGGTTGCAATACCTTTTGAGTCGTGCCAAGATTCTAGCTGATACAGTGTGGTTCTCTGGACAGAACGGTAGGTTTAGCTGAGTAATTTTCAGCATAGCATTTATCAGAAAAACCTATGGGAATGGATGATAGGGCTTAGTGAGGGGGTGAATAGAGAAAAGAGGAGACAGCCCAGCATCAGCAATCGAGCACCTCCATTGTTATGTGCACCCTGGACAACTGTCCTTGCTAGGCCAAGTGCTAGGATCTGCCCAAGAGGTAGGACTCAAACCATTGGAGGGCAGTCCTGGAGATGCCAAGGTCAGAGAGGGTGGCATGGAGGATCTGCTGGTTAACCTTGTTGAAGACAGAGGAGAGATCTAGAAGGATGAGCACAGATACTAAATACTAGATGGATGTACCTAATAAAGTGACCACTGAGCGTAGATTTACCAATTAACTCATTCTTTTGGGATGTTAAGTTGGAAACTGGTACAGACATGCGGAGAACATGTAAACTGCATACGACGACAGACGCGCCCGAAGTTTATTTGCTTGTAGTAAAGCAGCAGTACTCACCACTGTGCCCACAGGCTGCTACCGTCCCAAAACAAAGACCTCAAATTAGCTGCTGAGGACTAAAGGCTAAGATCTCCCAAATTCATTCCTGTTGTTTTTCAAAGCTCAGATCCTGACTTTTAAACATTTAAGACTGTAATGCAAAGAAACATATTAGTAAGAAAACAGACTTTAAAATTAGTCATGCATGAAATATAGTAAAACAAATAAACATAAAAGGTGCAAAAACTTAACAGGAACATTCCAGAAAATGAATCTCTCCCAATCTAAGAAACACACAAGAAAATGTCCTGCAGTACTTAAAAGAGTAAAACGATCCCTGCTAACGACTTCTGACCCGGCTAACTGAAAACAGAAAGAGGTGGCCTAATGAGACAAGATCAATTAAAAGCAGGAAGTGGCCTCTGATTAAGACACTGGTTGAAATGAAAAGCAGTAGCCGCAGCTTCCCCCAGGGAGCCCCCGTTATAAACATTAGCTGCTGTGATGATGCCTATCTACCACTAGGGGCAGTAGTGACAGAGACGATAGGCACGCAGGAGTCTGAGCTGCTTCAGCCGGGTTGGGCTTCCCCCGCTAAACTCCTCCCACTGCTGTGACAGGAAGTTGGCGGGCACGCCTTCAACATTTCTCAGCTAAAAGTGCCGAAACTAAAGGAGTAATTACGTGCGGCTCTGGGCTTCACTGGCTCTTTTTAATTTTCCTCTTTTTCTCTGACTACTGTTAATTTGGGAGATTAGTTTAGATTTCAGCATAACTCTTTTGATAGACAAGTGGCCGTCGGGCTAGCCTCTGAAGCTGACAGGCATCGGCGATGACAGGTGGCATTCCTATCCGACAGGAGGATGGGAATGCATTGAGAGGACACAAAGAAGGGCGATGTGGGACGGAGCTGCCGCTCCCAAACTGAGAGTACAGTGTCTTTAAATTGCACGTTTAAGCCAGGAGAAAATCAAGACTCATCAGAAGGTAGCATAAACATTGCCTGAATGGAGATTAGGTGAACAGCCTCAGTCTCATCATGCGTTCGCCGCTGGGCACGAGTGACTATGGGTTTGAAAGTTCAAAGCAGGAAGCTTGGATTGAAAGGGATTTAATGCTGCTGGGTTCAGATCCCTAGCATTAGTGCATGATGGTTACCTCTTGCTTTTATTAGACCGACGTTGAATTAAAGCACTCCTCAGATATTACCGTGACTACTAAACACCACGGGCTTTGATTCAAACCTAGAATCCACAAGGAAGACTTAAAAAAGAACATCTCAAAGGCTTGTACGCATTGGACAAGACAGAAATAATAAAGTCCACCATGGCTGATTTAAATCCTGCAGAACCACCGTGCTATGCACCCAATGATCAAGCTTAGAACAAAAGTATAATAGACCCTGGTTATCTGACCAAGAAGTCTTTCAGTGGGTGGTTTGACAGCTCCGGGACAGAGCCACCTAGAGAGGCAGCAGGGACATGTGCAGTCACCAAAATCTAGGAATATGAACTCACCAAACAAGTTATTAGGAACACCTGCACACCGACTTAACTGTGCAATTATCTAATCAGCCAACCATGTGACAGCAGCACAGTGCATACAATCATGCAGACACAGGTCAGGAGCTTCAGTTAATGTTCACATCGAACACCTCAGTGATTTTGGCTGTGGAATGATTGTTGGTGCAGACAGGCTGGTTTGAGAATTTCTGTGACTGCTGATCTCCTGCGATTTTCACATATAAGTCTCTGTAGTTTACTCACAATGGTGTGAAAAACAAAGAACAGGCAGTGACAGTCAGTTCTGTAGGTGGAAATGCCTTGTTGACAAGAGAGGTCAGAGGAGAATGGCCAAACTAGTTTAAACTGACTGAAAAGCTACAGTAACTCAGATAACCACTTTGTACAGCTGCGGTGAGCAGAACAGCTTCTCGGAATGCACAACACGTTGTCACAGACGGCCAGGGTCCTTGTCTGGCAGGGACGCCTCTTCACTGTATGGACTGGGGGAGCAAGCCTGGTCAGAACAGTACCTCCTCCAGGACGCTAGATGATCGCCCCCCCCCGGGTCCTTTACAACCCTGTTGGGATCCAGGGGTACCGCCACTGGGTGCTGCAGTGGTTCCTGAGCCCATGTGGGCGGTTCTTCCGCCACACCCAGAAGTGCAGCTGGAAATAGGTCATCAAACACCTGGAGCACTTTCGGGTGGGCTATAAAAGGAGCCAGCAGCCACCACTCCGGAAGCCAGAGTTGGGAGGAGAGGGACTAAACTTGTCGGAGAGGAGTGGAGAAGAAAAAAGAAAAGGTGTTTTGGTGCTCGTGTTTGTGGGACTGTGTTGTACCTGTGAGAACAGGAAAGGCGCTGCCCACAGGTGAAGAAAAATAAAACATTTATTTGTTTTATAAATGTGCCTCCCATGTCTGTCTGTGTCGGATCAGGCATTGATATAGCACCTTTGTCACAACATCAAACCTTAAGGTGGATGGGCCATAACAACAGAAGACTACGTTGGGTTCCACTCCTGTCAGCCAAGAACAGAAAGCTAAGGTTGCAGTGGGCACAGGCTCACCAAAACTGGACATCTGAAGAATGGAAAATTGTAGCATGGTCTGAGGAGTGTCAATTTCTGCTGAGGCAGACAGATGGTAGGGTCAGAATTTGGTCCCAACAGCATGAAAACCTGCCTTGTATCAACAGCTCAGGCCAGTGTTGGTAGTGTAATGGTGTGTGGAATGTTTTCTTGGCATACTCATAATGGCATACATATTGGCGATGCTGATCACAACATTTTGTCATCATTTAACTCAGTTAGAATCATCATTAATTTTACTGAATCAGCCCGCAATCTAGGAGTTATGTTTGACTCTAGCATGTCATTTAAAGTGCATATTCATGCATTTCGTTCTAGTAGGATTGACTACTGCAATGCGGTGTTCACTGGATGTTCAAATTGTTCTTTATACAGCCTCCAGTAAATCCAAAATGCTGCTGCAAGAATTATTACAAGAACAAGAAAATACAAACACATAACTCCAGTTCTTAAATCCTTACACTGGCTCCCGGTTAAGTTTAGGGCAGATTTCAAAATCCTCCTTTTAACATATAAAGCATTAAATGGCCAAGGTCCGGCTTACTTGTCTGAACTTATCATGACTTACAAACCAGAGTGCACATTAAGATCTCAAGATGCCGGTCTGCTTATGATTCCAAGAATTAATAAAATAACAGTGGGAGGTTGAGCTTTTATTTACGAGGCCCCTAAACTGTGGACTGGTCTGCCTGCTACTATAAGAGATGCCCCTTCGGTCTCAGCGTTAAAATCCCAGCTGAAGACTCATTACTTCAGTTTAGCACACCCTGACTAGAGCTGCTGATTAACTATACAGACTGCATCTCTGTTGTTGGTCATTAGCACTAAAACATAAGTAATGAGATAGTTATAATTTGATACTAACCTTCACCTATTCAGTTTCTGTTCTTGATACTCAAATGTAGCACTTGGTGCCACTGCCCACCTGCCAAGTGGTTTTGCCCGCCTAAGGTAAAGTCATCTCTGATGGAGGATCGCAGGAATCATTGGGTAGAGGGGTCCTTTCATTGGATTGGCTGGCCTAGCACTGACTCAGGTGTGGAATGGCCAATAGGGGGAGGCAGCTTGAAGGCTGAGTTCTCCAGGACTCTAAACAAATTCAAATCGTATTATTTAATATCATCTACTGTTAAATTCTGCTCTGTACTTGTAATATGTCTCCTGCACTATTATATTGTATTGAGGATTACTTGTGTCCTCTTCTGTTCATTGTATTGTATTGACCCCCTTCTTTTTGACACCCACTGCATGCCTACCTGGAAAGGAGTCTCTCTTTGAACTGCCTTTCCCAAGGTGTCTTCCATTTTTTTTTTTGGGAGTTATTCCTTGTCTTCTTAGAGAGTCAAGGCTGGGGGGCTGTCAAAAGGCAGGACCTGTTAAAGCCCATTGCGGCACTTCCTGTGTGATTTTGGGCTATACAAAAATAAATTATATTGTATTGTATTGTACACTTTGGGCCCATTAATACCAATCAATCATTGCTTGAATGTCTCGGCCTATTTTAGTATTGTTACTGACCAAGTGCTTTTCTTCATGCTCACAATCAACACGCCCTCTAATGATTACTTCCATCATGACCATGCATCATGGCACAAAGCAAAAGTCATCTCAAACTGGTTGTTTCATGAACATGACAATGAACTTATGGGTCTTCCATGGTCTTCCTAGTCACGAGATCAGAAAGCAATAGAACGCCTTATGGATATAGTAGAGTGGGAGATTCGGAGAGCAAATGTACAGTTGACAGATCTTTGATGCAGTCATATCAATGTGGACCAGAATCTCAGAGGAATCTTGTAGAATCCATGCCACAAAGAACTGAAGCTGTTTTCAGAGCATAAGGAAGCCCTGCCTAGTATTAATAAATTGCTCAGTGAGTGTATCTCTGCCAGGTTACCTTGTCCACCACCAGGGCCTGCCTTTGTTGCCCATGCCTGATGCTTGTATCTGCGCTGTGAGAACACTTTCAGAGTCTGTTTTTAATGCAGACATGCCCACCTAGCGTCCCCTTGCTGTTGGGACAGGCGCTGTGTGCATTAATCGAGTGGGATCAGTTTGATGGAAATCCAAATGATTTCCTTGGGAGGGATTCTGTCAACTGGTGCTCTTCTTGTTCTCTCCTTTATTTTGTTAGCCTGATTTTGGACAAGGCTGATATTAGCTACTTATCCATACTGGCCTGTAATAATGTTTTCAAAAGTATACGTTGATAAGTCATTAAACTTGATGAGTAGCATTTTTAAATTCTATATTTACATTTCATTATGACTTTTTCATGGTTAAAGTGGGAACACTCGTCAAATTCACTGGTAAACCTGGCACATTCTGATATCTTTTGCACTGGATGGCACACACTATGATGTTTAATGGGCACTTTATTGCTAAATCACATCAAACCACTTTTATTTTCACGAGTTTTCCACAAATGTGGACTTCTGTGTTTAAATTATATTAAGAATAAGCACTTCTCTAGAGAGGGACTGAGTTGATTGGCTCTAAACGTATGAGGGTTTAATTTGAGGGTGAAGTGAAAACTCAGAAAATAAAATAATCTGCAGTGATTCTCGTGAATAAACTGTAGGAGAAGGACAGGCATCCCGGCGGGGAAAGGGAATAGTTTACTACCAAGACGGGAAGCCACGATGGAACAAATGTTAACTTGCCCAACTGGACGGAAAAACCTTTGTGACCAGCCTGTCTAAAATAACGGAAGGACCAGCAGAAGCCAGAACTGGTTTAGGGTCCGTACCTGGATGGGATGCCCATAATGTGGAAGGACAGGGGAGATCAATGATGATCAATGATTCCTGTCTATTGTCTCCCCTCATGTACTAGATGGCAGTAGCCCTCAATATAAGTACACATCTGGACACCCACAGGGAATTGTAATCTGGTAGTGTAGCCCTGCTGGGGTCCGGAAGCCCTGGGTGAAGCCCTGGCACCAGAAGTACTCCTGGGTCCTCAATAAAAGGGACTGCACTCCCTTGTCCAGATGAGTCAGAACTTGGGGGAAGAATGGAAGGAAGGCAACGCTCAATTGGAGGAGGATGGTCCGGTGGAGAGAGGAGAGGTGACTGAAGGAGAGATGACTTGTACTTCTTTTTACAAGGTCTTTTGTAATAAAACATCCATTTATTTGAACCCGGGACTGTCTTGGTGTGTTCATGTTAGGGTTTGGGACTCTCTGGTGCCCTCTTGCCTTCACAATGCCTTATATTTAGCACCATAAATAAATCCATACTGGTAGGTTAATGGCTCATTTCACAGACTAATGCAGTGGTTCTAAACTTCGTCCCAACCAATTTCTTCTTTTACTTTGTCTGCTGTGTTAACTGAGAAGGCCTTTGCTCTATACTTTTTGTTTTGTTGTTTTTTTGTATGTCAGTGTGGTAGTTGGAAACTCATTATGATACATTTTTACTTAATGATGTAGAATTGTATATGAATAAGTAGAACCCTGCTTATCAAACATAATGCTGGACCAATGCGACCTCAGATACCTGAAAACTCTGAGAAAACGGACGGCCGCTGTAGTGGCTATGGCAAAGAGAAGGGTGGGGGTCACATGGAAGTCCCATGTAGTAGGGTGAATAACTCCCCGCAGTGCCCTCTTGTGGTCCCTGCAGACCCCAGCAAGGCTCTGCTACTGGACTACAATTCCTGACATTCCTTGCTGGTGTCTGAACAGACATCGATATCCAGGGCTTCCTGGGGGAATAAACAGCCCTTAGAGACAGTCCTCCTCTTTATCCCAACCAGGGAAGACATTATAAGTACATCCAGTTGAGACGCCTGTCCATCTGCATGGGCCTTCCCTTATGGGCAAGGAACCTTCTTCTCTATTGGCTGGGATGTCCATCCATCCACCTGGGGCCTCCTGTCCAGATAAGGAATCTTCCCCACTCCTGCTCGGAATATCTGTCCATCCCATATGGCATGTGTGTCTGTATCTTACTATTTTGAACATTAGGCACATCTGACATGATGGCTGGGGGGAATTGAAATGATCACCCACTAACTCCTACAGAGAGATTTCAATGCTCATGTGGAGAGCAATGGAGACGGCTGCAGCAGCTGGATTGACAGAAACAACCTGATTGATTTGTGTTCTGGTCACGGTCTGTCTACAAGCTTGTTTGCTCACAAGTGCTAGGTCATCTGGGGCAAAAGGTCATCTAGAGGGTTTGCCTCCACGACACCTGATCCTTATATCCTGGACACTCATTAAGAGGTGATGAGCTGCATGTGATGGAAGGAGCATCTGCTGGACAGAGATGGGCAGTCAAAATGGGTCAGTCCTAGGAATGGCTAAGATGGGCCTTTCTCCTGCATCAAGGGAAGAGCCACAGACGTGCAGCCATGTTCGAAAGTTGTGAACCCATTGTGTTTTAAAGTGAAATAAAGTATAATCATTCCTGAATTTGAGTGTTTGGAAAGATAACATCCATGCAGCAAAATAATATGCACAGTAGACAGAAATTATGCAGTTACAAAAATAAGCAAACCCTTAATTCTGTGACTTACATCAAGGTAAAGCAGCATTAGAGTGCTGAACTGAACTAACAAATGAAACTGGAAAACTAAAATAATGTGTTAAAGAGGAGTAAGCATCAGTTTTTGCTTGGTTATATTTTTACTTGGGAGGCAGTGGTAGCACTGCTGCCTCACAGTTAGGAGACCTGGGTTCGCTTCCCGGGTCCTCCCTGCGTGGAGTTTGCATGTTCTCTCCGTGTCTGCGTGGGTTTCCTCCGGTTTCCTCCCACAATCCAAAGACATGCAGGTTAGGTGGATTGGCGATTCTAAATTGGCCCTAGTGTGTGCTTGGTGCTTGTGTGTGTGTCCTGCGGTGGGTTGGCACCCTGCCTGGGATTGATTCCTGCCTTGATTCCTGCCTTGTGCCCTGTGTTGGCTGGGATTGGCTCCAGCAGACCCCCTGTGTTCGGATTCCGCGGGTTGGAAAATGGATGGATGGATATTTTTACTTTGGATCTTGCAAACTTCTGAACTGAAGAAAAAAGAATGAGATGTTCATCAATCTGGATAAGGTCATAAAGAGCTGGACTCCAGAAATCCACTGATATGCTAATCATATACAAGTACGGGACATTTAAAACAGTGGCAGCCCTAACAAGTAGTGGATGTCCTACTGAAATTTCATTCAGGGCCACAAGGAGAATGATAAAAAAAATGTAAAAAGTAACCCTAAAATACGGTAACATCCAGAGAACTGAAAACCACTTTGGATCCCTCTGGAGTGTGGATGTATACAGCAAACCATTAGAAGAAGAACCATGAAGAGAAGTACCACCACTAGAAGCCTCTTCTGTCAAAAAAGGAACAAAGCTGTCCATGTGAAATGTGCCAGAGACCACCTGGACAAATTTGCAAAGAACTTAGATTAGATTTGATAAACTTTATTAACCCCAAAGGGGAAATTCAGATGCATATAGCAGCAGAAACATAAAAACAAATAATAGTCAATCAATCAATCAATCAATCAAATGATATGTAAGTATAAATAAATAAATAAATAAATAAATAAATAAATGTATATTGTTCAGATATTTCAAAATGGTATTTCAAAATAAACTTAACGAATACCCCAGGAAGAAGTACTGAAATGCCTGATTGCAGTGGGCAGAAAAGACCCCCAGATGTGGGTGGAATGAGCCTGTGGCTAAAAGTGCTCCATGACAGTGCCTCCTAGAAGGGATTTTTCATGATGGCATCCAATTTTGCCACCATTGCCTTTTCCTCAACAGCTTCCAGTGTGTCCAGGGTTCATCCTTCTGATAGTTGCTGGCTTTCCTGATCAGATTATTCAGGTATTGTGCTTCTTTTCAGCTCAGGTTGCTTCCCCAGGTACAACACCACACTGGCTACAATGGACTGGTAGAACATTTCCACACATCAAAAGACCAGAGTCTCCTTAGCAAGTCCAGTCTGCTCTGGCCCTTCTTGTACAGTGCCACTGTGTTGTCAGACCAGTCCAGAAAGCCCAGGTACTTGTAGCTCTGTACAACTTCCATTTCCTCCTCCTGAATGGTGAGTGGTCTCAGAGGCTTCTTGGCATGCTGGACGTCCACCACCATCTCTTTTGTCTTGCTGATTTTGAGTTGTAGGTTGTTGTCCCTGCATTACAAAATGAAGTTCCCCACAACCTTCCTGTACTCTGACTTATCTCCATTATTATTAATTGCAGCCTATGATGGAAGAGTCATCTGAAAATGTCTGTAGATGGCAAGTGTTGGGATTGTGCTGGAAGTCTGTTGTGTAGAGGGTGAACAGGAAGGGGGACATGGCAGTTCCCTGAGGTGCTCCACTATTACATGCTGCCATTTCTGACGCATAGCCTCACAAACTGCTGTCTGTTGGTCAGGTAGTCCATGAGCCTGGAGATCGTGGAGCCATCTAGATTCAAAAGGCACTGGAAAAGTCAAAGAACTTGATCCTGATTATGGTCTGCTCTGGACAGCTGAGTCCAAAATTGGGCTATCTGCATACAACAAGAGAGCCCAAATTTGTCGAAGAGCTAACATGGCTACCATCAACAAAACCATATTACTGCTGTCAAGTGTGGTGGTGGTGGTAGTGTCCTTGTATGGGCCTTTTTTTTTTGGTTGACCCCAGCACACTAAACATCAGTGAGAGAATTGTGAATTGGGAGAAACATCAAGGAGACGAATGTTAGGCCATAAGTTTCAAACTCAAAGGTCCTAAATATTCAAATAAATCCACCAAAGAATGGTTCAGGAAGAAGAGTTTCCATGTCCTGATATAAATTCTACTAAAATACTGTGGCAGGACCTGAAGATCCTTCAAACCTCACAGAAGTTATTTCTGCTGAAGGAGGTGCCCCAAGTTATTGACTTATTTACTTCTGAGCACCAAATACTTGATGGTTTCTCTAAATATCAGAGTCTAATGATCTAGGAGTTTATATGGGACATGTTCATCAAGAGCTCACATTCATATAATATCTGTATAGGGTGGTCCAGATCTAACTATGCAACGTTTTATGCAATGCAATGCAATAATTGCATAATTAGATCTGGACCACCCTTTATAATATTTCAAATTGGGACCACTTTCAAGGGTTAACAGACTCTCAACAATATCAGTGGCTCCTGACTGGACTGAATGGCGGTGCTACTAAAAGCTGTGATCAAATGCTGGTCAATGCCAGTCAACTCAAGTGATGGGAGAGTGTGTGGCTGGAGAGCGGGGACTCGGTAAAGCTATGACTTTTTAAGCAACCTCAAAGAAGTTCTGCCGCATGTTTGATGATTCATGATGTCGCTCAGGTGGTTCTCAGCAAGATCTGGAGAAACACTGATCTCAAAAGGGTGCAGTGGAGTCAGGCCCCCTTCACTAGCTGCACACTTGTCTGGGTTGTGGAGTTTTTTTTTAAATGGTGTGAAAGGGCGCTCCCGGACACAGGCAGGCAGACACATTACAAGCCATCACCACACATTTATTTACACAAAGTCACTATTATTTACAAAGTCTTCAGTGCACCACACAAACCCCAACTGTCACCCAAAGTCCTGGCTCTTCACAGCCGTCTCTCTCTCTCTCTTCCAACACAACACTCAGGGCCTCTCCTGCCGCCTCCTCTGACCTTGTCCACCTCCTCACCCGACTCCAGCCTTGATTGTAGGGAGGCAGCTCCTTAAATAGGCAGGCGGCTGCGGACCACACCCGGCCACCTGCCACAATGGATAAATTTGACATTTTTGTCCATCAGTCTAATGATGGACAAAACGTTTAAGCAAGCTGCATAATCTTCCTAAAGCTGATGGTGTTATTGACGACACACTCATAAAGATCATCGCCCCAAGTGTGGACGAACACACATATATGAATAGAAAGTGATATCACAGTATCAACACACGGGTGGTCATGAATTATGAGTGCGGGTTGGCTCAACGCTATTGGTTGCATCCCAGGAGCCTCTTGAACCCACCACCGTCTGTAACGTACATAAAGGGATGAGCCTAGCAAATGAGGACAGACACACATAGCAAGGGGTAGGTGTAAAGGTGTATAGTACTTTTATTAAAACTCCAAACAGTCCAAATCAAAGTGTCCAAATAGTGCAGGGCATCAAATGATAAATCCCATAAATTAACAAATAATCCATAAAAAGTCCAGTTAAAAAAACAAGCCATAAATAAATCCATTAAAACCGAACTGAAAATCATACAGGAGTCTCCTCTTTAAAATCACAGTTCCCAGTGCTTCCCTTTAAATGTCTCTCCGGCTTATCCTATTAGGATCTTGCAGCTCAGAGAGAGACGTCGACTAACAGTCATAGACATCTTTCAGACCTGATTCACGGGGGGCTGCCAAGCCTGCCTCACTTTGATTCCCGCTGCTTTTCTGGACTTACACGGGGAGTCCTCCAGGGTGTTGTGGTGGCTCCCACTCCCAGAGTCTCACAGAAGATAAGGTGGATCAGAGAGAGACATGGCACACAACTCTGGAAGATGATCGGGAACACTCCAAGAGTGAAAGCGACTTCAGTAACAGTGCAGGAATAGCCATGGCTGGTGTCACGTGAGGCAGTTTGAGGGCTCTAGTGATGGTAATGCTGAGGACTAAGGTCTTTTCTCTTCCTCCCTGTGCAGAATGGAAGACTAACAGCCACTCCATCGCTGACATCACGTCGTTTTCCACCCTCCTGGACCCACCGTTTCCTGCCGAGTCACCATATAAACCTGAAATTGGCAATCTTGCTCCAGTCCGGTTCTCACCTCCTGTCTGAAAAGACGTACTCCGCAACTTGCGTACTTTATTATTTTCAACTTTTTCAGTTATATGGGGTCAGCATGGTGGTGCCCCAATTCTTTAACGTTGTGGTGTCTCCTCTCTCATACAAGTTTCAACATAACTGTTACTTTATGAGGTGTTATCTGGGAAGTTAATTCTTCCAAAAGGATGGCTGTGGATCATAAATAAACATGCCCCTGATCAGGCGTAACTCTCATTCTGTGTGTATTTCTCAGTTTTTCCATTTCTGGGATTGTTACGGAGTATCGAGATGGACTGGTTCAATGCATGAATCTTGGATACTTTACGTTCAAATGAAAGGTTTATGTGCTGTCGTGATCACGTCCCTTTGAATAGTATTATCATTATCTTGGTGGTGAAGCCTTAGTGTTAGGCCGGGGATATGCATAACGCCACGGGACACACACACTTGAGGACACTGCTGTTACTCAAGCACTTTACTGTCTGTACTTGTGTGCATGCGTTAAGTAAATCTGGAGGTCTCCACCAGGTGGGACTGTGAGAAATCATCATAGTGAGAAAACAAAGTCTGGTTTCAGTGTGTTGGGAGATGAGGGAAGAAAGATTTTAAAAATAAAAATGGCCTGCATTCTGATGCTGTTGTGAAGGTGCAAAAAAAAAACCGAAAAGATGGCAACAGTGACACAGAAGATGGTTTGTGAGATCTTTAAACGTATCGCGTCATTACAATGGGGAATATGCGATGCTTGTATTGCCTGTGAGAAATGGATGAAGAAAAGCACAATGAAGACATTCGTGTGTCAGCATTTAAATATGATGATTTGCTTCGCCGCATCGGACCGTTCATCAAACATCGAAGCATGCTATTTGGAGCTGCAAGCCTGCCGTCGCATATTGATAGTAAACAATGATGCTGATGCCACGTAACAAACCTTGAACTCACATGCCACCCATATTTTTGCTGGTACTGCAACTCGAGCACGCGTTACGATAATTTCTGACGACATGCTCAGAGGACGCATCAACAAGAACACTGGGAACGCTTGGCAGCCATGATGCATGCGCATACGCGTTCTGAGCGTGAAGTATAAAGCGGCCCTTAAGTCTCAGAAAACTATAATTTCCAAGGAAGTAAAAAAACACCTTCATGAGTGCCAATTTGGGGCTCAGAATGACATAAAATCACAACGTCATTCATTCTCAAACAGGAACTCCTGGGTGCTGGACGCTTCGTAACTGCTTCTCATGTTCTTCTCTGAGGAAGGACACATTCCTAACCTGGTCGGTCTTTTAATGCAATTCCTAGGAGTAATTCTGAGATACCTGATAAATATGGGCACAATTTTATAAAATGAAATCATTTGATTGTGAGTAAAACTGGATCACTCTGTAGGGTTGAAGATGTTATCCACCACAACAGGGTGAGAAAAGCACTGAAAAACTACCTTTAAAACTTAAGACACATCATCTTAGTGCAGCACAGGACACTCTCTTTGTGAAGGTACTGCCAGCAGCCATACCACATGCACTTCAGAGGAGGTCACCCACCTGAAGCTAAGCATGTTTGGGCCTGGCCAGTACTTGAATGGAAGACCATCTAAGAAAAGCTTGGGTTGCTGCTGGAAGAGGTGTTAATGAGGCCCTACGGTCTGAATGTGGATCTCAATGCCCCCGTGCAGTGATGGGGACACTGCGCTATAAACATGGCACCATCCTTTGGATCAGACATAAAACCGAGGTACTGACTCTCTGTGGTCATTAAAGATCCCTGGGCATCCTTCATAAAAGGCAGGATGTGTTCTGATTCTTCTTCTTTCAGCTGCTCCCATTAGGGGTTGCCACAGTGGATCATCATCTTCCATATCTTGCTGTCCTCTGCATCTTGTTCTGTCACACCCATCACCTGCATGTCCTCTCACAGCACATCCATAAACCTTCTCTTAGACCTTCCGCTTTTGCTCTTGCCTAGCAGCTCTGTCCTTAGCATCCTTCTCCCAATATACTCAGCATCTCTCCTCTGCACATGTCCAAACCAAGCAGGATGTGTTCTGATGTCCTGGCTAAATTGCCCACCATGACCTAGTCCAGGGGTGGTGAACTCCAGGCCTGGAGTGCCGCAGCGGCTACAGGTTTTCATTCTAACCCTTTTCCTAATCAGTGACCAGTTTTCAATGCTAATTAACTTTTTCCCCATCACTTTAATAGCCCTGTTAGAAGGGTTCAGCTCTCTGAATTGATTCCTTTCTTCATTAAATGACAGCCAAGCAAAAATGAGATGTGAAACGAGCTAACAGATGACCAGCTAAACTGGGGCTTCAAACTCCAACAAATTTCACTCCAATCACTTCCTTAATGAAAAGCCAATTCTTGCTGTTAGTTAAACCCGTTATTTAATTCCATGGCTTGTTGCTGCTCTCATTTTGCCACAGCACACATTTCAAAAACTTTTGTTTTTCTGCTCTTTCTAAGAGCACCGTCAAAATGTTTTGGTGACCAGAGAGAGCATCCTTACCAAGACCATCACCTCTGTTTAATTTCAGATATTGTGTGATGGGCACAGGGGAGCTGGTTATGTGGTGGCTTGTTTTGTGTCTCATTATTGTTTGGCTGCTAATTAAAGAAAAAGAAACAACTATGGGGCCTGAGTCAAGTTAATTAAAAGAAGTAATCAGCAGCAAAAACTGGTCACTAATTAAGAAGATGGCAAGAATGAAAACCTGCAGCCACTGCGGCACTCCAGGCCTGGAGTTCGCCACCCCTGACCTAGTCATTCTGTCCCTCTAATCATCCCCCATTTCTAATTGTCTCTCTCGCCACTTCACCACCTAACAGGTAATGTGTGGTGAGTATGCTGGTGTAAAAATGGCTGCAATCACATCATCCAGGGGGCACTACACATTAGTGGTGGTTGAAGTGGCTCCTCACTCACTGAAGCACTTTGAGTAAAAGTTAGAAAATGTTCTAGAAAAGTAAAGAATTATTAAGGTTACAAGTTAGTTGTCTTCATACAGTCCAAAGTCATACTGTCAGGTTGATTAACAGCTCTAAATCTGCACATGGCATGGGGATATGGTGAATTGCTCCTCTATGACAAGCATTTTCACACCCTCGGATATCTTAAGAAATACCATTATGGTGTTAGATATGGGAAGTGATATCCCATCTCATCTTCTTATCTGCTTTTCCTGGTGCAAGTTGCAGTGGAAAGGTGAAATCTCAAAAATTGGCTTGCTTTTTGCTTAATTTCAGAAGAAAACGACAAACGCACATGAACGTGAAATAGAAGCAGATTGTCTTCTAAATGTAGAAGTAATGGATCTGCTGGAGCTCATCCACTCGTGCCTCCCATGGCACTCTGCAGATCTCGGCCACCCCTTTAAAATAAAAGCCACGTTTTCTTGTATGCCAATGAAATTTTTGCATTTTGTTTCCACAAACCACACAAGACTTGTTTGCAACTTCCACATGAGTCGAGCGCTCCAAAAGTCCAGTTAGTTTAAATGTTCTTCAGAAAAACGTAGGTTTATAACTTTGGTTGTATACCAGTGCAGAGTCTGGGATGGGAAACATTTGTATAAATTCTCAGCCCACTGTACTGCTGTGCCCATTTCTTTACTCAAAGGAGAACCTTTGTTTCCTAACAGAGGTACAGTAATGGTGACACATTATTTATGTCGACAAAAGACAGTGGATACCCAGCGAAGATCTCCCTACGACATGAAATCCACCAAAGAAAAGAATTTTATATAGCTCAGCACATTCCACTCTTCAACTTTTGCTTTTCTAGGTTTTACAAATGGCATGGCCTAGGCATCCCAAGCCCTTCAATCTCCTGGCATGCTCTTGCAGTCTTACTCTCCCACTGCACTTTTACATTTTTGCCACTAGGTGTCAGAAAAACACCAATAGTTAAGCCGCTCGTGTCCTTTGATGTGATATTATGAAGTGATTTAGCAAAGCAGGTCTGACATGCAGTGACCCTTGTTAGATGGTTGCTATGGCCTGGCACACAGCCCCATCAATGGAAACTGGAAGTAAATGATGAAAATCAGCCAAGTTTGTAGGAAAAGCTTTGTCACCCTGATAACACCAATGGCAGACAGGTCACTTGTAAAGCAAGGGAGTGTCTGGAAACAACATTCACTTAAGAAGCTATAAAGTGTTTTATTTTTGTTTTTGCTTCTGTTGGAAAGGATGATAGTCCAGTTATTCATCATTTCACACACTTTTAGTAGAATTTAAAAAAAAAAAAAAAGTAGCTGGGGGGCTAATTCTTCAGTAAGACAAAATTCTCCTTCTTCACACAGAACCACCCAGTCAATCTGATTCATTAGTCTATGCAGCTCAGTTCCCTAATAAGACCAACCTTGGAGTAATTTGTCTCCATGGCTTCACATCACGGGTTGATTTTTTTACAAAACATGAGCTGGGCTACAGCTTCTCCCTGTGTATTTTCCACCAGGCCCGTAACCCTTGAACAGACGTGCACCTCAATCTAGTGCAGCGAGATAACCTAGAAAAGTGCTACATCTCCCCACTTCATTCCTCGCCACAGTCGGTCACTCCCTGGCAATCTGAATTTGATTAACCTCAAAAGGTAAGATGGCTTTATTCAGGTGCAGGCAATGACAGTGTGTTTAATGCTGAGCAAGTGCTACGTGTGGGCAATGGGGACATCGATTATAAATACATCATCCTAAAGGAAGTAAACTCCGAAAAGGATTTAGGGGTTTGTGTTGACAGAACATTTTTATCATTCAACTAATCCACAGAAGTTATAAATAAAGCAAATAAAATGTATGACTATATTGTAAAACATTTTGAGTATACAGTACACTACTGGTCAAGTTTTAGAACAGTTTTTCTTTAAATTTAATTAGGTGAAAAACAATGAATGAACTAAAATGGTGAAAAGATAAGCAGTAAACCACCTGATGTTTCAATTTATAATTTAGGTTAGCAAAAAGTAACATTAGCAAAAAGAAAATATTAAAAATGGGCCTTCTTTAGGAATAATTAACAGCTTACAACCAACAGGTGTCCTGCAGCAATTAAAGTAAATTAAGCCATGGAAGTTGAAGCAAACAATTTGCACAGGTGTCCCGACTTCTGTCGATTACTTAAAAGCCCTTTGTGCGTCTTAAATCACAGTTAGAACAGACTGTCACTACACCCTGTGGAGTACTATATATTCCAGTGATAATGGCAAGAAAACGGCAATTAACAAATTAAATGAGGTCGAGCGTTATTACCCTTAGAAATGCAGGACTTTCATTTAGGGAAACCGCACAAAAATCAAAGTGTCAGTGAGTCCAGTGGTGTCCTACACAATCCAAAGGCAATTGGAAACTGGAAGAAACTCGGATAGGAAGAGATCTGGGGGACCCAAAGTCACAACCCAATCAGAAGACAAGCCTTGAAATACCTACCGACTGTGGATTAATGGACTGAGGAAGCAAAATTTGAAATCTTTGGTTCATGACAAAGGGGGTTATACGCTGGGGAGTTGGTGAAAGGACGGTCCTTCAGTGTGTGACACCAACACTCAAACATGGAAGAGGAAGTGTGATGCTCTGGGGTTCTTTCGCTGGAGGTACACCTGGTGACTTGCACAGAGTGACTGACATTCTGAATCAAAAGGATTATCACAGTTTGGCTCTTAGATCAGCAAATGGTGGCTACTTTGAATTAAACAATTTTCTACATTTAATAATTCCTTGACCTATTTTTTAGCTTCCATTTTTTATTTGTTCTATGCCTTGATTTCATGAAACATTAAGACATTAAACTGTGTGCATTCCCACAAAAACTGAAGTGTTCTAAATCTTTTGACCAGTAGTATAATCAGAGGGCCACAGTGGTGGCAGGTTTTCATTCTAACCCTCTTCTTATTCAGTGGCCCATTTTTTGATGCGAATTAACTTCTTTTGAATTAATTTTAATTGATTTGCACTTGAAGACTCAGACCCCTTGTTTCTTTTACCTTAATTAGCTGCCAAACAGTAATGAGATACAAAATGAACCAAAACATGATCAGCAAACTGTGTCAAACATACAATATGTGAAAATAAAGAAAGATGAAGGTCTCAGGAATGTTGATCTGCTCAGGTCCCCCAAACAGTTGAACAGAGCTCTTAGAAAAGTGAAAATCAACAATTTCAGAAATGTATGGTATTGCAGCAACGAGGCATGGAATTAATGAACGGGTTTAATTAACAACAAGACTCAGTGCCTAATTAAGCAACCAATCTGGAGTGAGACTGGTTGGAGTTTGAGGCCCTGACTTAGTTCTTCTGTTAGCTCTCTCACTTCACATTTCATTTCTACTTGCGTGCCATTTAACAAAAGAAATGAAGAAATTCAGGGACACAAATCTTAAAAAGCTAGTCGATTAAAATGAAAGGAAAAAGAGTTAAATAACAGCAAAAACAGGTCACTAATTAAGAAAAGGGTTAGAATGAAAACCTGCAGCCAGTGTGGCCCTCCAGGACCAGAGTTGGCGACCCCTGGTATAGATCAAGAGATGTTATGCTCAGATTATATAACACACTAGTGAGAGCACATCTGGCATATTCTGTACAATTCTGGTCACCAAGCTACAAGAAAAAGACACAGCAGCACTACAAGCTGTGCAAAGATGAGCAACCAAATGCATCCCAGGACTTGAGAACGTGTCCTACTGTGACAGGGAGAATTAAACCTGTCTGAGGGTGAATCATGCACTTGAGGACACCATTGAATGTTATAGCAAAGGGCATTTAGGACTGAAGGAAGGAAGCACTACTTTATACAATGAGCTGTGGGAACTGGAACAAACTACCAAAAGATGGAATTGAAGCAGAAAACTTGCCAACCTTGAAGACATACCTGGGGATGAGCTATCAGGACAGCAGAGCCATTAACTAAACAAACGGGCTTGATGGACTGAATGGTCTCTTCTAGTTTGTAAAATTCCTTATGTTCTTCTGCACCTCACTGCACACCATTTTGACCTTAAATTGGGCTACCTCTGCCACATATGTTACATAGCCCACGGGCGAGGACCTGTACCTGTGTGTGGCCCCCTTCTACAGTTTTTTTTTTTCCCTTCTCTTAAGTTTCATGGCATTTTGCATTCTGGGACAACTTGAGAGATTCCGTTCGAAAAAGTAAAGCCAGGATGACATCTAAACAAGAAGGGAGTTCAGCAGTAATCCAGTTCAGGCCATACTACGGGGGCCCAGGGGAGGGTGGAGGAACGCAGCTCCACAATTAAAGAGAGCGGTAGAAGGTCTAGGCGTGTGGTGTGAATACTTTATTACCAAGTGACTGGCATTAGCTTTTTGCCTGGATATTAATAGCACGTGAAAACTATACATCAAAACTAGACTCGACTACTTTTGCTGTATAATTTTTCATTATATTCCGAAAGACATTTTAGATGAAGCCAAAGTGCATTTTAACGCTTTTTTCTCAGTTCTCATACACATTGCACCATACATAAATAATGACATTGTAAAAATGACTCCATATTTACATGTATAATATATAGATTTCATATAATATATAAAACTTTATATTAAATCTAGGTAGGTGATATTTGGATAAGTCCTTATCTGTGGTTGCTGAGGAGGATCTCAAGCCAGCACGGGCAGGACGTGATGAACTGGCGTGAGTAGAAGGGACCCCAGCCTTTTGCAAAACTGATCCGAACACTGTTTGGGTCAAAAGGTCCATCGGCACAGTCCAGGTCAGCTCCATGCTGCAAGAGGCAAGACTTCTCATAATCAAATACTTTAATCGAATAGCCAGGAAGGACTTTTCGCACTATCAGAGTCCTGCAGTTCGGAATGTCCAGCGTAGGAGAGTTGACGAAGATGGGGTGTTCACTGCGGTTGTAGGCCCACACACCATCCGCCTCCTTGCTCAGGAGAATTCCATAGCCGATCTTCTTCCGCGTGCGGCAGACAGTCTCGCTGCGGCTATCTAGGTTCAGCTGCCCCAAACAAAACCCATTTCCATGAGGTAGGTCATAAAAGATGCTGATGGACTGTTCATACACTGTATACAGGCGCCCCACACGTGCCCTGTGTTCCCAGTACGCCACGTTGCACCAGTGATTCCTCTGTGGCATTTCTGGAGACATACTGGCTTCTGTGGAGAAGAGACACACATTAGTCAAGTGGCACTCTCAGATTACAAAGAACGCATTCGCCTCCACGTAATTGTTGTGAACAGATGTCAACGCTATAAATATAGAAGTGAGACGTGTATTAAACCGAATCTCCCTGCTCTTTCAGTCGCCAAGCAAGGACACTCCAGGAGCCTTATGGCCAGGAGTCCACAATTTATTTGTTACAAGAAGCCAAGAAAGAAACTGCATGACTTAACCGAAGAGGCAAAGATAATAAAAGTGAGACAGTGTGTGTGTGACAGAGAGTGAGTGAGATAGTCTGCGAGCAAGACAAGCAAGTAAGGTGGATGAGCTGAGCTGGCACAAAAGACGTTAGTGGGCAAGGGAGGGAAAAAAATCTAAAGAAAAGAGAGAAAGCGTAAGGAGACGGCCAAACATAAAAGGATTTGGCATGCAGTGTGGGGGGAACAGTACAAGGAAAGTTAATAAGTGCGTGAGAGAGGGCGCAAGACGGCAGCGCAGCACAAGAGGAGACGAGGTGAGAGATGAGTGAGCGGACAAGTTTGTGTAGCATGAAAATAAGAACCAAATGAGTCACTGACAAGTTATCGAGTAATGAGGATGCTCAGCACGACAGGAGTGAAAACAGAGAGACAGAGACATGCTTCTCTAGAGAGGAGTGAGCGAACTGCAAGAATGCAAAGGTAACACGCGAGGCGTGGTGCTGAGAGTGGAGGAGGGGAGCAGCACGAGTGAACTAAGGTGGTGTTGCCCCCCTTCTCCAGCAACATACCCTGCTCAGTGCCAGATATCCATGTCAGACGGTAGATGATGAGGGGGGCAGGCAGCCTGGCCTGGTGCCCAGCATTCAGCTCCCTGACAACTTAGTGCAAGCCTGTGACCTGGCGACCCCTGAGCCTTCAAGCCGTCAGGTCTGATTAAGTCGCACACAGAGGGATGCCATTATTTTGCTTCAGAGACTCTATTGACACAGAGGATTTAAAGTGCAGGCCTGCGGCCCCATTCCTTTCATTCTCTAACCTCACAGAGTTAATAGCCCCCCTCCACGAGAACAAGCAGTCCTTTAAGGTGGATCAGCGCATGTTTTTGAACTCGGCCCCAGCACGTCTTACTGCTCTCCTTAACTGCAGTTGCTGGAGTTTTAACTTGCCGGCTACTCGTAAATCAGAGGCCTGCAGTTTCAGGCCATGACAGAGTCTTTTAGAACGTGTGACACATCCTGTGCACAGGCGAGAAGTGCACAGTGTAACAACTTCCCTGCCCCCCACATTCCCCAGCCGACCCCCACTGAGCCTCACTCACGGATCACATCTCTCACACAGAGGACTCTGCACAGAGGTGCTATTTAACTGCCTCTGGTCTCTTCTGTAGACCAATGACTCTCCCCAGTTAGCCTGCTAAAACCCTGTCCACATGCCCAGGTGCCACAGCTCGACTTCTCTGACTGGCAGGGGCCTAAATCACAATCAATTTCTTCCAGAGTGCTATGTGAAACCACAGTTGTAAAATAAGCAGGAATTTAAAAGCGACCTGTACAAGATCAAAGGGTCACACAAGTGGCACTTTTCCAGAATCCCTGGACAACCCAATAAAGTGCATATGATTTTTAGGGGAGGGGCCGGCCGGGCAGGCGGGTGGTTGTTTACATGACTCAGGCATTATTGGGATGTATAATCAAGAATCGGTCTGTCAGCTCTTCAAGATGATGACATACTTAGAATGAGGCATGTTGGTGCATTTTCAGACACATGTATGTAAAGCACATGCATGAAGATATGCAGGCACTAGCAGGTTCCAGCTCTGCTTCCTCAGACCAAAAATCATGAAGTCAACAGTTCCACTGGCCAAACAGTGACGCAGCCCTCACGTCCGCAGGGCAGCTCCTGTCGGGTAATCTTTGTTGCTGTGGGGCCGCCTCGGCGAGGCTGGCGTCAGGGATATCTCTCAATCGCAGCAGCCAGACAGCCGTGCGACTCACTGCCTCGTGTTTACAGATGGATGTGCTGTTTGCACTGCCTGCTTCCGATGCTCAACTGACTGCCTGACTACCAGCACATCAGCCTGAGGAAATCGAGCACATTTACAAGAGAGGAAACACCCCCTCCCCCTCATCCCAAAGTTATGCTGGCACCCTTTCCTCATCTAAGGCTCCAAAGCCCCCAGTGCAGCAATGGGACAGACTAGCTGCAGAAGAACCTAAATGCTAAGTGTGCGCCAGCTTCAATTACAGAGTGGAATGTTTACATCCTGTATTTAAAAATACAGTCTCATTGTTGCAAAACCGACAATGGTTTCCCCAAGTAAATACAACATGAATTCTTTGCCTTCTAATTACTTAGACCTCACATTCCTCAAAAAAAAACAAAAAAAAAAAAAAAAACAACATCTCTGTAGTTAATCGAAATTCCCAATTCATGAAAAAGCAACTGCCCTGGAGCAGCACTTTTACTGCCATACAGCTCAGCTCTGCCCAAAAACAACAACAACAACAACAAAAAAGGATCCTCTCAAGGATGCTTCTAAAGTGGACCAGCCTGTCTACTTGCATATGGAGACTGGGAAAGACATGGCTAATCTAACTGGTTCTTAAGGGAAACACGCCAATAAGTGGTAGAACTCTGTTGTGGTTAAAACAGCATTGGTTTGGCTATAGTGGCAAACACCCATCACCTAAATTTTGGCCAAAGCCATCCATCTTAGACTCAACCATTAAGAACAACTTGCAAATTCCAATACCTACATCCATAAACTGTGCCTCAACCCGAAAAGGAATTGGCCAATCAATTCCTCTAACAGTTTTATCCATTTCACCTATGGGAATGTAAAACATCAACCCGTTTCCATCTTTGTTAAACCAGTCACTACAGCTCCAACCAGTTCCATGATTGTTAACCAAGCTAGAGGAAACTGGTACCTTCACACAGCTGAACTTGCATTAGCCCAAAAGTAAACTAGCAACTCATCATCTTACCATCTTGGACAATTTGGCTATAATGCAAAACTGATGATTTTCCCCAGTTCTAGGCAGGTCAGCTTTACAATTGAGATAAAAAAAGGAAACTTTTCCAAGATATAATCTTAGGTAAACAGAAGGCTGACATTAAAACTATTCATTGGTCGAGATTATAATCTCTTCTTATCCCTCTCACCTATTGGGGCACTTTTCTCCTTTGCTTGTTTTTCCCACGCATTGCCTGGTGGATCAGCACGTTTACTCCATGATCCTGCCTTGTGCTCATGAAAAGCCTTTCATTCCCTAGAGGCTCGTTTTTATTTTCTAAAATGTTCTCATGAAAGGTTGAAGAAACATAAAAGCCAAAGTCTACCTAGGAGCTTCAAAAGTCACTATTTTTTTTAAGTTTGTCTAAAAACAGGAATGAGACTTTTCAGTTCAGATAATTTACAAAGCCAGCCCTCATGAACATCTGCAAAAAATCTCCAAGTTAAATGAAATAGCAGGATTTCATTAAACAAATTGCAAGTTGGCATACATTCTAAAAGAAAAGGAAAAAGCCACAGCCAGTCCTATAATTTAAACCTTATTTTAAATGCGACAGGCTGACTACACAGCCTGCATTGCAAAACTTGAAAATCCACAAGCTGCCTGCTCTCTCCAGACCACAACCATTTCTGTAATTACTATGTTACTCCAAAATTTCCTATAGCTGCTCAGCTGAAGCACAAAGTCACTATTGTTGACTAATTAAATTTACAGAAATTGCCTAAACTCTAAAAAACTTGAAGGTCCTGGGAATGTTTGAAACTATTACATACATCAGGGCCACCGAGCTCTGCACTCCCACTGAGGGGTCCCCCTGGGCAGTTTGCTTCTTAGGTACCAAGGGGCCAGACACTGCAACAATCTCCCTAAGGTGTTGTTGCTGCTCATGGCGGTCTTATGAAGGCAAAGAGGGCCGAGTAGGAGTGCAAGCCTGAAAAGAGGAGTTAGGGGGGTTTTGTGTGAAAGCTAGCGCTCTGTGTTTTTGAGTGGGAGTGAACAGAGGCGTGCCAGTGTACAATTTTGTCTGATGTGCGGATACATGCCCAAGCGTGTGAATGGAGGTGTGCATATGATTGTGGAGAAGTCTGTATGTGCACACACCACAAAACCAGCTGTTTGATCCACCTCGGTACCTTCCCTTTTATGAATGGTACTGTGCAATGCTGAGCGTGCACTCTGTTCTCTGTTGTTGTAACAGCTTAACAGTGGCTGAGTGGCACTCATCAAGTCATTGCCAGCTGGCATTCTTTATAAGGATTTGTAAACCAGCCCACTAATCGGCTAGCACCATCACAGAGATTAATTAGAAGAAGAAGAAGAAAAATGCCACTCGCACTGTTGCTGCTTAATGAGTAACACTTTAGTTTAGGTACTGCAAAACTGCATCCATTACTCATTTGCTCTTATGTAACAAGACCTTAAACACTTCTTTGGATCTTCACAACATTTACCAAGCATCAGTAAAGTGTTTATTCCTCTCAGCAGTGTGACTTACTAACAAAACGTCACTTTGGTGTGGCCTGAGAGGGCTTAACTGAAACACATTTTTCTTCTTATTATATATTTAGTACAAGACCTGTATCATTCATATTAATAAGTAATATTACCATCGTGTCAATAAGCCACATTGCACAGGAATAAAAAAAAAAAAAAATCTACTGATGTTTTATAAGTGTTATGAAGACCCAAAAAAAGCCTCTTTTTCGGTCTTGTTACATAAGAGTAAATGATTAATAGATGCATTTTTGCAGGACCTAAACTAAAGTGTTATTGCTTTATGCTTCAACAACAGGGACCCAGAGAAGACAAGTGAGCAGAGAGGCAAGGA
Organism: Erpetoichthys calabaricus; assembly: GCF_900747795.2. Classification (NCBI taxonomy): domain Eukaryota; kingdom Metazoa; phylum Chordata; class Cladistia; order Polypteriformes; family Polypteridae; genus Erpetoichthys; species Erpetoichthys calabaricus. The sequence goes on along the minus strand of NC_041410.2, from coordinate 49,240,369 downwards.
GAAAGAACTAAGCAGTGTCGTTCATACAAAACTTTCCTGGCGTCAGTAGTCCTGTGGTCAGCTTCTTGCCGATTCATAGCATAACTGTCGGCAGATCCAAATGATCTCAGAAATCGATAGGACAGAGCCATGCATTTCAAGCATTCAGTCTTTCTCTTCAGGCACCACTCAAACTATTAGACTGGCAAAACTTTTCACCTTGTACTTGCAGATTCTCAAACGATGAAAAACTCAATATAACTACATTACAATTTGCTTACCAAAATTTAGTGAGCATGTTGTATTGCTGTATATTTGAATACGTAATACATCTCAAAGCAGAAATTATACAAGAGCAATGCATGCTATTTATTCTGATCCCACTTTCTACCACATCCTTCTCAGGCTAGAGACCAGTCTTATGTGTGCAGGAACCGCAGAGCTCTTTTGGAGATGGAACAATGCCACAGGCAGGGACCTAACAATGGGACTAGCTGTATACCTTCACAGTGATCAGTACGAAGAAAGAAAAAAAAAAAATACTACACTCCCAAAAGCATCCCACAGCAAATGTGAACCTCTGCCACTTGAGAAAAACTTCTCTTCCTTAGTTTAATGCCTGCACAATTTAACAAAGTAGGTTATGTGTGAACAACTTGATCCTTTCATATGGCTGCTGGAAGGTGGACTCTCTGAGCATGTCACACAAATATCAAAGGTCATACCAAATCCATCTCTAAGTCCAAGGACCAAAGGCAGACTCTTTGGAGGAAAACTTGTATGTCACAGTGGGGGCATTCTTTATATAGAACTCAATTTCCTTTATCTTCTTTAATGATCAAGGCAGAGATTGCCTTTTTTGCCCTTTAACACTTGCAAGATGAAAATGACCGACAGGGTAAGTAACATGATCACGGTTTTGCTGATCCACCTACTCTAGTCTACTCTGATGCCTACAAAACAAAAGTGACAGAAGGTGTCCCTCATGCACAGTATCTGGAGGGCTCAACAGAAGACACAGGATGTTAGTCAAGAGGATGGTTGACAACAACATGTCTGATCACCTAGGCCAGGGTCTATGGCATTAGACTTTAAAACCCAGGGCTACTGGTTCAGTCATCTTTAGTGACTTTGTATTTATTTCCTGCAACTTTCTCAAACATATGTCTTGGTAATTATAAAATGCCTCACGATGGTGCTCACTATAGAAAAGATGCTAAATAAAACTAAGGCTGCTTGTTTATTATCCTAAATACAAGTTATTAAAAGGCATGGTTGTGATTGGGTGCAGGGTATAAATTTCAAAAAAAGAAAGCTTGGAATTCTATTATACAAGACCATTCAGGCTACAATTAAATCTTTGCTTAGTTAAACTTTCTCATTTTCTCAAACCCCTTGTAATACAGTGAGCACATCGTTCTTAAGTAGCATAGAGTTAGTTAAAATGAAAACTCCCTGTGCCACGTCTCATCAAATGTAGTAACATACATACATTCATTATAAATTTGGCTTGCTACTCGCTCATTTTACAGACAACTGTATGAACCACAGATGCAGCTGACCTAGCACAGCATGGACACTGCTCAGCCAGACAATAAGCAAAATTACAAACTGACAAGATCATCCTGCCAGCAATGCATACCCAGCGGCATCATGTTGTAGGAAGAATAAGACCCGCAGACCAGTGTCTTGCACCTCTTTATCCAAAGAGGACCACACACCAAAGGCAAGGTTTCTCAAGTGGACGTTTACCCCAAGACGCACGAAATCCATGCACCACCCACACTTGTTAACACATCCACTTCAGCCGTTCCTGATCTCATTACAGGTGAGCCATACCTGACCCAGGTGAACAATTCAGGAAGTTGGTAGCCTCTGCTTCAGTGTAAGACAGTGTTGAATCGGAGAGATCTAAATAGAAAGATAACAAAGGGATATTTAAAAAAAAAAAAAAAATACTACTCAGGAAGAAGACCAAAACATCACTTTACCATTTAACATTTCTCATTTGCACCAATGCTAAGCTGCACTACCTCCACACTTTGAGGAATACTGAATTAGGTTCATATGGTTCATTTGCCAGAGATTGTTGTCGCTTCTGTAATAATTTAAATTAAACCCATATTTATCAGCTTTCCTCAAAAGTTCCACATGGGATGAACAGAGCACTAGGACCCAAGATTAGCTACCTGACACTTAATAAATAACCTTAAAATACTCAGCAAACTACACAGCAAAATCACAAAGTGCAACTCTGGTAAAGAGAGGATACTGTTATTTAAAAACTAGATGCAGATTTATCTTCATGAATTTTCTGTGTGTGAAACCCCACCACAAACTCCCCCGAAAATACAACACCTAATAATCCCCCTTAACCAAGCACCCTGAACTACATACGGTCTATAACTTACCCAGTGGCTTGAGTTCTTCGGTGGGAGAAAGCCTGGAGTACGGCGGTGGAGGAGACTCTGTAAAGAGAACACTATTTTTAGAAGAAAAAATTAAATTCACCAAAGCTAGGAGAGTGGCATGGTAGTAGCACTGCTGCCTCTCTGTAAAGAAACCAGAATTTTTGTCCTGGGTCCCCCCTGCATGGAGTTTGCATGTTCTCCCCATGTCTACAAGGGTAACCTCTGGATGCTCCAGATTCCTCCCACAGTCCAAAGGGCATGCAGGTTATGTGGATTGCTTGTACTAAATTGGTCCTAGTATGTGGTTTGGGTGTGTGTTCTCATTGTGATGGACTGCCACCCTATGCAAGGTTTGTTCCTGCCCCGTGTTAGCTGGGATAGACTCCAATACCTGCTGCAACCATGTTCAGGACTAACAGGGTCCTGACCAAAGCTAGACACAGAAAGTCAACACCAACAAAGTTTATCACTCACTGGCAGTGGATCTGAGAGGTGGCTATAGCAATCCATCTGTGATTTTGCTCAGCATCCCTTAATCATGTTTGTTCTTCTCAATGGCCTTCTTCTTCAGGTTATAAGCAAAGAGGCTGTTTAGCTGGGTTGGGGGTGGCTGGTGAATTATTAACAGTCAAATGGAAAGTAGTGCTAGTGCACTGAGAACAGCTACAGAATAAGGGGATCTTCCTGTAAGGGAACACACATGAGAAAAGGCAGATCCAGCTTCTAAGAGAATGAAACTACAATGACTTTGACTCACCATTTGGGTCATGAAGGAAAACAAAAGCATATTACTAATACAAGCCTTTTTTTATCCCAAAACAGTACAATGGATAAGAATACGATGGGATAGCATTTGAGAGGGATGATCGGGGATGTGGAGTGTATTTTCACTTCCAGAATAGTGTTACGAAACAAGACAGAAGGATACTTTGTCTTATGGAATGGAAAATAGGGGGCACAATTTCAGTAACCTCTAAGCTTAGGTGGAGGCGAGGTGGGGGTGGTGGTGGTTTTGTCTGTTCATGCAGTAGACGCAGTAAGAGATGGTGGTAACATTAAGCTGCTTTGTCTAAAGTCCAGTTCAGCTCATTAGACAGTGCCATTTCTTATCAGCTTACTAACTAAGGCAACCTTTCATGTTTCTGATTGTTCCCATGGATATTGCAGACATCTGACTACTTGACTCTTTGTACAGCACCCACAAAAGATCTACACCCCCTCTAATTTTCTTCCTCAGCACTTTCACACTTGGAATAACAGATTGTGTAAAGAAACTGGTTTATCTGTTCACTCAAAGGCACACAAGTATCTGAAGACAAGTATGCATAAAAAGAGAAGGCATCCGCTTGCAGAGGGTCATGTCCCTTTAAGAGATAGGGCAGCAATTGCAGCTCGGCAGCACGGCGCCGCTCCTCCACCTAAACTGAGGGGACCTCCTCGGGAAATGGCAAGGCGATCTCATTTCAAAGAGAGAGAGAGAGAGAGAGAGAGAGAAAAAGAAAGGGAGGGTGGAAGGGAAGGAAAAAAAGGAGGAGAAAAATGGGGAAAGAAATAAATATACATAAAGAATGAAAGGGAAGATATACACATGGGGGAAAGGGGTAGAAGTAAAACACTGTCCTGCAAAGTGATATGTCTTTTGCATCACATAGCATTGCCAAGTGATTTACTGTCTAATGCCCACCCCCAGCCAGCCACGGTTAACTTAAGACACAATTCACTCCCCTCTTTGTTAGAGCATTGCAGGCAAATCAAAGTTTTTAAAAAAAAAAAAATGCTGGTGTGCTCAACTGGAAAGCCCGTGCCAGTCGAGAAACAGGAGTGCTCTCCGCAAGCAGCACTGTGTTTCAGCAGGGGCAGTCACTAGCCAAGCTGCAAGTGCCACAGTCTGATCGGGTCATGCTCCAATAGTCCACAGCTATGCAAGATGCCTAAATGGCCGGCCCTACATTTTACAAAAAACTTGACCAGCTTCAGGCCCACTGGGAGCGATACTGCTTTCATGGACTTTCTTGCCCAACAGCTGGCACCTAGATTGTAGGCCTACATGTTTATATAGGAATAAATGTTCTAAAAGGAATAGCTTCCACGTTGACAAAAACTAGTAAGTAAAGGGCAGGAGAGGTACTTCTAACCAACTTTCTGATTTTTTGTTTTTAAACAAAGCCAGTCCATCAATAACAACTGATGGCAAGACCTCCACACAGATGACGTCTTTTTAATGTTACCATAATGCCTCAAAATTCATTAGGAGCAAGCTCTCCCCACCCAAAAAAAAAAAAAAAAGCAAACATGCAGGTCAGTAATGGCTGAACTTATTGTTCTGTAGGAGTGGATGAAAGGATACCCTGAAACCCCTTTTCTCTTTGCTTGATCCTCACACCGTAGCATCCCAATTCTCCAGCTGAACACTACAACCAACATCTGAACCACTGGACAGATTAAGCAGGACTGAAAATGGATGGATGAATGGGGAAGCAATTATTTAATTTGACAAGCCAGTATACAATTTGACACTGGATGGGCCAAGCTGACATGCCCACTCACTAACTGCTACACATTTTCCCATACATTTTTGTTGTTGTTGTTTCAACCCAGATCATTGATCGCATACCAACTTAAATGCTTTACTCCACATAAACTACCAACACTCAATTCCAGACTATGTCTAGCACTATTTCTACCACCCTCCAAATTAGCTTATTTGTCTCACACCCCCAATATCCAACAGCATGTAACCATTCTACTTCATCACTGATCATTGTCACAAACCAAGTGAACCGTGTCTCCTCATATTACTAGAAATGTACAAATAAAACACTTTAACCAATATGCATGACACCACCCCAGTCTCATTATGCCATGTTTCCAGCAACAAACTACAGCAATTGGTTTATGATCACTGGCACTATCCACAAGGGCCATTTCACCCTACTAAAGTAAAGTAGCCAAAGCAATGTCATAGGGGAAACATTTTTGGTTCCCAAAAGAACCTTCTATATAAAGGTTTCAGGAAGAACCTTTTATTTGGGTCCATAATGGGCTCCACAAATAGATAACAGATTTGTGAAATCCCAATGGGTTACTGATTTTCAAAGAACTGTCTCTGCATAACAAGCTAAGCTCAGGTGTTCTTGATCTGTTTGTATCCTGTTAGGTAACCTACTACAACCATTCATCCATTTTCTTAACCCACTTATCAAGAAGAAAATATTTCTGTTATGTCCACATCTTAGAATCCTTTTCAAAGCTTAAAGAATCAATTTCATATGCAAAGACACCATTCCAGAATTAAAGAAGCAGTATTAACAGTGTAGAATTGAGCTGCTCTTCATATGGCTACTTTACTCCAGATCTCCACCACCATTTAAAAACCTTCTATAGCATCACCCCAAATAGATGCATAATCCAAGATCCATTTTGTTAGAAAATGAGGAGGAAAGCCAAGCAAAATGACACCTTTTATTGGCTAACTAAAAAAGATTACAATATGCAAGCTTTCAAGGCAACTCAGGCCCCTTCTTCAGGCAAGATGTACGTTAGAAAATGAGAAAACTTTTAATATTAGATCTGCTAGGGTGGAGTAGTTTGTAACAAAATTACTTTTTCATTAGCAAACTTAACATTTGTAATCAAGTTTGGGGATTTGAACTTCCAAAACCCCCTACCCTTGGTACAATTCTGCCCAATACAATCAAACTTACTACTTTACTACAGGTTATTGGCAATTTTCAACTTTGCTTCTTCACTAAGAACAATTCCAAACTATGCTGCTGCTTTACACCTGATCCCAGACACCATTCACACGAGTTGCTTAAATTTAAAATAGCTGGCATTATCCAAATCAGTTGCTTTAATTCAGACTCCAGCACCAAAATTAACTGTTTCTTCAAAGATTATGAGTGCTTTATTTAAGAACCGTGATTCAATCCAATAACCTGCTCTACTCCACACACCTAGTATTACCTTAACATGCAGCATCATTCTAAATCATGGGTAATATCACTAAACTATCCCATTTATATCCTAAGTAATGTAAAGATTACTGGCGTCGGTGAACCTTACTAAATTACAAAAAAAATTAAACCGCTTTGTCTCTTGGTCCTTGCAACCGATCTCCTTTATTCTAGATTCCTAGGGCTTCAATCCAGATCCTTGGCATCGTTCGACTTTTATTCTGCAGCACACGCGTTATCCACCTCAACTGCTTTATCCCAGACCCCTGGCGCCAACCTAAGATGCCGCTTTATTCGGCACCCCCGCCCCACCGTTGCCTGAGCCCAAATCCACGGCACCCTCACCTGGCCCACAGAGCCTGCTGCAGTGATAGGGGTTGCAGCACAGCACGGAGCTGTCCCGCGCCCCAAAACTCTTGCACACACACAGGGGCTTCAGCTCGGTCGGCTGCTGCAAGTCCGCCCAGCGGTACAGTCTGCAAAGTAGCAGTTGCGGGGTAGCCACTTGATCGCCAAACCGCACCTCTGTTCGGGACAGCAGAACGCAGTCGCTCGGCGCGCCACCCCGAGATTCCACGGCCTCCAGCAGGGTGTCCAGCGACTTCTCCTTGAGCCTCTTGAGCAGCGAGTAGGTGGCGCATTTGAGCTCGTGTTGCGGCGTTTCGGGGCTGGCGGTAGCACGGGGCTCGCGCTCTTTGAGCCCACAGCAAGTCACAGTCCTGCAGTCGCTCTCGCGCTCCGGGGCGCACGCCTCCTCTCCGTCTTGGTCCGCAATGCTACCGGGAATGCCGGGGCTCAGCGGTGCGCCGCACACTTCGTTGCAGTCCGTGTCGCAGGACCGCCCGCTGCCATCTCCGTCCTCAGTGTCTGGGTTCAAACGGCTTCTCCAGAGTCGCCGCACAAGTGCCGAGCGTTTGGACCTGAACATGCGCCGCGCTTTCAGGAGAGCTCAGGTCCGGCCGGAGAGCAGCCGTGCTCGGCGTCGCCGCAGCTGCAGCATGAGGAACGGGGCGGTGGGCGCTACATCGATCTCGGAGGGCTCCTTCGCGCATCAGCTGGCTCCAACTCGCGGACTCGATGAAACCATGGTAAGACTGGGGGAAATTCGCGCTGTACTGCGCGGCTGCGGCTTTCCAGATGCGCGCTCTCTTACTGGAGACACGCGCGAGCCAGCGAGCGCGCGCCCCCCTCCTCTCGGAGCTCCACGCCAATTGGCTGCAGCGCGTCACGTGCCTGTCTAGACACTCTGGCGGCGCTGCGCTGCTCTGATTGTTGCGCAAACAAGGTTTCGGGTTTCTTAACTCCTGGAGGCGCAGACGGGACTCACGCAACCACTTGACCACTCGACGGGGCTTGACCCCACGCAAAAAAAGGGTGCTGTTACATGACGGACAACCTTGCAGGCGAGTTTTTTGCGTGAGTTGGACAGTCACATGATTAGAATTGCCTCCTGTATACAAGGGTTAATATAAGACCGGTGCTCGAGAGGTTGTATTTCTCGGATCACTCGGTAAATTCCAAGTACTAAACCAGTCCACGCGTTAAGATAATATTGGAAGCCCAATTAACCTTAACTTTATATAGCGCCTAACGCGGTAAACTACGTCCATACAACGTTCTCGTGTTAGAGACACACATAGTATTACAAAATTAGCGGCCTGTGGTTCACACCTGAGCTACACGTGGATTTTGGACCGTCGACCTTGTCCTAAATCCAAGTGCTTCACCACAATTCCACAACAGCGCGTGCAGGGTTAAGCGTCTCCTCAAGAGTGGCTGCACCCTCGGCCCGCCCATTAGAGGAGCAAAAGTTCAGGCGCTTTGTTGGCTGATTGGACACAGATTATATGTTTCACGCCCACTCACACACCATTGGACTAGAAAAGAAAATATTCAGGGTGAATGAAACAAACTCCCTGTTAGAGTGGGGCGCAGTTTACTTGTACGGGGGACGGACTCGGTAGTCACAGCTGACTGGTGTTAAGCAGGACCTCTTGGTCTGACTTATTAGCATGTCCAAGAGAGCACTAGAAGAAAACAGCGTTAGACCACTTAAAAGTGTTACCATGCACAAAGTTCAGAACGTGAACTTTAGAGACTATGCATTGGGCATCAATACATTAATATTTTATTTAGCATTTTTCCAAAGCATCTTCACAAGGAATTTTACATTAACTTATTTGGCTGATGCCTTTAACCAAGGTGGCTTACAACATTTAAGATAGTCAGTCAGTGTCCAACCCGCTATATCCTAACACAGGGTCACGGGGGTCTGCTGGAGCCAATCCCAGGGCGCAAAGCAGGAACAAACCCTGCCAACAGAGGGCACACATACACCCACACACTAGGGACAATTGAGGATCAGCAACACACCTAACCTGCATGTCTTTTGACGGAGGAAGCCCACGCAGACACTGGGAGAACATGCAAACTCCATGCAGGGAGGACCCGGGAAGCAAACCCAGGTCTCCTTACTACGAGGCAGCAGCGCTACCATTGCGCCACCCTCATTTAAGATATGATTGGTTAATTTCTTTCCCCCTTTTATGGTGCAGACAGGTGAAGTGACTTTTTCATGATCACACAGTGGCAGCTGAGGTCCTAAGCCCTAACCACTATGTCACATTGCCTGCCTAGAAATTATTTGGCTGACATATTTATCCAAGGTGACATACAGCACTTGAGAGATGCAATTGGTTATGTTTCTTTTGTTTTTTCCACTTGGAGCACAGGCAGGTGAAATGACTTGGTCATGGTCACACAGTGTCAGCAGCAGGATATGAACCAACAGCTTAAGGTAGAAATCCAAAGTCTTAAGCACTATGCCATACTAGTTAAAAAGTGAGAAGTGATGAAGCTTTCGTTTATTTCCCTGCCTTGGTTTGATAAAATAACCCCAGATAATTCTTGTCACCATTTTCCATGCAGCATCACTTGCTCAGTTACCAAAATATAAAAAGATGGTTTTGAACCAAGGGCAGCACAGTGGCGGTAGCGCTGCTGCCTCGCAGTTAGGAGACCTGGGTTCGTTTCCCGGGTCCTCCCTGCATGGAGTTTGCATGTTCTCCCTGTGTCTGCGTGGGTTTCATCCGGGTGCTTTGGTTTCCTCCCACAGTCCAAAGACATGCAGGTTAGGCGCATTGGCAATCCTAAATTGTCCCTAGTGTGTGTGTGTGTGTGTGTGTCCTGCAGTGGGCTGGCATCCTGCCTGGGATTTGTTCCTGCCTTGTGCCCTGTGTTGGCTGGGATTGGCTCCAGCAGACCCCCGTGACCCTGTGTTAGGATATAGCGGGTTGGATAATAAATGGATGGATTTTGAACCATGGAAATAGTGGTTGAGGAATCCATGATTTGTTTTTGAAATTACTTGGACGTATCTGAAAAATCCATCTTAACTTTTTGCTTCTTTGTTAATTGATCACACATTAAGAATTATGAACAGAAGCAATGCTTCCGGCTATCTCATCTTGAGATGGGCGATAAGCTGACAGAACCCCTGTTGGCCATTCATATTGCCCAGATGTCAGTTGGTCTCCATTTCTCATTTTGGAGGAAGTTCAAAGCTGACCGGTATACCTCTACACGAGGCGCATTGCTTCTGCTCATCCTACTTTGTTAGCTCTTTATACTACTAGGAGAACAACTAGTGTACTCTTAAAAATAATGGTTCTAAAATGGCACTTTACTGGGTTGTGTGGTTCATTGTAGAACAATTGCATGACAAAGAACTATTTCATTCTAAGAAGGGTTCTTTACATGTGAATTTTGGTGGGGGGGATTCTTTGACAATATTCCTGATATGTGGACAAAACAGAAATTATGTGGCTGGTGCATTTATCCAATTCAACTTAGAACATCTGAGTTAAAATTGGTTATATTCTTTTTTCCAGTTGGAGCACAGGCAATGAGAAGTAACTTGCTCATGGTCACACAGTGTCACTCAGTAGCAGGATGTGAACCCACAGCCACATGGTTGAGGTCCAAACCCTTAACCACTAGGCCATACCATTCTCAGTATACATGAGAATGCAATGCAAGTGCAGCTGTTGATGAAATGAAGGGAGCTGCTTTTAGAGACACAAATCAAGAAAGCAAAACACTCTTTGTGCTGTCCTTCTTATCAAAGACAGGGATATGGGAGTTATACTTTGCAAAAAGGCAGAATTCACCCTCCTCCTCCTCATTTACAGAGAATTTCCTTATGATTCTGACTGAACTAGAGCAGACAGCAGGACTGGCCTCCCACTTAAAACAAGCCTGTCACCATTGAAAAAACTGAGAGTGGGTGAGAGGAAGAGCAGACAATGGTACAGAAGAAAGAAACAAAAAGACATGAAGAGGCATGTGAGTGCATAATTTAAATATTTCTGCAGGGTTAAATGCATCTTTTTGATAATATTTTGTGTGTAAATGTTTATATGAGTATGTAGTTATTTGTATTATTTTAATTTTTCATATATCATCTATTACAATTGTGTAAAAAGGCCAGCTGGTTTCAGAATGGGTCATTGGACAGAGACAATGAAGATAAGATTGGTGATGTCTCAAAAAGGTAAAGGAATAAGACATACCTATCAGCAAGTTGTAGGCTTCAATTGCCTGGCTCATTGAGCTATTTATCAAATCACATATCAAGCTATGACATTAATGTACTGTAATTGTTATAAGTACATCCATGTGAAAAAGTATTTACTCCCCATGTAATGTTTTTTCTTTTTTTAACATATGTGGACTTGTCAAAATTTGATCTTCATTTAATCTGTATCTATAAATAAAGGTGATGTAATTGAAAAAAAAAAAGAAAATTTGATCATGCAAGCATTTATTTAATGAAAGATATACAGATATGCCATTTCTATTTGAAGAAATCAGTGGCATTTGGAGGGAGGGGCTTGGGAAGCTTAAGTCTTTTATCTTAAGCCCCATTGGCCCGGATTCCCCACAAGGGTGCATTTATTTTACCACTGCCCAAGCTTGAAGAGAACAAAGCCCCAGCGCTTCTCAGAGTAAAACACATTTATGAGTGAACCTGAAACTCCCCTTGCCCTTTAAATATATATATATATATATATATATATATATATATATATATATATATATATATATATATATATATATATATATATATATATTTGCAGTTGGAGATCCACAAAGGGAGAAAAAACGAATCACGTATCATAAAATAGTTTTATTCCTGAGCTTTCAACCCCTATCAGGGGTCTTCATCAGAGGATAATGCTTAGACTTACAAGAATCAAAGGCAATATATAGCAACACATTCGGGGTCGGTGGGTGGAGGTGACTAAGTCCGTATGATCAAAAGGGGGGGGGGGTTTATCGTTAAATTAAAGTGCATATGTCCTTCTTAAGTTGGCATATGCTGGGTTTATGTCCAAGTGTCTGTTGATGGCATTTTCATCTGATAGCCAAGACTCGGCCAACTCTCTGGCGCTTTTTGTACTGGCCTTAAATTTTACTTTCACGTTGTCCCAGTTGAATGTGTGTCCTGTCAATTTAGTATGTGCATATATCAAAGATAGTGCGTCCTTTCTTCTGACAGCGTTGCGATGTTCCTGTACACGTGTTGAAATTCTTTTTGACGTTTGTCCTATGTATACAGCTGAGCAAGAATTGCATGGAATACTATAAACTGCGTTTCGTGTTTCGGCTGTCGATTTCTTGTTTTTAGCATTAAACAGGACCATGCGCAGATTGTTGGTGGGTTTATGTGCTATTTTGATGCCCCACTTGGTCAGGGTGCATGCCGTGCCTTCTGACACATTATGGTGGTATGGGAGTGAATGCCAGGTGGGGTGGGGGTTCTGATGTACGTCGCTTGTATGCTGATTCCTTTGGCACCTGCTGTGTAGACTCCGATTAATGAATGATTTTGAGTATCCGTTCGAGGTGAAAAGTTGAAACAGATAGCGTCTCTCATTAATTTTTGTTTCCTTGTTCAACGGCAAGTATTACACACAGAAAGAAGGCATGCCGATGGGATCACCGTTATCGGGACTCCTAGCTGAACTGGTAATGCAACGATTTGAAAACATAGCTTTATCCCAGATTACACCCAAAATTTGGATACGCTATGTAGACGACACATTCGTCATATTAAGAAAGAACCAGCTGAATGAATTCTTCAATCATATTAACACAATATTCCCTGCAATCCAGTTCACAATGGAAAAAGAAAATAATCGACACATCAATTTCCTGGACATTTACATCAAAAGAAATAGTGACGCCACCCTGACCACAAGTGTTTACCGCAAACAATGCCACGCAGACATGATTCTACACTTCGCCAGCAATCACCCGGTATCTCATAAACGGAGCTGCGTAAAAACCCTATTTAAACGAGTCCACACGCATTGTAATACCAAGGAAACAAAAATTAATGAGAGACGCTATCTGTTTCAACTTTTCACCTCGAACGGATACTCAAAATCATTCATTAATCGGAGTCTACACAGCAGGCGCCAAAGGAATCAGCATACAAGCGACGTACATCAGAACCCCCACCCCACCTGGCATTCACTCCCATACCACCATAATGTGTCAGAAGGCACGGCACGCACCCTGACCAAGTGGGGCATCAAAATAGCACATAAACCCACCAACAATCTGCGCATGGTCCTGTTTAATGCTAAAAACAAGAAATCGACAGCCGAAACACGAAACGCAGTTTATAGTATTCCATGCAATTCTTGCTCAGCTGTATACATAGGACAAACGTCAAAAAGAATTTCAACACGTGTACAGGAACATCGCAACGCTGTCAGAAGAAAGGACGCACTATCTTTGATATATGCACATACTAAATCGACAGGACACACATTCAACTGGGACAACGTGAAAGTAAAATTTAAGGCCAGTACAAAAAGTGCCAGAGAGTTGGCCGAGTCTTGGCTATCAGATGAAAATGCCATCAACAGACACTTGGACATAAACCCAGCATATGCCAACTTAAGAAGGACATATGCACTTTAATTTAACGATAAACCCCCCCCCCCCCCTTTTGATCATACGGACTTAGTCACCTCCAAACACCCCCCCCCCCGAATGTGTTGCTATATATTGCCTTTGATTCTTGTAAGTCTAAGCATTATCCTCTGATGAAGACCCCTGATAGGGGTTGAAAGCTCAGGAATAAAACTATTTTATGATACGTGATTCGTTTTTTCTCCCTTTGTGGATCTCCAACTGCAAATATGCAAACCGTATCACAGACCTTCTCTTCCATTCATATATATATATATATATATATATATATACTTACAGTCATATGAAAAAGTTTGGGAACCTCTCTCGGCCTGCATAATAATTTACTCTCCTTTCAAGAAAAAAGATAACAGTGGTATGTCTTTCATTTCCCAGGAACATCTGAGTTACTGGGGTGTTTTCCAAACACAGATTTTTAGTGAAGCAGTATTTAGTTGTATGAAATTAAATCAAATGTGAAAAACTGGCTGAGCAAAAATTTGGGTCCCCTTGTCATTTTGCTGATTTGAATGCATGTCACTGCTCAATACTGATTACTTGCAACACCAAATTGGTTGGATTAGCTCATTAAGCCTTGAACTTCATAGACAGGTGTTTCTAATCATGAGAAAAGGTATTGAAGGTGGTCAATTGCAAGTTGTGCTTCCCTTTAACTCTCCTCTGAAGAGTGACAGCATGGGATCCTCAAAGCAACTCTGAAAAGATCTGAAAACAAAGATTGTTCAGTATCATGGTTTAGGGGAAGGCTACAAAAAGCTATCTCAGAGGTTTAAACTGTCAGTTTCAACTGTAAGGAATGGAATCAGGACATGGAAGGCCACAGGCACAGTTGCTGTTAAACCCAGCAGGTCTGGCAGGCCAAGAAAAATACAGGAGCGGCATATGCACAGGATTGTGAGAATGGTTACAGACAACCCACAGATCACCTCCAAAGACCTGCAAGAACATCTTGCTGCAGATGGTGTATCTGTACATCGTTCTACAGCTCAGCGCAATTTGCACAAAGAACATCTGTATGGCAGGGTGATGAGAAAGAAGCCCTTTCTGTACTCACGCCACAAACAGAGTTGCTTGTTGTATGCAAATGCTCATTTAGACAAGCCAGATTCACTTTGGAACAAAATGCTTTGGACTGATGAGACAAAAATGGAGTTATTTGGTAATAACAAAAAGCACTTTGCATGGCGGAAGAAAAACACTGCATTCCAGGAAAACACCTGTTACCTACTGTCAAATTTGGTGGAGGTTCCATCATGCTGTGGGGCTGTGTGGCTAGTTCAGGGACTGGGGCCCTTGTTACAGTCGAGTGTCAGATGAATTCAACCCAATATCAACAAATTCTTCAGGATAATGTTCAAGCATCAGTCACAAAGTTGAAGTTACGCAGGGATTGGATATTCCAATAAGACAATAACCCAAAACACAGTTGGAAATCTACAAAGGTATTCATGCAGAGGGAGAAGTACAATGTTTTGGAATGGCCATCACAGTCCCCTGACTTGAATATTATCGAAAATCTATGGGATGATTTGAAGCAGGTTGTCCATGCTCAGCAGCCATCAAATTGAACTGAACTGGAGAGATTTTGTATGGAAGAATGGTCAAAAATACCTCCATCCAGAATCCAGACACCCATCAAAGGCTATAGGAGGCGTCTAGAGGCTGTTATATTTACAAAAGGAGGCTCAAGTAAGTATTGATGTAATATCTCTGTTTTGGTGCCCAAACTTATGCACCTACCCTAATTTTGTTATGATGCATATTGCATATTTTCTGTTAATCCAATAAACTTTATGTCACTGCTGAAATACTACTGTTTCCATAAGGCATGTCATATATTAAAAGGAAGTTGCTACTTTGAAAGCTCAGCCAATGATAAACAAAAATCCAAAGAATTAACTATGAAAAACTTTTTCATATGACTGTATGTGTATATATATATAAATATATATATTTATTTATAAATGTGTATATATATATTGTCACACACATGCGAGTAAGAGACAGCTAAAGGGCCTGAGTAATAGTAATTCCACGCCAGACCAGGGGGGCGGCAGGGTGCCCTGACTGTCCTTCTCAGTTCCTTGCAGACCATTCTCGGGAAATCCCGCCCGGTTTTATATTTTGGAAGTGGAGCCTGCACTGGGTTACTCCAGACCACTGGACGAACCACCCACCTGGAAACTCGACCCCGGTACTCTCACACCTGGTTAGATTTCAGGTCCTCTCCCGGTTTCTTCTGGGAATCATAAATCCTGCCGACTACACCACTGTTACAAAAATGAGTCAAAGATATTATGAAGGTCTGGGGCAACGACCCGAATATTGTTCCAAGGCTGCAAAATTAGGTTAGATTAAACAGAGATATTCACAGATCCGAGTCCAAAACAGAACTGAAAACATGGTATCAAAGATGGCGTCTTTATTGGCAAGTATATGAAATTATGTCATTGGCGTTGTAATCGGAAGTGACGTCATCAGAAGCATCGGAACCAGAAGTGATGTTATCAGAGGCAGCGGAAAATGGAGGTGATGTCATCAGAGCGTGCCGGAACTGGGCAGGATTTCCCGAGAATGGTCTGCAAGGAACTGAGAAAAACAGTCAGTGCACCCTGCCACTCCCTGATCTGGCGTAGAATTACTATTACTCAGGTCCTTTAGTTGTCTCCTACTCGCATGTGTGTGACAATATATATTTATATTATATATATATATATATATATATATATATATATATATATATATAGAGAGAGAGAGAGAGAGAGAGAGTTACACATGCACACTTGGGAGATAACTCCAAAGCTTCTCTAATGATAATTCCAGCCTGAATCAAGGGTTGGAGCTGATGCCTAGTACTTCTCCAATCTCTCCTGCAGTTCCAACAATCAGCAATGAGACGACTAGTGACATCACTTCTGGTTTATGGTCCCTTGAACTCGCATGGTCTATCTTACCAGCCTTTTAGAAGGCCACACCACTTTCTTACCACAGTCTTGTTTATGACTTGTGTCTGATAAGATATTATTGTGTTTTCTTTGTGTTAAACTGCTTTATTGTTTCAAGCAATTATACAGGAGTACATCTGCTGGTGCCTAACTGTTTATGATCTCTTTGATGATTTTTTACAGTGGTGTAGATGGCAGGATTTCCAACCGGAGTTAAGCAAACTGGCAGACATCGTTCATCTGGTGGCAGCATTGACCGAGGGACTGCAGGCTTTGTGGGTTCACGTGGGCAGTCTGATGATCCAACTTGCTAAATCAGAAGCTCATCTGGCGACTCATCTGGCTCTCCATAAAGAACAAACATTCAGACCCTTCCAGGTACTTGTATTGCACACAGTGACCCATCAACGCTGGAATCAAGCTAAGTTATCCATGCTGGATGTGCAATTATGATCGGCTCAAGTCCGCGTTTCTGGCACAATATGGTGTGACTGCAGACCAGCAGGAGAATGAATGTTGGGAGTGGTGGTTTAACCCTAAGCAGTCAATACGCTCCCAAGGGTTCATGCTCTGGGGGAGGCTCAGACGCTGGAACAAACCAGCAAGAAGGTGATAGAGGTAGTTGCTTGTGACTATCTTGTCAATTCTTTCCCTGAGTTTTCCACCTGACATGTCTGCAGGCAAACCAGGAAAAATATGGAATTGCTTATTGCGACTGTAGAGCGACTCTGGACAGCAATACAAGTTGAGCATTCAGAACAGCCTGATGAACACTTGAAGCTCAGAATGAGTTGTGGCCAACTTGACAAGCCCAGCTGGTGTGACATGGAGTCAGCCACATGGCCCAAGGGCAAATCTCCACCTCCTTTGCACTGTTTCAAGTGTGGGGAGGTGGAACACATAATTTCCAATTGTCTACACCTTGAGGAACTGATGGTCTGCAGCTGAGCCCAGGGAGGAAGGTATTGTGCTCTTACTTTTGCTAACCCTCTCTTCCTTCTATGTACAGGTGTGGTGGTGGCAAACAGAATTAGCGTCACTGCTCTCATCTATTCTGGGAGTAACATTTCCATTGTTGTTCGCTGGTATGTACTCCTGCAACAGTGGGGCTCAGGGAGGACCAGTTTAACATGTATTCACAAGGAAACATGATGGTATCTTTTCTGCCATCTGTATGATCACCTTTCAGGGGGACAGCTGCACAGTAACAGCTGCTGTTATGCAGAACTCCCCCTACCCAGTCGTACTACAATGGGATTGAGCCAAAAGAAAAAAGTGTGATAGTACAAAACCCACCTGGGAAAATGGGACTGGCCATGGATGGGGAAATCCTGTCCCAATTTGTCTCCACACCATATATTTCGAAAAGTACTCAACTTCCTGACTCCCGACTTTCTCGTTATGTCCTTTGTGACTCAGATTTCTGCTTCATGTTTTGGGCTCGGTGTACAGCACTACATTTTCTTCTTACTGGCTTTGAGCTTAAACTTGCTTCTCTCACTTCATCTCCTGGACCTTCCAAACCTTCTATGACTGTTTCTTACTGTTAAGCCAGTACAGCTAGAGCTCCCTCAACAGGTTCCAGTTTTACGGAATCCTCAAGCTCTGAGGAGACACACTGGCCTTCTGTTTGTTCTCTAAGGCTGTCCTCTTATTTTTGAAGAGTCAGGCACCTTAAGAATTAACTGGGTTGTTCTAGCATCCTGAGGGAAGGTTGTAGGCTTCTTCCCTGCATACCACTATCTCCTTCTCTCTCTCTCCCTCTCCCTCCCTCAGATTCTCTGAAGTTTGACTTCCCAGCCACTATTCTGGATGACTAGCCCCTGTCTTTCTAAACCCACATGCTGAAATGTACTTTGATTGAGTGTGGTTCCTTATGTCTTGGAAGGTGAGGACTATCCCTTGACTTGTGCCATCTCAGTGGCAATTCATTTACATTTATTCATTTAGCAGGCACTTTTATCCAAAGCAACTTACAAATGAGGTCAATATAGTCAAGCACACATCAGTTTGCTGTCCATTTCTGAAACAAGTTTTACAAGACTAGCTCTAAACCTTATTAGTATGCAACCAGTTAACCAATCTGAAACACAAAACTACTTAGCCTTGCCTTAACTACAAAATAACCTAGTATTAAAAACCATTAGCAATTAGGAATGTATTCACAAAAGAGGAGAGCTTCTTAAACCCAGTTAGGAAGACAGTGGGCAACTCATTCCACCAGTGAGGAGCAGCACGTTAAAAGAGTCTGGATTTGGTGCCATGTGTATATAGATGGCCCTTGTGTACCATGTTTCTTTCTGACTTTCTAAATGTGCCTTTGAACTTTTCCAGTCTGAATTTCAAACTGGCCACAGTGCGAACACCAATAATGGTGAATGCCTTTCTTACGAATGTTGATGTTTGTTCTTCTTCAGCATTGACGTTAGCATGCTGCAATATCTAGTTTTGTTTGATTTCTCTTGTTCTCCATAGTGCTGATAAAAAGCATTCACCCCCTTTAAAAAACACACCAAAATCATCAGTGGAGTAACCAATTGGTTTTAGAAGTCACAGCTCTCTACTGTAATACAAAAAATCCTGGGACGAGACGAGAGTTTTTAGCCTGGGACGAGATATGACTTTTTCAGAGAGATACTTTCACGTCCCGTGAGACGAGACTTTGTGCCAAGAGATTTAACCACGCCTGGGGCCGGAAATAAAAGACAAAGAGTAGATGACAAAGTAGAACGTCGTAAAGAGGTTCAAAAATGTTGGCGCGATACACATGCAGAGCAGGTTTGAGATAATGAAAGTACTAAAATTCGAAAGTCTCAGAAAAATGATAGTAAAGATCGCATTTGTGCAAACAAATGGAAATTATTACTCAGTGAAATAACAGAACATCAAAAAGAGATTGAATATATTGTTTGGATTTAAACTTTAAGTCGGAGACTTGTAGATCGTCTAATTCGTGTTGCCATCAGGGAAAAGTAGTGTTACTTCATAATGAAGAGGCGTAACTGCGAGAATTAAAAGATTTGTTCTTTGGTGAAAGTGAAATCCACATATGTGAGCGGCAGAGACACGAAATGGCGGGGGCGAAGTGGTTTGGGGGGTTGGCGAGTGAGCGAAGCTCCCTAGTTATAAATTAAAATGACTAAACCAAACCAAAATTAAACCTGTCTGGGGTTTCAATTGATTGCGGTATAAATACACCTTATCTGGAAGGTCCGCTTTGTTGTGAGTTAGTGTGCTAACTGACACAATGATGACAAAAGAAAAGTCCAAGCAACTCTGTGAAAAGGGGGTTGAAAAGGACACATCAGGGGAAGGAGACAAGAAAATATCCAAGTCGTTGAATATCCCATGGAGTCCAGTTAAATCAATCATTGTGAAATGGAAAGAGTATGGCAGAGCTGTAAATCTGTACTACACAGGAATGGCTTAAAACAACAATGTTAAGTCCGAGTCCAGTTCCCAGTATTTATCATGCATCTAGAGAATAGACAAATGGTCCTAACTGGCTTAAAAATATCAGAAAGGTGAAAATTTGGACCTACTTTTATCTGTTTTCCTATATTTGGAAACTACTCTTAACCTCACCAGGATTTAGTAAAGCGTGTGAGCTTCCAGAAGTATGGCATTCATACAGAGATCGGCATGCACATCGTGGGAAGGCAACTCGTAAAATGATAGGTTGACAGAGATGGAACAATATTTGTAGCTGATCTTGTATTTTATGTGATCGCTCCATTTAAGCAAAGGTGCAACATGCCGTCAGCTGAGTTAAAAGTGTTGGCATTTTTGCAGTTGTTGGCCACAGGGAAAAGGTAGCTTTGCAAGAGCAATGATCTGAGTATATCACAATCAAACCGTTTCTTGAATTTTGTACCAAATGTAGATTGTCCTCACAATGTGTGAGGTATCAAGCAGATTCATACATTTTACCATCACTCCCCATGAGAGAATGTTAAAGCAAACAACACATAAAGATCCATGCCCCAAGTGTGGATGAACACGCATACAAGAATCATTAAAGATATCACAGTATTAACGCACTGGTGGTCATGGATGGAAACTGTACCATAGTAGCCAGCATATTACCCTGAGGATAAGCGGGGCTGGATGGGTGATGACAGCGAAATGTCACACAGGCACGCTGAGTTCTGCATTCCATGAACCCTTGGAACATTCATGTTACACTTTACAAGCCCGGGAAGGTTTAAGAAGGCAGATGGAGACTCCCAGGACACTGGATAAATAGAGTTTCACAGAAGATAAGGTGGATCACGGAGAGAGACATGACACATGGCTCTGAAAGACGATCACAAACAGTGGAAGAGAGAACCTGACCTTAAAATTAGCACCAGAATAGCCGTGGGAAGTTTCAGTGACTGTTACTTTACGAGGTGTTTCTCGTGGACATAGCTGCAGGAAGGTAATTCATCTGAAAGTACGACTGTGGATCATTCATTGTTAAATAAACATGTCCGTTATCGAGCTTTACTCTCATTCAGTGTGCGTGTCCATCTTGGAGCTCACCACAGTATTAATCTTCATGTTGTAGTCAAGTGGCAACAATTATGAGCAGCTTAGCACAGTATCCTACTTTATTATGTTTTCCTTCGTCTTTTCTTCTATTACTACTCTAAATATTATTGTTATCTTTGTGTTGAAGCCTTAGCGTTAGTATTAGAAAACTACACAACATTACAATGCCATTTTTCAGGTCAGGATACTGTAAAATCGTGACACCATTCATTCAAAACGTGACCTGCTACTCCTTGCTGGGAAGTGTGTAGGACACTTAATAAATGCTTCTCATGTTCTACTCTGGGGTAGGACAAATTCTTATCTTAGTCAGACTTCTAGTGCAATTCCTAGGAATAATTCTGAGTCTCTTGATAAATACAGGCATAGATCTCAATCCAATGGAGGATTTGTGGCTGAATTTGAAAACCTGACTGAGCCTGAGCAGTTTTGCTGGGTGAAAAGATGGCAGTGTGCAGATGTGCAAAGCTGATAGAGAACCCTGCTCACGGTCTCAGGGCTGTCATGGCTGCCAAAGGTGCATTGACTAAACACTCGCTTGAAGGGGGTAAATACTTATGTGATCAATTATTTGGTGTTTTATATTTGTAATTAATTTACAACATTTTGCAGAGATATGATTTGTAATTTTCCACTTTAACATCTCACATTTTTTTTCTATTAATCAATGTCCAAAAAGCCAAATTAGATCCATTCTAATTCAATGCTGTATAACAATACAATGTGAAACTTTACAAGGCAGTGAATACTGATTATAGCACTGCACGTTTGAAATCAAGTCCTTTCTTTCTTTGTCCTCATGCCCATCAATACTGAATTCTTGTCTTTACTTGATTACTGTTATTTTTTCTGATCAGGAGTTTATCAGTTAGATACTCAATTATATAATCTGGTAGGACTACTGAGAAGGTATGTTAATGACACTCTATAAAGTAAAGGCAGATTCACAGAGAGGTCTTCATTGCTGCTTCACAGCCTGTAAGACCTGGACTCGAATCCCAGTGGCATAAGCAGGGGTTAGTTGCCTGGCTTCTTGTTTAAATGGACATTTACTTATTTGGCTGATGCCGTTATTCAAGGTGACTTATAACATTTTACATTTATTTTATTTTTGGTTTTCCAATTGTAGCACAGGCAGGTCATATGACTTACTCGAGACACACAGTGTCAGTAGCAGGATTTGAACCCACACCCTCAGGGTTTAAAGTCCAAAGCCTTATCCACTACGTCACACTGCCTGCCTGACCAAACTGGGCAATGCAATTTTCCTATTTTTGGCTCAGAAACATTAATGGGGGGCCCCAATTATCAGGAAGTTACACAAGCATGACAGAAAACAATCACAAAGTCATTTCATTTTTCTCAGAAGAACACTAAAGGAGTGATTCTGTCCTCCAAAAAATCAAGGCCAAGTGTCATATGAGGAGTTATGAGACTAACAACTAACAAAGAGAGCTTTGCTACTTGATGACTTTCTTTTTCTGCCCTGGTATTGCTTAATTTACGGTGATTCCTTGTCTTTTTCATTTTCATTTTCATTTTCAATCTCCTAAACCTCTTCCATATAAAATGTCAAGCATGTACAATAAAACCTACCAAGAACAAGCTTTTACTTTGGCAGAAAAGAGAATATGGCAGCATTCTTTACCATATCTCTTTGAGGTAATTCAGACAATTTGAAAGGACTATGGGTAGAGCGAAATTCACTGCACATGTGAAAAAAAAAAAATATATATATATATATATATATATACATATACATATACATATACATCCATATTTCCTGTGGGAGGAAACCCAGGTTTCCTAACTGTGAGGCAGCAGTGCTACCACTGTGCCACCGGGCCGCCCTATATATATATATATATATATATATATATATATATATATATATATATATATATATATATATATACAGGTATATATACTATACTAGCTGTCACCTGCAGCTCTGCCCGAGTAGCAGTAAAACAGGACAAACTTTAAAAATCATTAAAAAAAAATGTAATAATGTGTATCGAGAAGAATTTATACTGATAGCTTTCGTATCTGAGGGCCTCTTGATATACAATATTTTTGGTTTTGCTATTAGGGGCGACAATGTAGCTGTGATCTCTCTGTCAAAAATGTAAAAAGTTGTCAAGGTTATCTCTGGCCAAGCGGAAGGTACAGTAGGAACACTCCAATGTCAAATGTTGCCACTGTATCTGATGGGAGATGGTCCCCTGCATGGGGAGAAGAGCACATGGCCATGATATCTCTGCCAATGAGTAGGTACCCTCTAAATCACATGTAGCTGTGATCTCTCTCTCAAAAACATCAAACGTTACTCTTTAACAATCTGTACATGAAAATGTCTGCTGAACAAACAGGTATCACTAGCTAAGTGGAGGCAAGGTACGCTCCAACAAGTGGTGACTTGAACAGAGGCTGGCGCGTGAGTGATGATGGCTCCGCCCCCCCCCCTTGGCCCGCAGCCTGTCTCTCAGATTTGCATGAATAAATCAGTTCTGTAACCAAACTATAATACTTAGCACGATGAGAGAAATCCCAAAATCAACCGGAATGTTCAAGCAAATTATAGAAAAAAACATGATCTAAATCCATTAAGTAGTTCCCTCATGAAAAGCAGACAGACATACAGACAGAAGACGGACAAACAGACGTTGGATATTATATATATAGAGATTAGCATAATAGATCCATCTCTAATGACCCTGATCAAGTCCCTTACCTGGCAGGCACTCCAGCTATAAACAGAGTTCAACCTATGGAGTCTGCTGTGAGGGTCCACAGAATGCAATGCCAACAGATTTTTGCCAGGGTTTGAGCTCTCTGTTAGCTGAAATACATCAAAAGTTGATAGAAATCTACATTTTGTACCTAATACTTGTATGTAAAGTTTGGTTAACCTAAGTAAAAGCGCACTCAAGTTAATATCTTTACATACAAACAGATAGACAGACACACAGACATAATTCCAAAAATGGTATTTTTGGACTTAGGGAGGTCTAAAACGTTGAGATTCATCAAAATCTCAAAATTGAATTTTTGGGCAATTGCAATACTTTCCCTACGAGAAAGTAAATTGGACTCCGGGAGGTCTAAAATGTTGTGATTCATCAAAATCTTCAGGTCGAATTTTTGGACAATTACAATACTTTCTCTGTACTTCAAATACGAGAAAGTAAAAAGCAACGCTTACAGAATGTAAGTTAGAGGATAAACTAATTTATAATACTGTTAATGTAATTTAATTTTTTACATACTTTTTATTACGTTTTACTTTTTTACTTTTACTTTTTTACTTTTAAGTTTTACTACATTTTATTATTATTTGTTGGTATTTAAAATAGACAGTTGTAGTGAAATACTAAAGTAACTGATTTTCTATCTGTAATAACTGAGAAACAAACTGTCTTCCTCCCGCACCCCGCAAACACTTCTATATTTCATCTCTCTAAATACAATCACTGTCTCTAATGGAGGAGCACCCCCAACGCCCTTCGAGTGGCTCACCTGCGAGAGAGCGTGCGCCCACCACTCGTCCCCGGGGGTTAGAGAGTGAAACGATCATGGGGTGGAGCCCCCTAGTTATTTTGAAAATTAAACAACACATCTGAGATTTCAGTCTCTCCATGCACCCCAAACTGTCATTTCTTATTAAGGTGAGTGGGGCCTTTGAACTCCTCCACATTCCAAAGGCACACTGGTGGGTTCATTGGTGACACTAAAATGAACCAGCATGAGTGAGCAGGATTTTATCTACCCCATGCCTTGTGGCAGCCTATTGGAAAAATCATGACACTCAGAAAATGGATGCATGCTGCTTTTAAATGATGTAATTAGCCAGCCTCAGACTCAGAATTCAGACCTGATCAGATGGCTTCCTTGAAGACGGCTTCCTGGCTTTGAAGGCAAATACTATGTCTGATGTGTGATGGCATGTGGGACCATGGGGTTAAAGGTATTTTTAGAAATTTATTTAGAGGTGCAAAAATTATTTTTATTTTTAAATGTAGTGTAAGATTCTTTGGAACTCATACATGTGGCAGTAAGCTAGTAAAATTACTTTCTAAAACCTTCTTAATCCAGTTTAAGGTCACAGAGGCTTGAGCTTCTCCCTACAGTGTTGGGCACAATAAAAGAGACAAACATTAAATAGGGTGCTGGTCCATCACATTTGTGAATGTCATGTATGCTATGGTTTGAAACAGATAAGATACCCAGCATCACTGTTGACCGAGTGAGTAGAAACAGAATTTAAAAATGAGCCATCAGTAGTAGCGTTCATGTACATCCAATTCTGCTCACCATGTAAATGTGAACCTGTAAAACAAGCTCTGTGTCAAAAGCTGCAGCTACTTGAGAGAAAACACTCAAATGTGAGATAGTCACATCTGAAGACATCTATCTATCTATCTATCTATCTATCTATCTATCTATCTATCTATCTATCTATCTATCTATCTATCTATCTATCTATCTATCTATCTATCTATCTATCTATCTATCTATCTATCTATCTATCTATCTATCTATCTATCTATGTCTTTTCTATGACCAAAACCACACACAGTACACCGGACGACATTTCTCAAGTGTGTTATATAGCTTACATATAGCTTACTTTGACTTGGAATCTACACATTGTGTTTTATAATCTAACCTCTTATCAGCCTTCTTTATGACTTGTATTCACTTGTGGATGCAGACAGTGATAAGTACACTGCGACTCTTAAATGCTTCTCATAAGCAGTAATTTCAAGTTTCAGACCTGTCATGGTGTATTTAATCAAACATTTTTCTTTCTTAGTGCAACAGTTTATATTTAGCTAGATTAAATATGACACAAAACTGCCCAAACCTGCTGTTCAGTTCTCTCTGCAATGAGATTCGTGGTTAGCTGCTATTCCTAGTTTGGCACTATCTGCAAACTTAGATAGACTATCTGAATAAGATTATAAATAACAATCTATCTATCTATCTATCTATCTATCTATCTATCTATCTATCTATCTATCTATCTATCTATCTATCTATCTATCTATCTACAGTGGTGTGAAAAACTATTTGCCCCCTTCCTGATTTCTTATTCTTTTGCATGTTTGTCACACAAAATGTTTCTGATCATCAAACTAATTTAACCATTAGTCAAATATAACACAAGTAAACACAAAATGCAGTTTTTAAATGATGGTTTTTATTATTTAGGGAGAAAAAAAATCCAAACCTACATGGCCCTGTGTGAAAAAGTAATTGCCCCCTGAACCTAATAACTGGTTGGGCCACCCTTAGCAGCAATAACTGCAATCAAGCGTTTGCGATAACTTGCAATGAGTCTTTTACAGCGCTCTGGAGGAATTTTGGCCCACTCATCTTTGCAAAATTGTTGTAATTCAGCTTTATTTGAGGGTTTTCTAGCATGAACCGCCTTTTTAAGGTCATGCCATAGCATCTCAATTGGATTCAGGTCAGGACTTTGACTAGGCCACTCCAAAGTCTTCATTTTGTTTTTCTTCAGCCATTCAGAGGTGGATTTGCTGGTGTGTTTTGGGTCATTGTCCTGTTGCAGCACCCAAGATCGCTTCAGCTTGAGTTGATGAACAGATGGCCGGACATTCTCCTTCAGGATTTTTTGGTAGACAGTAGAATTCATGGTTCCATCTATCACAGCAAGCCTTCCAGGTCCTGAAGCAGCAAAACAACCCCAGACCATCACACTACCACCACCATATTTTACTGTTGGTATGATGTTCTTTTTCTGAAATGCTGTGTTCCTTTTACGCCAGATGTAATAGGACATTTGCCTTCCAAAAAGTTCAACTTTTGTCTCATCAGTCCACAAGGTATTTTCCCAAAAGTCTTGGCAATCATTGAGATGTTTCTTAGCAAAATTGAGACGAGCCCTAATGTTCTTTTTGCTTAAGTGGTTTGCGTCTTGGAAATCTGCCATGCAGGCCGTTTTTGCCCAGTCTCTTTCTTATGGTGGAGTCGTGAACACTGACCTTAATTGAGGCAAGTGAGGCCTGCAGTTCTTTAGACGTTGTCCTGGGGTCTTTTGTGACCTCTCGGATGAGTCGTCTCTGCGCTCTTGGGGTAATTTTGGTCGGCCGGCCACTCCTGGGAAGGTTCACCACTGTTCCATGTTTTTGCCATTTGTGGATAATGGCTCTCACTGTGGTTCGCTGGAGTCCCAAAGCTTTAGAAATGGCTTTATAACCTTTACCAGACTGATAGATCTCAATTACTTCTGTTCTCATTTGTTCCTGAATTTCTTTGGATCTTGGCATGATGTCTAGCTTTTGAGGTGCTTTTGGTCTACTTCTCTGTGTCAGGCAGCTCCTATTTAAGTGATTTCTTGATTGAAACAGGTCTGGCAGTAATCAGGCCTGGGGGAGGCTACGGAAATTGAACTCAGGTGTGATACACCACAGTTAGGTTATTTTTTAACAAGGGGGCAATTACTTTTTCACACAGGGCCATGTAGGTTTGGATTTTTTTCTCCCTAAATAATAAAAACCATCATTTAAAAACTGGATTTTGTGTTTACTTGTGTTATATTTGACTAATGGTTAAATGTGTTTGATGATCAGAAACATTTTGTGTGACAAACATGCAAAAGAATAAGAAATCAGGAAGGGGGCAAATAGTTTTTCACACCACTGTATCTATCTATCTATCTATCTATCTATCTATCTATCTATCTATCTATCTATCTATCTATCTATCTATCTATCTATCTATCTATCTATCTATCCTTTTTTATACAGTGCCTTTACAAATCTTTCAATTTGGATTGCACTGGAACATTAAATATGGTGACTGGTTACCAGAAGGAGGACTGAACTGCTCCTTAAATATGGTCCTCTCCTCCACAAACTTCACCGCTCTCTGCAATGTCCCTGGCTGCTCATACTAGCACTGATGCTGCTCAGGTCGTCTGATGTGGGATGAGAAAAATTAGCTCTATTCCAGAAAGTTATGGCAAGCTAAACATGTTTGGGTCATAAATCATTGTGACCAGGATTAGTGCACCTCAGGATGCTTCTAAAATCTGGTTTTTATGTGTATATTCTTCCAGATTGGACCTGTAGTCTCTCTTGCTGTATCTACAGTGCTTTGTGTGCTGCCGGCCAATTCTCAGTCAGAAAAGTGACATGTTAACAGTATGTGGTTTTGGGTTAGGTCATTGTCATTGTAGAGTCTGACCATTCTGTCTTTGCCTGTGTGATTGTTTTCTCCCCCCATCTCAAAGACAAACAGACTAAAATGGCTGCTGAATTTAAACTGGTCCAGCGTGTGTGGACCCATCGTCCAAAGACATGCAGGTTGGGTGAACTGGTGAAACTAAATTGGCCCTAGTGTGGGTTTGGTGTTGTGAGTGTGTGTTCATTCACCCTGCAATGGACAAACAAACATTAAAAACAAATCTGAATCCCAACCAGGGTGGTAACTATGGCTGAAACATATCACACTTAATTTTGTCTCTTGAATCTTTGATCTTTTTTTGCTAATACTTCAAATTTTGAGTTTTGGTGTACATTTTGGTTTTGGTTGCTCAATTTTTTTAAGCTTTTGGTAAAAAGTATCTGCTTGTATGTTGAACTCTCTTTTGAAAAGTATTTTTGATTACTCTCTAATAAGAAGGTGTATCCATCCAGGCAGTTTATCTACTGTTTGGGGTTATTGGTTTCAAAACATCCACAACCCCTGTGTCCTGAAGCAGCTGGTCAAGCCATCCATTTATCTATAACTACGTCCATCATGATCTATCTATCTATCTATCTATCTATCTATCTATCTATCTATCTATCTATCTATCTATCTATCTATCTATCTATCTATCTATCTATCTATCTATCTATCTATCTATCAACTCAGTGGCTTAGGATGGCCCACCCAGTAACACTAAAGTCATGGCAGTGCCTCCTGCCATAGTAAATGTTTATTTATTTGCAAAGTCTCACATACTCTAGCGTGTTCAGTCTGTTTTCAAGGTCAGTAACACAAATGTTCCTACAAAGAAAGAGGCAGGAGCTCTAAACGTCATAGTGAGCAGACAGACTGAAGTAGAGCCAAGCTGTCTCCGCAGACCTTGTGAGACCCTGGCTTCTGCAAGACTCAGGTGCCATGTCCCTTTCAGCACCCGTACATTATAGTTTAAAGTTAATCTGTGAATTGGCAGAGAATATCTCTAAAGGCTTGAAAGGAAATGTGTCACATAGGAAAGGGAAGGAGCCCCAACAAATAAGTGATAAGTGTCCCAGACACTATGTCTTCCTGATTACAGAGGCCACTGTGATTTGGCGCCACCGGTAAGGCTTCAGAGAGGCCAGACATGTGAGGCACCAAAAAAGAAACTCTCCAGAAGCAAGATAAATGGCTTCAATAAACACAGGGCATTTAGACCAGCTTGTTAACTGCAGCTACTGATTGGCCAAGAGTAATGCTGATAGCCTTGCTTTTCACAATTGGAACATCTAGGCAGCCTTATTCTGTGTTCTACATTCATCACAACAGCTATCAGTTGCACGCAAATATATACAAAATATTCGTAAGTTTTCATATTGCCAACACCATGACTCAAAAGGCGCGAGGAATACGCCAGTAGGGTCAGGCAGTATGGAGCCATCCTTATTTTTTAGTAAAATTAAGATGGCACAAAGGTCAGTGTTAGCACAAACAGTAATTAGAAGAAAGAAAATATATTTACCTGTCTACATTTATAACTATTCCTGCCATAGGAGGATTACTTCAAGTTCACATTGTTTTAAAAAAGAAGGAAAAAACAGAAAAATATATAATTTGTCTTAACAGAAAAACTTTATGAGGGTGTCTTTGAAAAATGCCTTACTTAAAAATCAGGCCAAAGAATCTTTCCGAGGACATGAGGGACAAATCTTGTTGAAGTCCTATAACAGAATCTCAACCGCCAAGTAGTTTGTCATTTTGTTCAGATGTCAGATTTTAAAAGATATCTAAAGTGACCTGCCTCTATAAGCCTCTTTCTTTATGAGAGGCTGACACTCTAAAGTAGCTTTGTGCTTAGAATAACTTTTCAGAAACAGAGTGCTTTGTTAGATGCATTCACAAATAATGCAGATTGTACAGCCACTCACTTCTCTTAGTGTTTGAGATAAGTTGGCCATAAAAGCAAATTAAAAAGAAAGCAAAAATTGACTTACAGTACCTAGAAATTAATGAAAGAGGATATGAAAGCAAGAATCTACTTTACATATCTAGAAAGACACTGATGGACCTAGAGCAAATGTCCAGGAAAATACAGAGGAGGTACTATAATACAAATGACGACTTTATTATGAAAATAAACTGTAAGATGTTATTGAGTATATCAAAGTTAAATGAAAAGTAATAAAACAATAAAATCTGCTGACTCTCTGGGCCTGGCTAAATAGGCCTTGAAATTCAGTCTACTCAGCAGGGTTTCTTGCACATTTCTCTACTAAAGTACCAGCCAGAAGCACTTCCTGTTCTCATCCACCATCTCTCTTGCTATCTCTTTCTTTCCCAAGACACTGGTATTTCTCCCTGCCATCCATTTATTGTTTGTCCACTGCTCTCCTGCCCCTGTCTTTTTCATGGAAGTGACTTTATTCTGTGTTCCAAGTTCACTTTCAACGAAACCCTGGAACCACCTCCAGGATTTGAGGAAGCTTTACATTTTCTCGAGGGACACCAAGCTAGAATTTATGCCATTACTTCCTGTTGTCCCAACACTTATTATCTGACTTTAAAAGACCAGGGGCCTCATGTATAACGCCATGCATAGAACTCACACTATAACATGGCGTAAGCACAAAAGCGGGAATGTGCATACGCACAGAATAAATCCAGATGCAGGAATCTGTGCGTACGCAAACTTCCACGTTCTTCCGCTACATAAATCCCGATCAGCGTGAAAAGTAACGCACGTGCACACACCTTCTGTCCCGCCCCAACTCCTCCCAGAATTATGCCTCTTTGAATATGCAAATCAATATAAATAGCCCTTAAGCTCAGCCTTCTGTGAAAAGACAATGGGAAAAGCACAGGGGAAAATATAAGAATTTCAGCGAATACCAAGTGGAGGCAAAGGAAAAACTTACTATTTGTTGGTTTAAACAGTGGGATAATCAACAAAAGGAAGTTGATCGAGTGACAGAGTGTCGGAGAAACTCGAAAGCTCAAGTTCACAAAGTCGCACAGCGCCCAAAATAAAAAAGAAGTTGTCAGATATCAAAGTCGCCATGAAAAGGAGAGTCGTAGCCTACCGTCTGAGTGTCATATGAAAGCTTATTAGGGTACAGAGAAAAAAAATTGGCACACAGTGGGAACAAAGCAAGAAATGTCAACTTTAATCTCGAAATTTCCACTTTAATCACATAGTTTATTTTGTCATTAAAGTAGAACATCATAAACTTCATCTTAAAATCGTTTATTTTACTAGTTTCTCAAATCCCATCGTAACTAAAGTAGCACGTTAAATGCTTTGTTTTGTATTTGATCTTCTATGTGTGTGAATCACTACGTGCTTCCGTTCTTTCTCTTTCTCCGACAGGACACAGAATCCATTACATTCGTGATATTACAGCTCTCTGAATAATTAAAATACTGAGATGTATATGGAATATCTTTTTCATGATGATAGGAATAAAAGCATGTTATTAAACATGGGAACACGGTGGCGCAGTGCTTGTTCATGTCTCACGCAAGAGGCTTGCTGCGCCATGCGCGACCTTCGATGAAATAATTTATTACAGAAGTACTGTCTCTTTCAAACGTACTAACCTCCAATTCCTGTCCTTACTTTTCTTTCTCCAAATACCCAATCGCCACACAATCAGCTCTGTAATAGACGTTAAGCCATTTGTAAGCTTAGAACGCCGATTTTTCAAAACTTTTAAGGAACATTGAAATATCTTCGTAGTACATGTTTAATTATTCTATCCATCTATCCTTCCAGTGTCGCATCAGCACCAGCAAGAATACAGCGCAAGGCAGGAACAATCCATGAACTAGCTAGCGCTGGGCACCGTGTCCTCACATGTTTAATTATTAACAATACAGATTATTTAATATTTTGCTGCATTTCATCTTAAAAATGATATCGTCATCATATGTAAATACACGCTTTATAAAGTGGCGCAGGTTGTGCAATATTATAACTGCAGTGCAAGTTTACAGTGAGGTGATTGTACAAATAAGTACAAACAGTTCTACAAGGAGCACTTGATTGAGTGTGTTTATAGTTCTTGGGATGAAACTGTTTGTGAACCATGAGGTCCATACAGGAAAGGCTTTGAAGCATTTTGCCGTGGCTGAGGCAGCGTGTGCTTGATGCTCTTTACCGATAATTCTCTTTCCGATCAGCTGCTGCTGTGATTCCCCACTCAGATACAGTGATATAAATACTCCGAGTGGTGCAGTGAGAGTAATATGGAAAAAGATGATCCGCTGAGGCAACCCTTAACAGAAGCAGCTGAAAGAAGAAGAAGATGCAGTGAGAGTAACAACGCTAAAGCAGTTATGGTATTTGGAATACTATGGCTATTCCCTGGACCATTATATTGCTACAGGTTAATTACAATCAAATGCATTACACTAATAAACAATATGCAGTTAGTTTCAGTGTATTTATAAAGCCACGTCAGGAATGTGGATCTAAGAAAGAAAGGGTAACCACACAGGAACAGCAGCACTGCTTTGACGCTGGGTGCCGCCAGTCTGCAGAACCGAGCGGAGAACTTGCGTACACCAGGGTATGAGGTACCGTGGAAATGTGCGTGGCTTTATGTCAAGTTTAGATTTTATACATCGCGATTTGAGCGTGGAAACGTTCGTACGCAACATTTCTGTGTGTACGCACCGTTTATACATGAGTCCCCAGATCTCCAAAGCATCATCTTAGTTAAATTTACTATCTGAATTGTTATCATGAATTTCATTTTGGGAATCTACACAATCTATCATTCGGGAAATGTAGGCTTTGCCATTGACTCCTTGCATACCCCATTCCCTTCTCACTCTCTCTGAAAGGAGAGGATGAACCATCCCACCCAAGAACAGGTGCAACACCCCCTAACATCTTGAGGGTGCATGCTCTCTCCCTTCAACCCTCTCTCTGTCCCTCTCTTCCACCTTCCCTGCCTTATGCTGATCATGAACGTATATCATATGTATATCATGCCCCCTAGAGATACCCCTGTACTTACACATTGGCATTTTCAGGTCCTCTCTTACTGCCACACTCTCTCTCTTTCTCCTGGAGACAATATGCAGGATTTCTCCCAGCCCTGTGATATATTAGTGGTAGCTTTGTACCTTGCATTCTTTATCCATCCTTGTACTTCCTCAAAAAATGTCCAAGGTTGTCTTCAAATATGAGTTTTAAACTTGTCTGGCCTTCACCTTGCCGGCAATCTTAAGAAGTACTCATGGACCACTTTTTATGGAGGTCTGTCACTCGTTTTTAGAAAATCCAGGTTTCCGTAAAGGCTTACCTTTTAGACATAGATTGTCTTTGTTGAGAAATTAAGAGATTGAGTTTTAAAAAGAAGTTTTAAAAGGAACTTTGTGCTGACATCTGCTTCTCACTGGTAGAAGGCCTATATAATAGGACCTCCCACTGAGAGCGACTGAGACGCATCTTTTAGAAAACATTTAAGATAATCTTTTATTGGCAGGTGTGAACTTTCCTTTTAAATAAAGATGTGGTGCCTCTGTCTGAGGCGATCTGGAACATATTCATGGTTGCAGGGATCAATTGTAATTTGGAGTACATTTTGTTTCATTGTTTGCATAGATTTTAACATTTATTATACTTTTCTTAGCTGTTGTCTAAATCACAGGCATGAGTGTAGCTTTTGAAATGGCTTGTGGCCTTTGCTAAGATAGTTTGAAGTGTAGCCCTTTCAGAAATACTGATTTGGGAGCTGAAGGATATAAGTGTCTGAGCATGAGTGTGTCCTGTGAGCAGAGCTGCTTCTGACCCTGCTAACGTGTTAGAGTTGAAGTAGCCAGCCTCATCCATTGTTAAGGTATTGTTGCTTTATAGTAGAGGCTTATCATTCTAGCAACTCTGGTGCAGACTGTCATATCCGTAACCGTCAGGGCAGAGACAAACCCTTGGCCTCTGCTGTGTTTGAGACAGGAGTGATGAGTGAATGTCAAATAGGTAAGTACTGCAGGGTATACATGTAAATTAAAGCTAATAATTTAGGCATTTCCTGGCAGTTTAAAGTGTCTACCAATATAAAAGAACCTTGGAGGCTTAACTGTCTTTTGTGAACACTTTTTTTCATAATAAAAAAGTCCAATACTTGAACAGTATCATTAATGATTGCAGCAACCACCATGACTGAGAACTATTGCCCACCCGACCAATCTTAAAATGAGGCAGTTTTAAATCCCAGAGTATAAAATGTCCTTAATTCCCACAATATAAGCAAAAGCATTGAAGTTTCTGTAAAAATGACTCTAAATTGGCACAACAGGGTGGTTGGAATAATAAAGAACTGAAACACATTCAAGTGGTTTACACACCAGAAGTAAAATTATAAAAGCAATCTTAAACCTGGCCAAGGCCTAGGTATGAAGCTGCTGGTCAAACACCAGCCAGCATTGATTTGAAAAACCATGACAGGCTGACAGGTCCCTATTAAACCGCTCGTGGCAAGGGATCTGCGGTTCACACACATGTACAGTTGGACTGAATGCAGAAAGCAGCCCTCCCTGAGTACTCGGCAGCAGAGCACTAAATACAACAGGCAGTTGTTGTACAGAGGTGGTCAAATCATTAGGCTTCTGTTGCATGGCCCTCTGTTGTTTTTGGAGCTCTTTTATATCTCCTCATATATACTCTCATCTTCTCGGGATCACTCATTTGAAAACAGCAATAATGCAGCATTTCTCTTTGTTCTTTAGGATAGCGAAAGGATCTCTCAGATCTTTTAAACATCTATCTATTCTCATTATTCATGTTGCTGTTAAATTTCTTGGTAACTCAGCAGCACAATTACTGCACTTTTAATCTTCCCTGGTAGAAAACACTCACTCAAAGGGACAAAGTAATAAATGCTTTTTTTAGAAAGGGAGTGGAAGATAAAGGACTCTGCAAAGAATTGTTGAAAACAGGCTAAAGCTTGTTATGGGGAGTAAGAGATGGCTAATACCAAACCAAAATCATTATAAAAAACATCAAACTCAAAATAGCATTATTTAGCTTAAGGCGCTGTGCAAATATTAAATAAATAATCGAGCCCCAAAATGTGTAGGCTCCAATTGGGTGCAGGTTTGAGTGAGTGTGTTTCGCTCCATGGTTAGTTAAGCCGTAGTCTGGCTGACTGTGCTGCCCACATTTGCAGAAGTTGGCAGATCAGTCAGGTGTCTCAATGGTGCCATGGAAAGGACAGTTCACCACACCTCTACCCAATTAGAGTGGCAGTATATGAGGAGCCTGTATGGAAGAGGGGGAAACTGAAAAAAAAAGACAGAAATGAAAAAGAGCCAACAGAACAGCATCAGGTGGAGAGGCAGGATGAGTCAGCCAGTGTGTGTGAGAGGCAGACTGGTCGTTGGTCCTGTGACAGAGCGAAGGATCAGCTCTCTAGGGGCAGATTGTCCCCACTGATTGTCTATAACAATGGTTGAGATCTAGGCGGAGTCCTCTCCAGGGACCCGAGGCACGACAGGGGAGCAAGAAGGATGCCAAGAGGACAACCTGGACTACAGTGATCTGGCCGATGCCACTTGAAGCAGCCAAGACGGAGGTCGGGTTGGTGAGGACTGCGGCTGCTGGTGTCTCCACCGGCTGAGAGAGCAATGAGTGAGCCGGGGAGATGAAGTGGGAGTTGTGCTGAATTTTAATAAAAGCACTGTATCACCTTTTTTGCACCTACCCTTGCTATGTATGTGTCCTCATTTGCCTGGCTCATCATGGTAATATTATTGACAGTGGCAGGTTCAACTACTCACTACTCCCACCTGGAAGTGAGGAGCCAACCCACACCGTCACATAAGGTCCTACCCAACTGTAGAAATGAAATTATCTAAAGCAAACTTTAATTTGTGAATATTGTGGTTTGGTCAGTGTTCCCTCTCTTCTTTGCTTTACATTTGTTATTGTTGTCACTTTTTACTAAATGTTTTACATTTTATATTGTTGAATGTATTTTGTTTATCTTTCCTTTAGCTTTGTATTGTCTCATCAATTAATTTTTTTAATGCTAATTCTTGTCATTGTTATATTGAACCCAAGGGAGCGGGACCTACTGAAACCACAGCTGAGGGACCATCCTCAGCCTAAATAAGATCGTTCATACCTCAGTGCTAGGGTTGAGGCATTCACTTTTCTGCTCTTGTTGTTTGACTTATTTTGTATTCCTTAATTTTTGTTTTGCTGGTTTTTGAACTATTGCTGCTGTTCCTGATGTTTGAGTTTTGGATTACAGACTTGGTTTAGATTTTTGTAAACAAATGTTTGATTCATATGCTCTTGTTTTGTTTCATAAGTCCTTTTCTTAATAAAACCTAATTCTTATTGTTTTGTTAATTGAGTCAGGGGGTTTTAAGGTTCTGCTCTCCTTTTTAAGAGTTATAAGCCTCACGAATGTTTGTATGTGCAGTCTACAAAACCTACTTCTTGAGTTTTGGAAGCCAGGCTTACCTTGTGCTAGTCTACCCTACCTAGTGTAGTCCCACACAGTCCCACCTGTCCTTGGAAATTGAGGTCTGCTATCTAGGTTTCATGAGTCTTGCAAATTGTAACAGTGGACCCCACTTTCTTCTTATATAATACACTACCGTGGCTGTCCGTTTGTCTGTCCAGGATTTTAAATCACCTGTAGCTCGCAAACCATTTGACTTATTGACCTGAAATTTGGAACACGTATACTACGTGACATCTAGTATCCACTTTCAGGGTGATGATTGACCTCCAAGGTTATTCCTCTTTTTATTTTTATTTTATCTTATTGTAGAATCAACTCTTGGCAGCAGGTAGCAGGGCGGCCATGCAGCGCATGCATACGGGCGCCGTTCTCATCCCTACCACCTTCACCGTCACTTCCCCTAACTCTTCATATCTTAAATCATTCTTGAGGCAGACTGCTGACTTAAGTGCCAGCTTAAGTGAAAAATTAAGGAAAATGTACTAAGTAATTGCAACACAAACATTGACTTAATCAGTTTTAACGCAAAAAGATGCCGACAAAAGAAGAGAAGAAGCGGGCGGCTAGGGTGGAGAAAAGAAGAGCTGCTCAGGAAGCAGCAAGTGCATCAACTTCTGAGCAAACGAATGCTAAACGTACAGAGAAAGAGGATGAAAACTATGAATGCTCAAGTCATGTGTATTCACTGCACGTTATCATGCAGTACACTGTTACTGGTATTTTATATTTATCAAACTATTCAGCCTATATGATCAGATCAGGCCTTATCTGACAAAGTATGTAGCACAGCTTCTGGTTCAGGCATTGGTCCTGTCCCTACTGGACTACTGAAACTCCTTACTAGCAAGAGTACTTGCATACACTTCAGTGCCACTGCAAATGATTCATAACTCAATGGCACATCTTGTATTCCAACAGCCGAGATGGGCACATGTCACAACACTGCTCAGCTCACTCCACTGGATCCCTACAGCAGCACACGTTAAGTTCAAATCCTTGATGCTTGCCTACAGATTAGTCAGTAGTCAAATAGTCAAAAAAGATTCTGCTGGAGGCCACAGTGTAACCTTTCAGCTGAGGCTGGAGTCGTCCCCTTTCAGGAGGTTCCTCATAGCTCAGTAATTATGGCCTTCCCGTGAAGGCTCTGAACTCTCAATTTTCAGTTGCAGCTCTTCTGGGGCTTTTAAAGCCTGATGACGAAATGGTTAAAGGAGCCTTACAGTGGCTTTGCACAGCTCCGCCTGCACATTCTGTCATCAGGAGTTTATTTTGTTCTGTTTCTGTGGCAAAGTCTCTGCCAAACCAACATAGAGCATCAGGCCTGCAACACTCTGCCAGAAACACCCGCTCTCTAATTTATGCCATATCGACAAAATATGTTCTTTTTTGTCCGCCCCAAACCTCAGCACAGAATGCTCTGCTGGGAAGTGTAAAAAAGTGAATACTCTTCAGAGGATCAGGCGACTCCTTCGAGTCCAAGGGCCACCAGGGTGAACGCAAATGCTGGGTACAGAAATAGAGTCTCAGATGAGTGGCACTCAGTTATGCTGGGGTTGCCCTGGACCCTTAGATAAGATCTGTAGGTTATAGCATTGCATCTCAGCCAAAATGTGAAAACAACTCCTTCTGCCTACCCTCTTCCACTCCCAGCCCCTTAACATCTTTATCCAGACTAAACCCGCAACACTGCTCTTTTAGTTCTTACGACACGGATAAGTGAAGCCTCCTAAATGGACACTCTCACGTCAAAGCTATTTTAGGGTAACCTATGATGTGGCAAGTTGTTCTTGTGCAAAGAGGGCATCAAAAATTGAAAGCCTTCTCCTCAAAGATCCTCCACTGGACTGAGCCTGTGACTTGATGAACTCACAGGCCCCACCTCTGAGCCTTGTTCAGACCACTCGAGTAACAGAAAAACACAAACAGTCCTGCAGCCCGAGAGCATCTGAATAAGAGTTCCGGAATGAAACAGCTCTCCGCGGCAGTTAAGGGGGCTGATTACTTCCTGCTTTGGAAAGATTTACAGGCTACTCTTGGCTGCCAAAGTCTATCCACTCCATGAACTGCTAGTTCCTGTGAGCACAGTGACCTGCCGCTAATACACGTCTTCCTTTAATCTGTGTGGCCAAGTGAACCAAGTGGAGAAGGCGAGCCGCTGCCTGATGCCTGGCATCGTGAAATACTTCTCATATGTATCACAAAGAAAATGAAGAGGGCTCGCAAAATGAAAGAGATTCAGTTACTTCACAAGTGAGCGGTGAGAGCAGCTCGCTCTTCAAACCTTGAGATAGATTTGGGACATTGCCATCTCGATTTATAAATCAGATAAGAGATCCCAGTGTTACTTTTATAGGGGATACTGGAGCCAGTTTTCACAGAAAGATAGAAGTGGAGCTAGTGGAGCTAGTTGCTCTACCTGACTAGCAAACCTACTTTTTCCTTTCCACCCTCCTCGCTTATTGATTGCATAGCAGAAATCAAATCTTGGTTTTCTTCAAATTTTCTTAAACAGTGACAAAACTGAGGTTCTCCTCATTGGTATAAAATCAACATTATACAAAACTGATCATTTTTCATTTGTTATTGATAATTCCTCTGTCTCCCCTTCCCCACAGGTTAAGAGTCTGGGTGTCATCCTTGCCAGTACTTTATTTTTTCAGTCCCACATCAATAACATCTCCTGGTCTGCATATTTCTAACTGTGTAACATTAATCGTATTCGGCCCTCCCTCTCTCCCACACCACTGCTATTCTTGTTCATAGCCTTGTCACTTCTCATCTGGGTTATTGTTATTCCCTTTTCTTTGGTCTTTCTCGCAAATCTCTTTATAAGCTTCAACTGGTCCAGAATTCAGCTGCCCACATCATTACTAGAACCCCCTCTATTCACCATGTCACTTCCGTCTTGCAGCAGCTTCACTGGCTTCCAGCTAAGTACCACATTCAATTCAAAATTCTTCTGTTAACTTTTAAGGCTATCCACAACCTTGCCCCTCCATATCTGTCGGACCTCCTCCATGTTGCCATCCCCTCCCTCACCCTTAGATCCTCTTCATCCATCCACTTGACTGTCCCTTTAGTCCGCCTTACCACCATGGGGAGCAGAGCATTCATTTGTTCTGCTCCCCAGCTCTGGAACTCACTACCATCTGAGCTTAGAAATATTGAATCATTCTCACTTTTCAAATCTAAACTTAAAACTCATTTGTTTAAGACTGCTTTTTCTCTTTGACTACAATTGCTCTGTCTGATTTAAAATTTTGAATTTTAGTTTTGTTTATAATCTGTGTTTTATCTATTGTTCAGTGTCCTTGAGTGTTTAGAAAGGCACCCACAAATAAATAAAATGTATTATTATTATCATTATTAGTGTTGGTAGAAGACATGAGAAACACCAGCTTGGAAATGGGTGGCACTGGCACTTCAAGTTTAAATCTCAGGAGCACTCACACTAATGATCCAGCTATGGAGGGGGTCATAAAATCCTATATGAAAATAATATACTAACTAACAGCATGGGATTATGCTGAAGATTCATAATCCGAAACACTTTTATATTTTTTTGATCAGTGTGGGAAATAGCCCGGACACAGACAGACAGACACCATGTTAAAGTCCACCACACGTTTATTTACACTATATATAATGTCCAGTAAATGCACAACCCAGTGCCGCAGCACCAATCATCCCAACAGTCCAGGCCTCTGTCCACAATATGCCTTCAGGCCGCCTCTTTCTCTCCTCTATCTCTCTCACTCTCAGACCTCGTCCTCTTCCACCCGACTCCAGCCTTGATTGAAGGGAGGCGGCCCCTTTTATAGTTACCCGGATGTGCTCCAGGTGATTCCCGGCAAGCTTCTGCTGACACGCCCCTGTGTGGCGGAAGTGCCGGCTGTCTCTCCGGAAGCACTCCGGGTGTCTCTTTTCTTCTTCCCCCCAGCACTTCCTGGTGTGGTGGAAGTGCTGGGGTCCCAAGTCCTCCAGGCATGGTGACCACGGGCCCCTACATATATAACCAGGGCGGTTGCCCCCTCGTGGTCCGGAGGAGGCAAGAGCCCTCCTCCTGTCCTCCTGGGCGTCCCGGCTGGGTACCACCCCCTGCCGGGTGCCACATCAGTTAAGCAAAAAAGTTTGACAAAAGCCAACCAGTCCACCAAATTTATTTAAGGTGTCTTCACACCTTAGTTAACTTGGAGCAGTTCTTTCAAACTCTGCTGTGGTATCCCTGAAAGTCTGGTCTGTTTAGGTAGATGTGAACATGCTGATCTCACTCTGGTGTGGACCAAAACAACAGTACTGAACCCTTTGGAAAGGGTGGTCTTGGTGCGTTACCGAGCAAACCCTTGAACGGTTCACATGAAGTTGCAATATGATCCAGGACAGGACCAGTTTAACTACGTGATATGCTGTGGTAGTCATTCACAGGGCCTTGGGAACAATTTTTTGGTAAGGGTTGCTGCCAACCACAAAGACTATACTGTATACACACATAATCCACATAGGCCTAAATGTTACAGTACTTGCCTTATGCGTTTTCTGTTCCTCCCTCTGTAGAAGCAGTGATTGACAGTTGTGTCCCCAGTGATATCACTTCCATGTCCCAACCAGCTGAACCCACCTCTTCCTGCCCTCCCAAATGAAAACTGACTCTGATGCAATCTTGGGCTGATGAAGAACATTTCACATCTTAATGTCACATTTATTTTTCATTTTGTATTTAATTTACAGAATGCCATTTATAAGGGGATCACCATGGTGCCCCAATATTTTATCTGTGTCTTTTTCTTGTTATTACAGTGGCATAGTCAGCTGGATTCATACACCTGGGAGAAAATGACTGAACAGGTGGACCTTGTCTTTTTCTCATTATTACACTTGTTAATATGTAGTGAGAAGTCAAGTAAAATGACACCTTTTATTGGCTAGCTAAAAAAGATTACAATATGCAAGCTTTTGAGGCAACTAATCTTGCCTGAAGAAGGGGCCTGAGTTGCCTCGAAAGCTTGCATATTGTAATCTTTTTTAGTTAGCCAATAAAAGGTGTCATTTTACTTGACTTCTCACTACATTCATAACAGCTAACACGATACAACACCCTAGTACTACAGACATGTTAATATGCAACATTATACAGTTAAATGAAAATTATGTGATAAGTCTACTGTCAAAAAATCAAGCACATCAGTGTATGCCATCAGCAGAGCTTGTCTTCTTTTGTACACTTGGGTATTTGAAACGTGTCTTTCAACACATAAACATAGTAGTCTGTTATTTTCAAGTTCTGCCCAATGAAATAAGCCCACAACACCCATGAAATATTTTTTTTTTATGTTTAGTTTGTTCGAAAGTTTACAGTTTGAAACGTAACCAAACTAACTGTAAATTGAAACAAAGCTAACAGACTTACCAGTGTGAAAAAGTCTTTAGACTTTCAAAACGCCTTTGATACAGTTCTTCACCGAAGACTGATTCTGAAACTAGAAGCTCCAGGCATCAGAGGCAACATATAAAAATGGATTTCGAGTCGGTTAACTGGCAGGAGAAAAAGAGAACAGATTAAAGGAGAATGGAGTGACATGAAGCCATCAGTGGAGCCCCTCAGGGGTCTGTCCTTCAACTGTTACTTTTCTTGATTTACATTAATGACATAGATATCAGTATAGTGGTGAAATTTGCAGATGATACTAAAATTGTAGGAATGGAGGACAATGAGAAGGCAGCAAAAACCATTCAAGATGGCTTGGACAAGCCATCAAGCAAAACTGGACAAACACTTGGAAAATGCAGTTTAATTATAAAAGTGCAAAGTGCTGCCTGTGGGCAAATGGAACTTCATATTTTATT
This sequence comes from Erpetoichthys calabaricus, assembly GCF_900747795.2. Classification (NCBI taxonomy): domain Eukaryota; kingdom Metazoa; phylum Chordata; class Cladistia; order Polypteriformes; family Polypteridae; genus Erpetoichthys; species Erpetoichthys calabaricus. The sequence continues at coordinate 49,198,025 of NC_041410.2, read as the reverse complement.
ATACGTACAAGACGGAAGACACTGACTTACAGTAAGCAACCTCTGAAAAGGATTTATGGGTTCATGTTGACACATCAATTTAATAATCTAAGCAATGGGCGATTAAAAAGGCGAATAAAATCTTAGGTTGTAGCGGTCTAAAACCCAGCTAAGATTCACACCACCTGATAACGTTGATTTATTCATTTTTTTGGTGGGAATCCCAGGAACGCACACAGCCTTGGCCCAACTCGCACACACTCCCTCACAGAGAGAGAAAGCAAATGGAATATAAACAGAAGTTTATGTATGTGATGTATTAAACAATAATAAAGGAAATCAAACCACAGTAACCATAACAATTCCACCCTAGTACCCGTTCCAGTGATATACAATAACCACAAATTAAGCAACAACAAACAACTAACAAAAACTACACACAATGAAGTCCATAACACAGTTCATAGGAAACAGCAACCAATGTAGTGAAATGATGAAGTTTGAATAATCCAGAGATCAACTCTCTGTAAGTATATGTAAGGAACAGTCCTACCGTTTTATCCTGATGAAGAGTGATGGGATCAGGAGCACTCCTTCTCTGAAGGTCGATGAACAATCCAATTCATGCAGCAGGCAGACACCAGACAGTCCATACACACAAACAGGAGATAATCCAGGACAAGAACAATAATCCATAGGCCATGAATGGGAAGGCAAAACAGATGGGTCACTCCAGACACAAAACAACCTGCCTTCTCTGTATATCCAGGCTCCCCTTCAAATTCATACTGGCCTTCTTGTCCCCAGCAGCCCCAGTACCCTTAGCAGGCGTCCAATCAGATCAACTGCAGGGACTGCAAGGAGTTGAAGTTTTTACTGGCCGGTAGCACTGCTACAAATTTGTATTGTTAAAACTCTTGATTATAAATCAAGGGAAGTTGATGTGGTCAGTGGACAAACACATCCAGTTCACCAGGGAGGACATGAAACGTGACAGGCTAGCTTTCTTAGATTGTGAAATTGCCATCAACAATGGGGAACATTTGAAAGTTGATGTGTACCGTAAAGCAACGCATACGGATCAGTATTTAAGGTTTGACTCTCACCACCCACTAGAGCACAAAATATGTGTCATCAGGACTCTGCAACACAGAGCAAACACCATACCCAAAGACACAGCAGCCAGGGATGCAGAAGAACATCATATCAAAAAGGCCCTGAGAAAATGTGGTTATCCCACCTGGACTTTTGTCAAAGCAGGGAAGACACCTAAAGAATGCTCTAAGCAATTCAGGAGAGAGGAAGGACAACCGCTGCCTAAGCGGAAACCTTTGGTGATCCCTTATGTGTCAGGAGTATCGGAACAACTGAGACGCATTTTTTCAAAACACCAGGTTTCAGTGGCTTTCAAACCTCAAAACACGCTATGGCAAAAATTGGTCCACACCAAGAATTGGGTGCCCAGACACAGACAGAGTAATATAGTTTACGCAGTTAAGTGCCAAGAGGATTGCAGTGAATTATACATCGGTGAAACCAAACAACCAATGGCGAAGCGGATGGCACAACACAGAAGAGCTACCTCATCAGGCCAGGACTCCGCAGTCTATTTACATCTACAGGACAGTGGTCACTCTTTCAGTGATGAAGATGTGCACATCTTGGACAAGTAGGAACGCTGGTTTGAGCGAGGAGTCAAGGAGGCCATTTACATGAAAAAGGAACGACCATCTCTGAACCGAGGAGGGGGCCTAAGGGTGCATCTTTCACCATCTTACAATGCTGTGATTGCAGCTATTACCCAACTCTCTGTGAATGGTACTCATGACCATTGATCAAAGGACAATTTGCATATCATTGATTACACGGCCCATTGTTAGTCAGTAGTGCTATATGAAGTCATTACGCAATGGTACAGTTTATAAGGTTGGAGAAACCTGCAGTCAACTGAGACTGAGGAAGTCACTTGGATGAGTGATGTAACGTATCTCCCGCGGAAAAAAACTATGTCCAGATGAACAGAATCGACTTTCTAGAATTTCCTTACCTGGATTATTGAGCATGCATCAAGACGCTTAAAGGTATTGATACAGTAGATCCAGTAGAAATCTCTCAACTTACGAGTGAATGACGTACTCAAGGACAGTAATGGAAATTATGGAAAGGGCATTTAGGACTAACAGCAGGAAGCACTTCTTTACACAAAGCATCATGGGAATCTAGAAAAACCTGCCAAGCCATATGGTTAAAGCAGAAACCTTGACAACCTTTAAGAAGTCTCTGGATGAGCTATGAAGACATTTTAGCTATTAACTAAACAAACAAGTCTGATGGACTGAATGGTCTCTTCTCGTTTGTCAAATTTCTCATGTTCTTAAAAATTACACATTCAAATTCTGAGGCACTTTCAGTAACATTTCAGACTTGGGACCACAAGACGCACTGACCGTGGCTGGTCAGTCCATTAGGTGACATAGGTGGCTGCCTAGGGTTCTGTTTATGAAAGTTAAGGGGCACCATTTATGTTACTCAAGGGGGATGATGTGCTATAAGAACATGGGGGTATCCCCACAGTCCTTGAAGTCTAATAATATTGAATGTGCAATACTGACAGAGCTGGGCACCACTGTAGTAACTCAAGGGACTCAAATCCTGGTCATGGAAGTCTAATAACAATGAAAGCACTAATAACTCGAGCAGCATGTGCTCTGGACATTTCTGCTCCCCCATCTATGCTATGGTGCACCATTTGGTAAGTGGTGTGTCTCCCCCTCACATATGGGCTTTAACCAGCTTCAGCCAGCACTGGCACACAAGGTCAAAGAGACATCCAATTTAAACTTAAGATTGTAGCTCTACCTGCTCAGATTGAAGGCAATCACACTACTAATTCATCTAAGGCACAGGTTACAGATGGTACAGATTCATCTGTGAGTTGACAGAAGGTCATGGTATTAATTCTAAGAGAATCAGATTCACTGCTAATTCAAATGTAACAGGGTATACATTCTGACACTCAAACAAGGTAGATAGATAGATAAAGGGGCACTATTCATAACAAAGACGTTCAGATTGGGGTCTGGTGTTGAAATTGGACAGAGACTAGTGCTTACTGTAGAAATTCAACCAAGCATGAAATTGGCACTTCTGGCTCTTATAGGTAAGAAGCACTGACACAACTAATTTAGGGAGGAATGGAGCTCTGATACTGCCAATGGGACAACAAAACCTTGCTTTTATGACTTGAGTTTGGTTTTTAATCTTTCTCTGGTTTTCCTATGGCTTGAAAATTCATCTTGGTGTTTTTTTAATGGAGTTTTAAAATCCAAGGAGTCCACTTCTACAGTCAGAGTATTACTCTTAAAGCTTCCACTTTGATGTTGATTCATTTTTGCAGTCTTTTCAGATGCCATATAGGTTTGACAGTGGGCGCCACCATTTTGTGGCATTTGTGGCATCCGTTTCTATGGGGATTCTCCCATGATGCACATGGGTTGCACCACTTTTGATGTCAATGGTGCACCAATATAAAGATTCCCCCAAAAACAGTGTCACACACATGCACATGGGAAACAGCTAAAGGGCCTAAATAATAGCAATTCTACGCCAGACCAGGGGGCGGCGGAGTGTGCTAACTGTCTCTCTCAGTCTCTTGCAGACCATTCTCAGGAAATCCCACTTGGTTCCGGCGCCAACGATGACGTCACTTCTGGTTTTTTGGTGTCGGGGGCGTGGGGTTTTAGGGGAAAGGGGGGGTTTTGGGCGGATGACAACTATGATGTCACTTCCAGCCATGAAGATGTCACCTCCAGTTCCGGCACTGCTGACCTCATTTCCCGTCTTATCTGTTAAAACTGCAATCTTGTCTCAATGCAAGTCAGTTCTGTTTTGGACTCTGTTCTGGGAACATCGCTCATAAAAAATCAACTTTTGCAACCGGGAAAACAATAAATGGGTGGCTGCCCCAAATCTTCATGATGTCTGTGACTCATTTGTTTGACGAGTCAAACTGAGATTGGATCAAATCTGTTGTCTCACGTTACTTGATAGTTTGATTACTGGTTAATGAAACAAACTCTGTCTTTTGACTCTGATTTTTGGTTTACGATTTGGCTCTGACATTCACTCTTTTTTACGTTTTGACCCTGGCTTTCTCCAGTGTCTTACTTCTATTTTCTGGACTTACACCATGATCCATCGCAGGTTACACATCTTGCACTGTGGTAAATACTAATGGCCAGCCACAAACCCGCAACACCTGAGAAGCAGTTTCTCTATAGTTAGAACAATAGAAGAACTTCCATTCTTGGTCACACAGAGATTGCCTGTAAGCACTGCAAGCAAAGCACTTCCCAGTGACATCAGTGGAGTTCTCTCTTTCAGTCGGCTGCCACTATACCTTACCCATCCACAGTGCAAACCCTGCAGAATACACCAAGTGTTTTGCTGTGGAATCACACCAAGATTCATTGCAGGTTGCATATTTCTCACAATCATAACTACTGGTGGCCAGCCACAAGCACTCAATATCTGGATTACAAAGACCCTTTGGAGCAGTTTGTCCACAGATTGAACAACAGAACTACCATTCTTGCCTACACAGAGACTGCCTGTAAGCACCGTAAGTAGAGCGCTTCCTGGTGACAAAAGCTGAGTTCTCTTTCTTGCTTGGTCTGCACCTTTCTGTGCATAGCACTACCACTACATTCCACCTATCCACAGTGCAAATTGTGAGGACAATGCCAAGTATTTTGTCACTGAGTCATACCATGAGCCATTCCAGTAGGCAAACTTTGCACCATGGTAACTGCCGGTGGCCAGCCACAAATACACGCCATTTGGATTACAACAGCCCTCAGAATCAGTTTCTGTAAACCGGCAGCAATACAAGATCTCCCATTCTCAGCTGTGCAGACATTGCCTGTAAACACTGCAAAAGGAGTACTTCCTGGTGACATCAGCTGAGCTTTCTTGCTGACTCAGTCCGCAGCTTTCTGCACAGCACCATCACTCCACTCCACCTGTCCACAGAGCAAATCCTGCTGACTACACCATGTATTTTGTCATGGAATCACACCACCAGCCATCTCAGGTCACACATTCCTCAGAATCAGTTTCTCTACAACAAGAGCAATAGAAGAATTTTCATTCCCGGCCAAGTGGAGATTGCACCACAAACAGAGCGCTTCTTGGTAACTTCAATCGAGCTCTCTCTCACTCAATCTGCACCTTTTCTGTGAAGCGCCTCCTCTATACTTCACCCCATCCACAGTGCCAATCCTGCCGACTACGCCAAGTTTTTGTCGTGGATACACACCACAAGCTATTCTAGTTCACATATTTTGCACTGTGGTAACTGCAAGAGGAGCTCTTCCTGGTAACGTTAGCTGAGCTCTCTCTCTTTCACTCTTTCTGCTTAGCACCACCACTACAGGAGGAGGCACTTGAGACAGGGTTGGGATCACTTGGACAATGGTGACACTAAATCAAGCAGGTTGTGTAGTAAAGGTTGTACAAATTCTGAGATGTTTGAAATAAATGGGCACCACTGGTTATGAGAAAGTAGGAGTCCTGGTCATTCAGATTAAGACCAATGGTGCCAGTCAGTCAGACAAAACTGGATGTTGTTGATGCTGCTAGTTCAGACTGGATCTGCAATTAATAAGGAGATTTAGGCAGAGGGGTTCAGTGGTGACACTAATTTAGTCGGTTTGGGGGCATTGGCTAGGAGCTCTGCTTCTCCTGCCACTAAATAATTAATGTTGGGCGGGACACTGTAGAGGACTGTTTGAGATGACATCAGTTTGCCCCATTGCAGAAGGGGGACTCGCAGTAGGGCACAGGAATCCAGCTGCCTTTCTTTTCTTCCCGTCCAAAAATAACATTTATCCTCAGCTTCAGAAAAATCAGGTTCTGCTTTTTGAACTGTTTGCAATGAGGTCATGTCATGATGTAATCTGCAGCTTTTTCATTTTGATATGTTGCTATGGCTACAAGGTCAACACACTTTTTTTTTGTGCATGTGGCATTAGTGACCCCAGAGGATGAATGTGACTGGCAAAGAGTGCCCAGAAAATGCTTACTGGCAGATCTCATACATGTGAATCGGTTAAAGAATCACTTGGACAATCCTGTCGAGGACAGCTCAAATAACACATAATGGAAGAAAACATCTGCAACAGTGAAATGGCAGAGTTTCTCAGATTGACACCTACAACAAAAACATTTTTTTTCTACTACAAAGTTACTACAAGTAAGATTGGCTGTCTGCTCATTCTGTCTCACTTTCAGAACCTACCACTTGTAAGAAATGACTTCTTCATTTTTCCTCCTTTTACTTGAAACTGCTTCTGACCTGTTAGAGGCTGGTGATCCAGATCCCCTGTTTCCATATCCTCCTGTCTTCCCTCAAAACAACCACCATCGAAACTCTTGCCATCAAGTCTCTCCACTAGTGTTGGCTTGATACAAAAAATTTCACTATGGTACTCACACCAGTTTTCACACCTCAGGACCAGTACCAAAACAATAGTGAAGCAAATAATGGAAAGCTCCCTCTCTCCCCCAGCTCCCAGCTGCTTCATCCCCCCAGTCCATGCACACACACACACACACACCACCGTGCTCCACTGCACCCCGACTGCTGCACTATCTTACCATCTAGTATGCTGATATACATATTGTGGCCGTCCGAGCAAGAGAAGGTCGTGACAACTGGAGAATTCTGGGATGCCAACACAATCATCCCTGTTTACTTGCAGTTATAAACAAAAAACAATGCTCACTGGTGTAAACAAATCAACAAAAGTAATCGCCATGAAAAAGAGTGGCTGGTTATTAAATTGGCTCAGCTGTTGTGTTGTCAGATATGGAGCTCTTTCCTTCAGCTTGTCTCCCTGATAAGTGACGCCTGCTTCTGGGTGATCGTCCTTTTAAGGCCCCATGACCAGAGGGGGTGGAGTCAGTTGCCCTCACTAGGTGGTTCATCAGGACCGTGGACGAAGAAAACGACAAGACAGATAGCAGCAGCACCCCCTCTCAGGAGATCCTCAGACGTGCATGCATGACAACATACCATAGTGAGGAGCAGGGATGAGGAGAGGCGCCCCTTGGAGTTTAACGTTCACTGATATATGCATATCATAAGGAGGAGTAGGGTGGGGTTATCCTCCTCGGATTTTCAAACACGCTGATTTACGTGTGCCACAAAGACAAGTGAGCGTTGGAGGAGTGAGGCTCCCTTTGAGGTTCAGAGCATGAGGTGCTTCCGGTATACCACACAACACCATTATCTACCTAAGTCATTCCCATCCCCTAGATCTATCATTCTTTTCCACTTGGCTCGTTCTCTTTATTACATACAACATACCCAAACCACTTCTTTTTCCATTACTTTCTCCACAATACACCTGATCTACTGCCATTTTGCAGACGCCCTCATTATTTTTTCTTTTTCTTAAGTCGATGTCACAGAGGTCATGTCAAGCTTAAAAACTGCAGTTGCAGATCTCTTAGCCAGAGGATGTCAATTTAGGCACAATTAGAAATCTCTGGGGATGTCAAATTATGGGACTCTGTGACAATTTTCCCACACAGTTTCAAATTTCTGAAGCATCATTAGTCCCTTTATCTGAGACTCAATAACATTTTGCCTGTTGGAGCTGGTGGCCATGTGAAGGGGCTAAAGGTACAGAGAGTTCAGTCAGAATCTCTGCCCTTTTTCCTCTATTTTCCATTCTATTGTAGTACATGAAACCCAAGACATCAGACAGACAGTCCTCTCTTCTATGTGCAAGGTTCAAATGTCTGCATTCCTTATTCCACGTTGCTGCATTATATGTGTTGTACAGGTGAGCACTCATTGGTTGTCGGCTCTCACGTGCACACAAGCCCACCCTATGACTAAAGACAAAAATCAAACCTCTTTGCCTTTGTTGGGGCTGTTGTATTTCAGCCAGGGATACTCCCTTGGCTTGTGTTCAAATGTTGTTTTACTGTCTATTTCATTAAATTTGATTCCATTGTTTATATTAATATTGCTGCTCATTTAGGTTCTATATATCTTCTTTTATGTTCTATGTGTTTTGTGGGCAGCCTCCCAAGAGGCATCCTCTGCTCTATGAAGGCTGAGGAAACCCACAGTCCCCTGCGGTTCATTATGAATGTGCTCATGGTTTTAGTGAGTTCTCTTTCAATTATTCTGTGCTTTTTTTTTGTAATTTACTGGATTTTTGACATCTTTGCTCTGTTTTTTGATCATTCTTGGATTTCGCATTGGGACTGTTTGGTATTGGGATTGCCATTTTTGAAGGCATTGCCTTGTGTGCTGGTGGCTCAGTGGGTAGTGCTGCGGCCTCGCAGTTAGGAGACCTGGGTTCGCTTCCCAGGTCGTCCTGCATGGAGTTTGCATGTTCTCCCCATGTCTGCGTGGGTTTCCTCTAGGTGCTCCGGTTTCCTCCCACAGTCCAAAGACATGCAGGTTAGGTGCATTGACGATCCTAAATTGTTCCTAGTCTAAATTGTCCCTAGTGTGTGCTTGGTGTGTGTGTACCCAGCGGTGGGCTGGCGCCCTGCCCGGGGTTTGTTTCCTGCTTTGCTCCCTGTGTTGGCTGGGATTGGCCCCAACAGATCCCCGTGATCCTGTAGTTAGGATATAGTGGGTTGGATAATGGATGGATGGATTGCCTTGTGTGCCTTTTGACTTGTGCTCTTTGGAGCTTATTCATTTTTTTGATAAAATAAATCTTTTTGTTTTATTTTAGTACTGAGTTTAGTATTTTACTCTGGTTTATTGTTTTCTATTCTATTTACTGCTTTGTGTATCCTGTATCTATCTGTTTGAGTGTTCTATTCAGGAAACATTTGTATCCAATGTTACATATACCTGCTGTTTTTGTGAGACTCTGTGAAGTGCCTTGACCTTGGGAAATGCATTATTATTATTATTGTTGTTATTATTATTATAAAGATTCTTTATTGCCCTCTTTTGTAAGTAGCCAGGGTTTGACGGTACTTCCCCCTTTAGTGACCTTAAGAATACTTTAGCTCATAAACGAGGAGAGTCACAGACTGGTAGAAGTGAGTTCCTGGGTATGTCACACTACATGACTGTTTGTCACAGGAATGTGCTGCAACAGCCGTAAATACACAAAGATTGTGCAAATGAAGTTTATGACTAGTTTAAGTCTCTGGGAAAGGGTTGGAATACTTATGTCAATGTAATAGTTCAGATTTTTATTTTTAATAAGTTTACAAGAATTTCTAAAATCCTGTTTTCATTTCTTCTTTCTGGTGTATTGAATGTTGCTTGATATGGGGAAAAATAAATGTAAACGATTTTAGCAGGTGGCATGGTGGCGCAGTGGGTAGCGCTGCTGCCTCGCAGTTGGGAGCCCTGGGGACCTGGGTTCGCTTCCCGGCGTGGAGTTTGCATGTTCTCCCTGTGTCTGCATGGGTTTCCTCCGGGCGCTCCAGTTTCTTCCCCCAGTCCAAAGACATGCAGGTTAGGTGGATTGGCGATTCTAAATTGGCCCTAGTGTATGCTGTGTGTGTCCTGCGGTGGGTTGGCACCCTGCCCAGGATTGGTTCCTGCCTTGTGCCCTGTGTTGGCTGGGATTGGCTCCAGCAGACCCCCGTGACCCTGTGTTTGGATTCGGCGGGTTGTAAAATGGATGGATGGATGGATAATTTTAGCACAAGGCTACGACATAACAAAATGTGAAAAAGTAAAGGGGTCTAAATACTTTCCGAATCCACTGTAGATAGTGGTGCTCATTGGCATATAACATCTTGCTTTCTAACCATATGCTGTTTCTCTCAGCTAATGAAATGTCCTCCTCACACTTAACAATATCCTCTACTTATTTTATCATAACTTCTGACTGCATGTGATATTGTCACCTGTCTTTAGCATTTTGTTAAGTCACAGCCAGGCGTTATTCTCTGGCTTGTGTTTATTATCCTTTTATTGTTTAGATTATATTTGAATTATTTTTATGTTCATGTTTTTATGTTACTTCTTTTAGCTGTGTTTTTGATTGTAGTGATGTGCTGTAACTTTAATTGTTCTTCCATTGCATGTGCTATGTGGGTGGAGCCCAGGAGGAGGGGCCACCCTGATGTCATCACTGCTGGGCCCTCCTTCTTTTTGATATTCTTGATGAGAATTAGCAGAGGAGTGCTGAATTAGTATTAGTAGTTTATTTGTGACTATTGTATTCATGAGAAATAATTACTGTATAATCTCTCTGAAATCACTTCACTTTTTTTTTTGTTCAGTGCCTCCTGATTTATCTGTACAAGAAAGTCCCTACATATGATATACCGTTTGATGCAAGACATTAAACTTTTTGGGGTACTTCCCTATTATTGACCTTCTAGACCCCAAAAACTCTGGACCATATTTTGTGCAGGATGTTGCACCCTTATGATAAAGAGTAAACTATTCAGTGTCTTAAGGAAAAATGTTCAGAAGAATATGAAGTTGTGTATACCACATTAACTGATTCCAGGGGTTCACCACTTCATAGGATACGAGGGGTCAAAGTTACTCCTTTTCACAAAACTTCAAAAAAATACAGGTCGGTATTATAGGCATGTAGAGTGTTGTTTTATGCCATTTTGAGGTTCCTGATCACAAATACAATAATGTTATTTAAATTTGATTCTTTACTGGTGGTCCTATCTCTCTAAGATCCACTCCTAGAAGATTAAAAATGACACATTTCAAACATAAGCATTTTAGGTATCGTTTGAGACAATGTCAGGGTCAGTGATTATGAATATGATGTTATTTTTGATCCTTTGCTAGGGATCTAGCCCATTATAGACTTCTATCGGAGGTTGAAAAATGTTAAATGTCTATTGCAATCGAGAATAGTTAGAATCCAAAACATTTAAACCGAAGTACACATTTTAATATTTCAAATATTTGATGTAACTAATCTTGTTTAGCATGTACTTCTACCTCATTAAAGAAATCATTACATTTCTTACAAACACCCCGGGCACCTTACACTAATTCAGACTTTTTAGTATTTCTTGTTTTGCTGGTTTCTGGATTTTCTTGACTGTTTAATTGGATTTGCCTTTGGAATTTGGATATTATGACATTCTTGCTTGGATTGCCTTTTAAGCAAATTCTTTTTTGCTCTTTTAAATATTTTTTCCTTATTATTATTATTATTATTATTATTATTATTATTTATTACATGATTTTATTCGACCTGCCCTCCCTATTTGTCTGGGTCAAATTTTGCAATCAATTTTTTACCCATTTTTGCCAAACGGATTTCTTTCAAACTTTGCATGCATGCTGATTTTTGGTGACAATGCAATATTGCACCAGTTTTGACCTGGGATCTATATGTTAATTACGCCAAATTTAAATTTCTTATTTCATTATGTTACACTTTTAGTGATTACACATATATAGTGTTTTCAGCCAACACACATATATATGAAAATTTAGCAGTCAGGTGGTTAGCATGTTGGACTTTCGATCAAACAGTTGAAGATTCAAGACTAATGTACACAAATTAATAAAAAAAAATAATTTTGATTAATTGATGTTGAAGTTTTGTCAAATTACTTCAATATGACAGTTAAGCAGCATTGGTTCAGTGGTTAGCGTGTTAAGTGTTCAATCAAATGGTCAAAGGTTTGAGTCCAATGTACACAAACTAAGTTTTGTTTAAATTTTACCAGTTTTTCATCATTTATATACAAATTTTGGCAAAATGCTCTTTTCAATGATTTGGCGATATTGGCTCAGTGGATCAAGTGTTGGGTTTTTCTAAGGAATCTTGAAGGTCCAATTCTCCAGTAGACAAACACACATTTCCAGTCCTTCACACACGTAAGGTTTCACCGTGGTTAGGATTTTCTGAAATGAGAAATGAACCTGAATGAATATTACGTTTCACTTTAAGATCGTAGGTTGGATTCCACTCTGTCGCTAAAGTCAATTCTTTCTAATCACCTTCTCACCCAAGACAAGGTTTTTGTAATGTGCTGAGGACTGTGTGGCATTAGGATGGCTAAAAAATATATAAAAAACAGATTTTTAAGTGACACAATTTTATTCAAAAATGCACTAAAAAGTAAATAATACATTTTTTTCTTGTATTAAGATTTTGTTGGTCATATGTGATTAAAAATAAAATCATGGGGCATCCATAAAATAATTCATTTAATTTAATTCAAATGTATAAATTCCTTAAACAATTACAAAAAATAACTCATACAATTTTGAAAAATTCTCCAATTTGAATCATTATCCTACATACTTTAATCAACTTTTCTATGATGTGTCATTTTCTTTCTATACTTAAGATGGTTAGAATTTTCACTTTAATGAATTTATGGATTGTAATTGAATTCAATTAATTCTTTAATGGGGGTCCTACAATTCTATTTTTAGTTACATACATCCAACAAAATCTTAGTACATGAAAAAACATTTTTTTTTACTTTTTAGTGCATTTTTGAATAAAATTATGTCACTGAAAATCTTTTTTTTATAATTTTTTTTTGTCTTTTTGTTACCGTATATACTCACATAAAAGTCGGGTCCAAAAATCGATCATAAAATCAGACCCCAACTTATATGCCCGTTCAAAAATGCAACACTTATTTTTATTTATTTTTTTGTACATCTTCTTGCCTCCTCCAATCTCGCATCACTTTCTCAGACACATTGAATTTTGTTGCAGCAGCGCTGTTACCAATTTCTTTTGCTACTTCAATGACGTTTAATTTAAAACCAGCTTCATATTTTCTTCTGATCGAACACTCTATCATAGAGAAAGGATGCTCTTACGATAAAGGTGTATGAGGGTGTGAGATACAAAAAACACAAATCAATGCAAACATCACTTCGGAATAGTTTGGGTATTACCGTGTGGTCACGTAGGTACAATACATAGAAAAAAAAGGCAGTGTGCTCCATGGCTACTCTCTCAGATGGGCGTTAGCATATCATAATTTCTTGGACCAATAGCGTGAGTTTTCCACATTCGACTTGTACGACCGACATTTTAAAATATGGGAAATTATACAATAAAATCAAGTCCCGACTTATCTGTGAGAGAACTTATCCGTGAGTATATAACTATATTCTTAATTTGTACAATTAACGTTGTCCTTTTGCTCACAAACCAGAGTTTTATGCTTCCTCTCTCCCATGTGAGACATTTTTGAAAAGTTTGGAACTTTGTTTAAATGTTGAACTTCTAAAGCTAGCGTTGTGTGGTGGATGTGGTAATGCGCTATCAACGTATGCTCCCAACCACCCTAAAGCCAGCACCCATTTTTAGGCATGTGTAGGGTTCAGTGCCTGCAGGTAAGTAGCAGGGGATTGGCTGACTTGGGGTTGGCCTCTTCTGGTGGGCCGGCCTGCTTTGTGGGTCTTTTAAAGGCCTCACTCCCTTTGTTCAGTATGTTTGTGACTCCACGTAGCAACAATGTTGACCTTTATTTATGATTTCTTGTCTTCTGCCCATATGTTGTTGCACTCTTCATCAAATGTTGCCCTTTGCCTATATCTTACTGTACAGTATTACTCTCTTGTTAACATTTCCATCTGCTCCTATGAGATGGTGATTGCAGTGATATAGTGCCCACCGGCCACATGATGTCCTTTGTGTGTGCGATGGTCCTGGCCATTCATATGATTTTGCCCTCTACCCATATTGTGCTACCCTCCCATTGTAGAATTTTACCTTATGCTCTTTGGATGATGTCTTTTTCCATGGGGACTTTAGCTTTTATGATCATAGTGCTCTATGTCAATATGGTGTCCTGCTGCCCTCTGCTACAGTATATTCCCATTTACTTATGAACAGATGCCCTCCACATCTAAATTGTTCTGTTGAGGTGGTTTCTTTCCCCCACATGATGCCCTTTGCTATATTTTCCATCCATTGATATGGCAATGTTTTTTCTACTTTGTGCTATGCTAATTATACCTAGCTGTTCCTGTTGTTCCCTCCAGAGGACCATAAGGCATCAGCTGAAATCTCCATATGGTTCACTGATATTGCAACTGGGATGAACGAAGCCCATCTCCAGCTCAACCTGGCAAAGATGAACCTACTTGTTATTCCATCTCACCTGTCTATTCAGCACCCCATCTCTGTTCAACTTGGCTCATTATCACTAACACTGTCAAGCTGTTATGCCACTGTAGGGATCAATGACCAGCTATCCTTCAGGGACCATGTTGGCATGGTCTCTTGATCTTGTATATTCACCCTATGCAATATTTGCAAGATCCTATAGGAATGGGTTGGAGTGGTGGTTCTGAAGCTAGGGATCTGTGCCAGTAATGAGAAGGTTGATGGTTTAAATCCCATAAATACCAGAAGAGACTCTACTCCGTTGGGCCCTTGAGCAAGGTCCTTAACCTGAAATTGCTTTGTTCCCGGTATGACGTCAATCTGCATCCAACCCTGCAAGCAGGTACTCCAACTTACAGGGAAAACTTGCGGGTTGCTGGCAGGATTGGCACTTCAGATGTTCCAGTGTGGTGCTGAGATGTCACCCGCTGCACTTGGGTCCCAATCCAGGTGGTTCATCATGTGGTGGGTGTGTCAACACTCTATCAGCATATGCATGCTCCAAACCTCCTCTATAGGAATGCAAAATGAAAAACAATTGGTTTATCCTAGACAACAATGAGATCAGAATAAAATTAAAAGGAGACGTTTAATTCTCTGGTATTCTCACAGGTGTTTCAGCAGAAATCTCAGCAAAATCATACAGTGGGCTCAGATTTTCCAAGTAGTGTCTTAATATTTTTCTTGCAGGTTGAAAGTATTTGCATGGTGTGCTCAATAATAAATGGTGAAATGTATGGGCAGTTGTTTGTGCTAATAAAATCTTTTACTATGATTACAAAATTGTAGTTCTAGGTTCTCAAAATTAGTTAGAATATTTGTTGCTCTAACTTACTGTATATTGCTGTGCTTCAGTTTGCTCATACTCATTCTAGAAGAAAGGGTAGGCAGTTTGACATAATGGTGAAGACTGTAGACTTCAAACCCTGAGACTGTGTGTTCAAATCCCACTGCTGACACCACTATGTAACCATGAGAAAGTCACTTCATCTGCCTGTGCTCCAACTGGAAAAATAAAAGAAATATAACCAATCAAAGCCCAAATATTGGAAGGCACCAATCCAATAATAAGCAAAGTCTTGAAAGAGATTAAAACAAGACTAGAATAAGAGCTACGATGGTTTTCAAATCACATTCTCATTTTTGACACCTTTTACCTCATGTGTCTTTTTGCTGAAGCTATTTCTGTGGCAAAGTTGATTCTTAAATGAAACATAAATGAGAATCTTTTTTAAGTCTCATGAGCCATCAAAGATCAACCATTGAGTAGTAAAAATTTCCTGTGAGATCACACCATATCTGATGGGGCATTAAGCACAACTCCTGGTCCAGGCTTTGGTCTTGTCACGTCTGAACTACCGCAATAATGCTCTGCTGGCAGGAGTGGCAGTATGTGTCACCAAGCCACTATACATAATTCATAATGCAAGTGGCATGTCTGGTGTTCAACCAGCCAAGGCAGGCCTCTTTTCAGATCACTACACTGGCTTCCTGTAGTGACACATATTAAGTTCAAAAACTTGATGCTAGCTCACAGAGTAGTCAGGGGGTCTTATATAGATATGGAGACGCTTGTGAGATCCCACACTCCTTCTCATCCACTCATATCTGGTGATGCCACCTCTGTGTGGCATTAAATCTGAGATCAGACTCTTTTCTTTTGCATTTACAAGTAGCCCACAACCATTCAAAATTCTGACTTCCTCTGTGTGTTTAAGAAGCATTTGAAGACTCTCTTGTTTGGTGAATTTCTGTCTAACAAGCTGTTAGGTTTTGTAACGGAGGAATTGTAATTCGTTTGTATTTTATTCTGAGCTCTTCACTTGTGGTGATCAATTTGGTACCCTCATCCTATAACACTTGTTCCCAAACAGCCCCCCCTAGGCTGATGTTTGCTTGATTTTGTTGACCTCTTTTGTAACTTGATTTGGATAAAAGCGTCGGCTAAGCTTATAAATGTAAATAAAAATGTAATTGGTGTTGCTCATAAGCTGCTGCTGCCTCCTAATATGCTATTACTCACTGCTAATGAGGTGTTGCCCATCAGCGTAATAACATCCTTTGCTTTAAAGATGTTGCCCTATGAATACAGGGAGTGGTCCTTTGCCCATGTTTGTTTCCTTCATCAATTAACGTGTTACCTTTTTGTCTATATTTTGTCTGTTTATGGCGCATAGATCTGCATAATGTCCTGCTGTCCTCTGCTATGTTCCCATCTGCCCACATACTATTTCCACTTTCATAGAAGATGCGGCCCTATACGAATGGGCTTCTACTCCCAGCCCACGTGATGCTGCTGCTGCTGCTTCTGTTTCCCTGTCCAGGCGCCAAGGCAGATAATCGGCCACCTGCGGCTGCACCAGTGGAATGTCTCACTTTACAAACACTGAACATTAGACAAGACATTTCTGTGTTTCTTTGGCTAAGGCCTGTCTCCCATTCCCCCGATCAAAGCGCATCAGGAGGGCACAACATGGTTCACACCCAGCTGTCGACCTGAGGTGTGCGGCCTCAAAGCGGAACTGGCGGCAAATGAATGGTTTTCTCGGAATATCAAGAAATTCCCACAGAAGGGGCAGGGGGGTGGGGGAGGCAGTCAAATACTGAGGCTCAGCTGTTTGCCACTGCGTCCAACTACCTCTGCTGAAGTCTGCTGTAGGGTGGCAACTGGTGTGATTATTAGTGGGCACAGAGCAATACCGAATAGGTGCTAAGCTAACACATCTGCGTAAGGTACTGGGATGCACCTCCAAGCCAGGAATGGTGTGAAACACTGCGCTAATCCAGGGTTCTGAGATTAAAACAACCTGCCAGTAGACCCCACAGTCTCGCCAGGGTTGGTCCCAGAGCACAGGAAAAAGCAGCCCCAGACCACTTCTCGAAGAGCAGGCGTTCTGCCTTGCGTGATTCCGCTCACTGGAATTCCAGGAATGCTTGTCGCTTCCTCAGCCAATATTTGATTTAGATGGCAGTGATAGGAACTGTTCTGCATGTCTGCCACCACCGACCGAATCCCCCCCACCCACCAGTGGTGTGGGTGAAGAGGGAGACGATAGAGAATTAGGTAGCTGGTGCCTTGACCTGCAAAAGAACTGAGTAAATGGAAAAAAAGAAGCAAAGCTGAAAGAATGCAATCAAATAAAATACCCAAGAGACCCAGAGCGCCATGGGGCCTCCCTGGATAGGGGCCTTCAGGGGGTCATGATATAGGGAATCCTTAGAAGAATGAAGAACTAGCAGGGCATATAACAAAAAGGAATACAGGAGCTCCAAAACACAATCCTTTTAAATACTTGTGGAGATTAAGAAATATAAATTGTAGGAGACAGAAGGCTTAAAGAGTACTGGAACTATAAGGATACAGAAATAGATGTGATGTGGAATGATGAGGCAGAAGGCATGGCATTATTCAGAAACTCTGAGGCTAAGGATCTGCACTGGTATCCGGAAGGTTGCCGGTTCGAATCCCCAATAGGGATCCTACTCTGTTGGACCCTTGAGTAAGACCCTTAACCTGCAATTGAAGAGATCAGTTCCAAAATCAGCTAAGTACAAAAGATAAATTTTGGAGATAAATAGGAAAATTTGGGTCCGTAAGCAGATTTTGAAACTAAATCCCTAAAACTATAGCGCTACACTGTTGCAATTAGCAGCTTTTGAAGCTCAAACATATTCTCTGCGCATGACCAACTGCATGAAAAGTCACAATCACGTGTTCACTAAATTTTACCAAAAGGTGTAATTAGCAGATTTTGGAACTCACATCTTCAATTGCTCCAGGGGTGCAGTGCAATGGCCAACCCTGTGCACTGACCCTAAGGGGCATGCGAAAACAAACACATTCCTAATACAAGAAGATGTAAAAGGTGAATGAATAGAAAAAACTGAATGAACTGTGTGAACAGATGACAGGAGACAATTCAGGAGCTCAAGAGAATCTTGATGAGAGAATATACACAAATTAGGAGGATGATATACAGTTACTTCCATAATGTGTGGGACAAAGGCATGTTTCTCCTTGATTTACCCCTGTGCTCCATAGTTTAAAATTACAAATCAAACAGCTCAGACAATATGATTAAAGTCTGAATTGTTTGATTTGTAATCTTAAACTGTGATGAAGAGAGGTAAATCAAGCAGAAACGTGTCTTTGTCCCACACATTATGGAGGGCACTGTAAATATGTTACATATTGTGACACTAGAGGGCACTGTAGCTCCTCTAACCCAACAGACAGACATCCAGGTCACCAGGTAAAAGTACTAAAAGGTATTTTAATTCCTTTCTTTTTGTAAATAGTGCCTCTAAGCACCACAGCCACCATACAAAGGCAAGTAAATAGGCACAATAATCATACACACAATTCTCTCCTCCGCACCTCCCAGCAAGCTTCTGTCCTTCCGTGCCCGTGACTTGCCAGCTCTTCCGGGTCAAATGGAGAACTTGCATTTTCTTCAGCCTGGAAGTACTTCGGGACTATGCAGAAAGTAGAAACTCCCCGGTGTCCCTGCAGCGTCTCTTGGCGGCACCCATGGTACCCAGCAGGGCTGTGAAGCCGAACTCCAGGTGCCCTGTGGGAACCTGGGGCACCACTATGCTGCAGGGAAGCTGCCATCTAGCGTCTTGGAGGATGCAGTGTCCTAAAGTAGCTGCCTTCCCCCATTCTTCCATTCTTTGGGCGTCCCGGCCGGGTTGAGCTGCCAGCCATCCATCACAATATACACAGTGCCTATAAAAAACATTTACCTCATCTGAAGTTATCATGAATTATTGTTAAACAACATTGAATTACAGTGGATTTAATTGATCTTTATTGACACTGATTAACAGAAAAAAGACTCTTTAATGTCAAAGTGAGAACAGGTCTTTGCAAAGGAGTCTAAATTCATTATACACATACAGTAATGTTGTGGACTAGGAGTTCCAAAAGCACTTCCAAAAATGCCCACTTGAGGGGGATTTCATTGTCAAACTCCAGCTAATAATAAAGGCAAACAGAGTGTCTTTATAAAGAAAAAGATTTATCACCACAAAAATGCTCTGTGTCACTATGAAGCTCCAAAGAGCACAAAAGGCATAAATGAGTCCCCTGCAAAGCAAGCAATGTCCCAAAACACAATACAAAAACAAAGTCAAAAACAGAGCAAGAAGTCAAAAAGATAATCATAATAAGTGTGCACTGTAGCTGAGTTTTCTCCAGGTTCCCAAAATCGAGCAGCTACTGAGTTGGTAAGGCAGGATCCAGCATGAGTCAAACGCGTAATAAAAGCAATATCTCAGTCCATACTGTTCATTTTAGTAGTGGAGTGTGTAAGATTGGCGCTATATAGCCGCCCGACCCGACACAGATTGGATACAGAGGCACTCGTAAAATAAATAAACTATTTATTTTCTTGCCCTGTGGGCGCACGTCTTCCCCATGTCCCACAGGCAATACACAGTCCCAAGCACAGCACACAAAGTAAAACAAAGCAAAACACTTTCTCTTCCTCCACCACTCCTTCCAGGCAACCTTGTCCTCCTCCACACGACTCTGGCCGCTGAGTGATGGTCGCGGGCTCATTTTATTGAGTGCCCGGAAGTGCTCCAGGTGCTTGATTGCTGACATCCGGTTGCATTTCGAGGTGTGGCGAATCCAGTGCCCAAAAGGGGCCAGCAGCTCCTGCTGCAGCACCCCCTGGCGGCGCCTGCGGAACCCAACAGGGCTGCACAGAACTCCAACCCCCGTGAAGCCCTGGGGGAGTCCGAGGCTCCGCTACAACCCAGGGAGGCTGCCATCTAGTGTCCAAAGGGAGATACCAGGTTTCCCACCCTTGCCCGCCTAGTATATATGGTGCAGGGGCGTCCCGGCCAGGCATGGGCCCCGGCCATCCGTCACATGTGAAAATGTAAAAAAGAAACAAATCAGAAAAAAGTTATTACGCATGCAGAATAAAAGGCAAAAAGGAAAAAAAAGTTTTTTCTCTGCTCCATTACAATCTTAACTTTCTCTTGTCAAACATCTATACTTAAAAGTTGTTACTTTTCTATCTTCACTTTAGTATGTCAGTACGTTCAATATGTTCAGTCCGGTTTGAAACTGTTTGCTCTCCGTGTCTTACCACCTGCAAGGCAAATCTTAAACTGAACTTGTCTGTAGTCCGAGGGACAAGAAATAATGAGAATATTGCATTTTCAGTTTAACTTCTGGGGGTTATAATAGAATCTCTCATTGACTGTGCACTAATATATAGGCAAACATTTTAACATAACTAAGAAAACACTTCTATCAGTTGAAATAACCTAACTAACTAACAAGTGGCCTTTACACAGAACAAAACAGAAGCAAACTCACCACTCCCAGACATGAGCTGGTGGGCACTTTGGGAGACCCTCTGGATTTATGATTGGCAGGTGGCCTCAAAACACACAGAACATAACACAGGCAGCTTACAGACATAAACAAAATAAAAAAAAACAAATAATAATGTATATAATTAAGTAACAGTATGTGGGGAGCAGCCCGGACACAGAGAGGTAGACATTATTTTAATCACCATACACGTTTATTTACAACTAATATTTACAAATATGACACACACAACCCAGTGCCGCAGCACCAATCACCCCAAAGTCCTGGCCTCTTTCCTCAATGCCTTTCTTCACCGCCTCCACTCCTCCGAGCTCCATCCTGTTCCACCCGACTCCAGCCTTCGAATGGAGGGAGGCGGCCCCTTTTAAGATTACCTGGATGTGCTCCAGGTGTCTTCCAATAACATTCCGCCGGCACTCCCAGGTGTGGTAGAAGTGCTGGCTGTGCACCCGGAAGCACTCTGGGTGTCCCTGGTCTTCTTCTGAGGGCCAGGGCTCCACAGGCATCGGGGTGCCCCCTGGCAGTGACCACGGGCCCCTATAGGGTTGAGCTTCTAAGCTCTGTTCCCGTGGTCCCCAAAGCCACCAGGGCGGTCGCCCCCTCGTGATCTGGAGGAGGCGTAAGCCCTCCTCCAGTCCTTCTGAGCGTCAGCCGCTTGCCACAAGTAACATAATCAACATAAATCAAAGAATCAAATATGAACTATAGAGACACAAAACATGAATCTGAACCCCTGGCTGAGACATCTCGCTATTATAAAAAGAAATCCTGTCCTGGAAAGCAAATGCAAGGCTACGATACGTGATCATCTCGGAAAACATTTTAAAGACCCGCGAGACCAAGGAGACTTGGCACGGTGCGTCTCGTGGGGACCGTAAACATGAGACTTGGTGCCAAGAGATTGTCCCAGGGCTGTAGCGAAAAGAACAGCGGCTGTACAGGCTTTAAAAATATCGAAGGGCAGCGCGACAGCAGCTACTCCAACCGAACACGAGCAGCGTTATACATCCTGCAAGAAAGAATTCAACCACGCCCGGGGCCAGAAATAAAAGACCGGTATTGCTTTTACAATGTCATGCGAGACCAGGCAGTGAGCCATCATTTAAAACAAGTCAACAGACCTCTAAGCTAGCAGTTGTTGGATTGCTTTTGGCAGGCAAGCATCATGTGCTCCGAGCTCTTAAAACAACGACATGCGACAGGCAGAAGAGGCAGCTAGCAAACAGCAAAAAGACAGCAAATGATCCAAAGGCATATCCTTAGCATACGTTCAGCCGCAACACCCTTCACAACACGAGCAGTATTATACGTCTGGGAAGAAAGAGATGTAACCAGGCACGGGGCAGGAAATAAAGAAACAAGTATTGTTTTTACAAAAGTTTTTAAAGTAAAAGTGAAAATAATGCATATGTAACAATTCACAAGAAAATAACAATCTCTTTAAATTGTAGATTGCCTGCCTAAGGTAAAGTCATCCCTGATAAATGGGGACGTGGGAATGAGGGGTCCTTTCATCGGATTAGCGCTATTTCAGCTGTGGAATGGCAAAATGGGGGAGGCAGCTTGATGAATGAGGTCTCCAGGACTTAAAACAAATCCAAATCATATTATGTGATATCATCTAATGTGAAATTCTACTCCGTACTTCTAGAATTTTTATTTTTATACTGTATTGAGGATGTATTCTGTTCTATGTATTGTACTGTATTGTATTGACCCCCTTCTTTTTGACACCCACTGCACGCCCAACCTACCTGGAAAGGGGTCTCTCTTTGAACTTCCTTTCTGAAGGTTTCTTCCATTTTTTCCCTACAAGGGTTTTTTTTTGGGAGTTTTTTCTGGTCTTCTTAGAGGGTCAAGGCTGGGGGGCTGTCAAGAGGCAGGGCCTGTTAAAGCCCATTGTGGCACTTCTTGTGTGACTTTGGGCTATACAAAAATAAATTGTATTGTATTGTATATCTGGTAAACCAAACACCGGGGTTGGCAAGCGAAGCGAGCAGGGGGCAGATCCCCCTAGTGGAATATAAAAAACAAAATAATCATTCCCATAAGTATTCACCCTTCCAAGTAAGTATTTAGTAGATGCACCTCTGGCAACCTTAACTCCATGTTCAGGAGATTCTCTCTCTTAAAGCTTTGAATATCTGCACGAGGCCATTTTCCCCCCATGCTACTTTGTAAAGCTGCTCAAGCTCTGTCAGGTTGCATGAGGATCGTGAGCTAACAGCCTTTTTCAAGTCCAGCTACAAACTCTCAGTTGGATTGACATCTAGACACTGACTCAGCCACTCCAGGACATTAACTTGACTGTTTTTACACCATTCCTGTACAGCTTTGGCTTTACGCTTGCGGTAAATATCTTGCTAGAAGACAAATTTCCCAAGGCACAATCTCTTGTAGACCGTTACGTTTTCTTCCAGGATTTCCCTGTACTTTGCAGCATTCATTTTCCCCTATACACTTTAAAGCCTCCCAGAGCCTGTTACAGAGAGGCATAATGCTTCACGGTGGGGATGGTGTGCTTTTGATAATATGCAATGTTCAAACACAGCATTTAGTTGGATGGCCAAAAAGGTCTATTTTGATCTCATCAGACTATTAAACCTTCTTCCAGCTGACTTCAGAGTCTCACATGTGCCTTCCAGCTGAGATTTCATGGGTGTATTTTTTATACAGTGGCTTTCTATTTGTCATATCCCCCATAAAGCTGTGAATTGTAAAGCTCCCGGTCACAGTGGTTTTCTGCATCATCTCTCCAATCTTAGCCACTTTAGCTTGTAACTCCTTCATAGTCCTTATAGGTTTCTCGGTGGCCTCCCTCACTCATCTTCTTCTTGCACAATGATATCTTATTGATTGATTTAACTCAATATTCACTGACGTGGATGTTTTCTTCTTCTTCTATTTCTACTTTTCAATCACCTTTTCATGGAGTTGCTTGGAGTGTTTGTTTTTGTCTTCATTGTGTAGGTTAAGCCACCATACTGGCCACAAGTTGGACCTTCCAGGAACATCTATAGTCAGGTCCATAAGTTTTTGGACAGTGATACAATTTTCAGAATTTTGGCTCTGTATGCCACCACAATGGATTTGAAAAAAAGCAATCATTAAATAATTGAAGTGTAGACCAGGGATGTGTGGTCAGGGGAGGCAGGTCATCATGAAAAGTATAAAAAACTAATAATGATAACATAAAATAAACATGTCCACTGGTCTGTGCTATAAATTTGTTTTCTGTATGATTCCAATAAGTGTGATAATTTTTATAGTCAAAATCACTGAATTGGAAAATTTCCTGTTCAGATACAGGGGAGAAACGCGAGGTGCGGCAGCAACGAGCCTCACCTCAGACTGCGCTCTCCCTCACACACGGGGTTGATGCATGCAATCGGCGGGTTCCTGTTGCTGTCTCTCTGTATGTCGCCAATATGAGGTTTGCAGACACTTTTATTATACACCTTGAGTTTCCACAGTCTGGCTAATATCTTTAATTAATGTGTGTGACATATTTAGTCTTGCTGATGGGACATAAAACCGCAGTGAAAAGGCACGAGGTAAGGCAGACAGTACTGTGCCGCCCTGAAGGGGGTGCATGTGAGCCCAACAGGTGCTTGTTGCTGCTGTTCTTCTATGCAGAGGCGCTAGTAAGTTAGCGATATCAGAAAGTCAAGTGCACTGCAGTGCTCCATTTATTTTTATTTTTTGTTCCGACTGACTGCCAAAATAGAAGGTTAAGATTTTTAAAACCAAAGGAAAATAAGTGACTGAGATTTTTGTGGAGAAGGATAGGCACATGAACTTCATTTACAAATAAAGGTAAGACCATAAACAGTTTTCAATGTTATAAAAGAAAAAAGGGCTCAGACTAAGAAAAAAACAATCCAATACAGGTATTTAAAAAGTCAATTTTGACCTTAAATAAAATATTCTTTTGTTTTTCTTTCTATCCTTTTGTTGAACAGTCTCTATTAAAATTGATTAAATCATCAGAATAAAAAGCTTTTAAAAAATAAATATTTAAAGCAAGGTCAAAATTGAAATCCTTTTTTTTTTTTTTGTACATCACTCAATACTTTCATTTGTACTGAATGAGTATGAATTGTGGAATTCCAACGGCAAGTTTAGAACACAGAGGGTGCAGAGCAAATACGCTCTCTCCGCTCTCTCCCGCCGCTCTAAATGTAACGTTCTTTCTTAGCCAAATATGTGCCTTACCTGTGTGTGTGTAAAGAATGCTGATGAGATAAGTCAATGTGCATGCTGCCAACTGAATAGTAAATCAGCTATTCCTTTGGGTTCATATATTTGTAAATCTGACTCTGAAGGACTCAGTGCCTCACCAGCCATAAACCTTACCGCATGTCACTGGTGTAGACATACAGCTTTAATTTAAGGGGTTTACCAAAATGTCATATGAACCATTTAGGAATGACAGCCATTTTTATACATGGTCCCCCCTATTTTCAGGATCTCAAAAGTATTTGGACAAACTATCATAATCATGAATGTAACGATCATTTTCAATATTTGGTTGAAAATCCTTTGCAGTCAATGACTGCCTGAAGTCTGAACCCATGGCCTTCTCCAAGTTCTGGGTTTCCACCCTACTGATGGTTTTGCCAGGCCTTCACTGCAGTTGTCTTCAGGTGCTGCTTTGTTCGTTGGACTTTCTGCCTTCAGTTTTGTCTTCAGCAAGTGAAATGCATTTCCAATTGGGTTGAGGTCAGTTAACTGACTTGGTCATTGAAGAACCTTCAACTACTTTACCTTGAACAGCACTTGGTTTGCTGTCACAGTATGTTTGGGCTCATTGCAGGTCTGTACTGTGAAGTGTCGTCCTATCAGTTTTGCAGCATTTGGCTGAATCTGATCAGAGAGTATAGCGCTGTACACTTCAGAAACCATCCTACTACTTCTTCCAACAGTCATGTCATCAATAAACACCAGTGACTGACTTCCATTAGCATTTACGCATGCTCATGCTATAACACTGCCTCAACCATGTTTCACAGATGATGTGGTATGCTACAGATCATGAGCCATTCCTTCTATTCTCCAAACTCTTCTCTTTCCTTCATTCTGGTGCATATTGATATTCATTTTATTTCTGTTCCAAAACTGGACTTTTTTTTTTATATTTTTCTGGCAAAGTCTAATCTGTCCATCTTATACTTGAGGTTTACCAGT
Source organism: Erpetoichthys calabaricus (assembly GCF_900747795.2). Lineage (NCBI taxonomy): Eukaryota > Metazoa > Chordata > Cladistia > Polypteriformes > Polypteridae > Erpetoichthys > Erpetoichthys calabaricus. The sequence goes on along the minus strand of NC_041410.2, from coordinate 49,172,390 downwards.
GGTGTGCACCTTGTAGTAAACCCTCTGTCTTTACTTTCATGAAGTCTTCTCTTGATTGTAGACTTTGGCAATGATAGGCCTACAAACCAGAGAGTGTTCTTGGTGTGGTTAAATGTCGTGAATTGTTTTTTCTTCAGCAAGGACAGAATTCTATAATCATCCAGCACAGTTGTCTTCCATGGTTGTCCAGGCCTGCTTTTGTTGCTGAGCTCACCAAGTGTGTTTTGTCTTATTAAGAAGGTACCAGATGGTTGATTTGACCATTCCTGGAGTCTCTGCTATCTCTCGGATTTGTTTGCTTTGTTTTCTCTTCCTATATGATGGCCTGTTTTACTTGCATGGACAGCTGTGTTAAGCATTTTTTTCTAAGACTATGTGTTTTTTTTTTATCCTTCTTGTGTTACATTACCTAAAATGCAGGTTTATGCTTTAAATATTTTGGTCTTAAATTTGTCAGTTGAGTCACAACAGATGTATTAGGTCATTTCCTTTCAAAAGTCTGCAAGATCCACCACACCACTGAGTAAGTTAGAAAGCTTTTCAAGTGACACCCATAGGGTTCGGTAACAAACTTGTTAAACGTGCCTACAGCTAAGTGCTAAAGGAGTGTTCTCATTAGCGTAAGGTCATTGCCAACGCTAAGTACTATTCAGAATGCACACTAGGAAAAGGAAAGAGAAAAGATAAGACCGGGAGATAATGCTGGATACAGACACTCTTATCTGCAGCCCCTGGATGAATATAGTGCCTGGATGGCTAGCTATTTATCAAAAAAGTATCTAAACTTAAAAAAGAACAAAGAATTTCTCAATTTAGTACTGTAGGTGTAATTAAAAACCTCTTTTTTAAGGCTCTTCAGATTCATTACAAAGACATTATTTTTTAGGAGGTTTGACAACATGCCTCAGTCCAACCTGCCCTGCAGCTCCACCTCTGTGGCTGACAATGTGTCCCTGGACACCACCATCAGTACCTCACCTGCTAACTTTTCCCTATCCCACCATTCATTACAGGGGAAAGAGTGCAGTGAATCACTATCTCCTACCCCATCCTTACCAGCTGAACCCTACTCCGCCCCCCGTTTTTTCCACAACACTGACACAACCAGACCATCCACCACCTTTACAGAAGACCAAGTGGTGAGAGAATTACGCAGACTTTGTTCTGACAAAGCGGCAGGCCCTGATGGCATCAGCCCAAGGGTGCTTAAAATCTGCGCCTCACAGCTCTGTGGTGTACTACTTAGGATTTTCAACTTAAGCCTGAGTATTAAAAAAGTGCCAGCGCTATGGAAAACATCTTGTCTGGTTCCTGTTCCAAAGAAGGCACATCCTAGTGCCCCTTCTGACTACAGGCCAGTGGCGCTCACCGCACACATCATGAAAGTCTTTGAGAGACTAGTCCTGGAAATACTGTGCCCCCAGGTTAAGTCAGCACTAGACCCTCTCCAGTTTGCCTACCAGGTGAGGAATGGAGTTGAAAAAGCAATCATCTACCTGCTGCACCGTGCCTACAGTCACCTAGACAAGTCAGGAGGAACTCTCAGGATTATGTTCTTCGATTTCTCATGTGCCTTTAACACCATCCAGCCAGCCAGACTGGGTAGTAAACTATCGGAAATGCAGGTGGATGCACCCTTAGTTTCATGGATTATGGACTATCTGACGGGAAGGCCAGTTTGTGTGGCTACAGGGCTCTGTGTCTGACACCGTGCTGGGACAGTTCTGTCACCATTCCTCTTCATCCTGTACACTACAGATTTTAGTTACAACACAGAGGGCTGCCATCTGCAGAAATTCTCTGATGACTCTGCAATAGTTGGTAGTGTCAGACATGGAGATGAGACGGAAAACAGTAAGGTAGTGGACAGGTTTGTTGACTGGTGTGAGCTGAATCAACTGCAGATCAACACCAGTAAAACTAAAGAACTGGTAGTTGATTTAAGAAGATTGCGATCTCCAGCCACTCCCTTGTCTATTAGGGGTGTGGAGGTGGAGATCGTTAAGAAGTACAAGTATCTAGGGGTGCATATGAGCAATAAGCTAGACTGGTCCAGGAACTCGCTGACCACATACAAGAAGAGTCAAAGTAGGCTGTATTTCCTACGCAAGCTCAGATCTTTTAGTGTCAGCAACCCTATGCTGTGGATGTTCTATAACAGCGTGGCGGCCAGTGCCATTTTCTTCGCTGTGGCATGCTGGGGGAGCAGCATGAAAGTGGCAGACATCAGGAGACTAAACAAACTAATTCAGAAGGCTACCTCTGTGGTAAGAGGGAAACTGGACAGCTTGGAAACTGTGGCAGATCAGAGAATGTTGTCTAGGCTTCGGTCTATTACTGAAAATGCTAATCACCCACTTCATAGTGTTGTGGTTGGACAGAGGAGCATCTTCAGCAGTAGACTGACTAGCATCAAGTGCTCCACTGAACGTCACAGGAAATCCTTCCTCCCCACAGCCATCAGACTCTATAACTCCTTTTCCGGTCACTCACCAACACTTTAAGCTATTACTCTTTTTTCTTTATTTGATATCCAGGAACATTTTTTCAAGTACTTTCAAGTATGTGCAACATACTATCTGTTCTTATGCAATAAAATGTCTGATCTTCACATGAGAATAACCTTATTTGTTCTCAGAATGTGCAATATTAATTTAAGGTGCAACACTCTGTACTTTAGTTTGATACTTGCATTTATTATACTTTATTATATTTAAAAGATTACTTTTATACATGCTCTTAGTGTAACATGTCCCTTGTCTGTTGTTAGTTGTAACATAAGTAATTTCCTTCAGGATTAATAAAGTTTTCTGATTCTGATTCTGATTATTTCCAAAAGAAAAGGCAGAGCAGGCTTTTTGTTATTAGGAAACTGCCTTCCTTTAATATGGGGGATGACATCCTTCTACATCTTCTACAACTCTGTGATGGCCAGTGCGATTTTCTATGCCAGTACCATCACTTCAGAAGAGGCTCATTGAAACAGCAGGCTAACTGAAAAGGCAGGCACAGTTATGGGATGCACTCTGTACCCCCTGGAGGTAGTAGTGGAGGAGAAAATGAAGACATAACTGACAGTCGTCATGAACAATGCTGTACATCCTACCTGTGACACCTTATAGCATTAAGGACTTGCAAACAACAAAGTGTTCAGCAAAAGTGCATCAAGAAACACAATTGGGGCTCCTTTATAGAACATATCATATGCCTTTAGATAGATAGATAGATAGATAGATAGCTTTATGATGCCACACTGGGCCTGCTCTGTTACAGTTAGGTCCATAAATATTTGGACAGAGACAACTTTTTCCTAATTTTGGTTCTGTACATTACCACAATGAATTTTAAATGAAACAACTCAGATGCAGTTGAAGTGCAGACTTTCAGCTTTAATTCAGTTGGGTGAACAAAACGATTACATAAAAATGTGAGGCAACTAAAGTATTTTTTTAACACAATCCCTTCATTTCAGGGGCCCAAAAATTAATTGGACAATTGACTCAAAGGCTATTTCATGGGCAGGTGTGGGCAAGTCCGTCATTATGCAGATAAAAGGCCTGGAGTTGATTTGAGGTGTGGTGCTTGCATGTGGAAGATTTTGCTGTGAACAGAAAAAATGCGATCAAAGGAGCTCTCCATGCAGGTGAAAGAAGCCATCCTTAAGCTGCGAAAACAGAAAAAACCCATCCGAGAAATTGCTACAATATTACGAGTGGCAAAATCTACAGTTTGGTACATCCTGAGAAAGAAAGCAAGCACTGGTGAACTCAGCAACGCAAAAAGACCTGGACGTCCACGGAAGACAACAGTGGTGGATGATCACAGAATCATTTCCATGGTGAAGAGGAACCCCTTCACAACAGCCAACCAAGTGAACAACACTCTCCAGGGGGTAGGCGTATCGATATCCAAGTCTACCATAAAGAGAAGACTGCATGAAAGTAAATACAGAGGGTGCACTGCAAGGTGCAAGCCACTCATAAGCCTCAAGAATAGAAAGGCTAGATTGGACTTTGCTAAAGAACATCTGAAAAAGCCAGCACAGTTCTGGAAAAACATTCTTTGGACAGATGAAACCAAGATCAACCTCTACCAGAATGATGGCAAGAAAAAAGTATGGAGAAGGCATGGAACAGCTCATTATCCAAAGCATACCACATCATCTGTAAAACACGGTGGAGGCAGTGTGATGGCTTGGGTGTGCATGGCTGCCAGTGGCACTGGGACACTAGTGTTTATTGATGATGTGACACAGGACAGAAGCAGCCGAATGAATTCTGAGGTGTTCAGAGACATACTGTCTGCTCAAATCCAGCTAAATGCAGTCATATTGATTGGGCAGCGTTTCATGATACAGATGGACAATGACCCAAAACATATAGCCAAAGCAACCCAGGAGTTTATTAAAGCAAAGAAATGGAAAATTCTTGAATGGCCAAGTCAGTCACCTGATCTTAACCCAATTGAGCATGCATTTCACTTGTTGAAGACTAAACTTCAGACAGAAAGGCCCACAAACAAACAGCAACTGAAAGCCACTGCAGTAAAGGCCTGGCAGAGCATTAAAAAGGAGGAAACCGAGCATCTGGTGATGTCCATGAGTTCAAGACTTCAGGCTGTCATTGCCAGCAAAGGGTTTTCAACCAAGTATTAGAAATGAACATTTATTTCCAGTTATTTAATTTGTCCAATTACTTTTGAGCCCCTGAAATGAAGGGATTATATTCAATAAACGCTTTAGTTGCCTCACATTTTTATGCAATCATTTTGTTCACCCCACTGAATTAAAGCTGAAAGTCTGCACTTCAACTGCATCTGAGTTGTTTCATTTAAAATTCATTGAGGTAATGTACAGAACCAAAATTAGAAAAAGTTGTCTTTGTCCAAATATTTATGGACCTAACTGTATCTTTAGCCAAATCAGAGATTATGTTCTTTTTTGCCATTTTTGTGTATATTTGAAGGGGTTGTTGATATTTATTATAACATTCATCATGCTTCTGTAAAAATCTAAATTTCCTGTTTTGGGCAAATAAAGCACTATCTATCTGTACTGTATATTTTTCTGATTGTCGCACACTCTATGCGCAATAGGACACAGTTTAAGGTGATGGGTGTTCTTTGCCGATCCAGAGGTTGGCACTGTATGATGACATTCTCTCTTTTCCTCCTTCTGCTGACAGGAAGACTGACAGCTCTCTTTTGCTGATGTCACTTCCAGTCCCTGCCCACCTGGACCCGCCTCTTCCTTCCCATTTGTCACATAACTGGTAGAACCCCCATCTTGGGCAGTCCACGTCATGATACTCATGTCCGAAAAGACGTTTTCTTTGTTTTTTTTGAGTTTCTTCTATAGGGTGTGCCTAAGGGTGGCCCAACAATCTTAACGGTTTCTGTCTATTTCTTACTCCGCCTTTAAATTTTTATTGAAAGAAGAGAGTACAGGCAGCTCTGCGTATATCAAAATGTAAAAGCTGAAAACATAAACTTTAGCTCATGTAATGGACTGATTGGGAGGGACCTGCTCCCTTACCTGACCTGGAAACCAAAATAATGAACGCTCAGGAAGGGAGCTGCAATCTTCCACCACTGTGCCAGAAGGAAGACAGGAAGACATGGAGGGACACTGCAATTCCCGGAGCATCAGAGCTGGCATCCTAGCAGCCGTGGATGGATGTGCTGGCTGGGGAACCAACCCGATCAGTGTGGTTGGCAGTCCCTTTACCGGTTGGGGGTGGGAAGGGACAAATACGGGACAGTGGGCGACTCCCTGTTATGGGCAGATCGATCCCCCATACACTGGGTGGCAGCATCCTTTCTGATGGGACCTAGCATGGACACCTGCAGGGCAGTATGGAAGTTATGGTCCCATATTGCTGCTACTGTATGTTGAGATCAGTGGGGGCCACCAGGGAAGAAACTCCTGAACGCAATAGATTGAGCACTGGAAGGAGTCCCAGGTTGGGAGTTAAACGAGACAGCAAGTCAGAGACGGGAGCAGAGAAGGGCAAAACCTGTCTGGAAGGAGCAAAGGGGTAATGAGTAGATGGAGAACAAAGGAATGGATGTGTTTGTGCCAAGAAATTGTAAAAGAAGCCTCTGGAAAAGTACTTTGTTAAATAAAAGAATTGATTGTGAGCCTGGAACTTGTCTGTGTATTTGCATCTGGGGTTTGGAGCTCAGTGGCGCCCCTTAGAGGTCACACTCATTAAGTAGGGAATTTGACCATCATTAGCCACCAGAACAACTTGCACGCGGCACCACAGCACAGTACCTACCAGTGTCTTGAATTCTGCAAAAGACAGGAGGAGGAAGAGGAGAGGAAGCACATTTCTTCCATGAGAAAATAAGTCAGATCATACCTCATGAAAAAATATTTGATTATTGTCTAACATGTCACTTCAGTATCCTCCATATACAGTATATGTGATTGGGTTGAGATCTGGGAAATGATAATCCTATTCAATAAGGATTGACCACTGGCTGACCATAATGCCTCTATACTGTATATAAGATAGATAGATAGATAGATAGATAGATAGATAGATAGATAGATAGATAGATAGATAGATAGATAGATAGATAGATAGATAGATAGATAGATAGATAGATAGATAGATAGATAGATAGATAGATAGATAGATAGATAGATACTTTATTAATCCCAATGGGAAATTCACATTCTCCAGCAGCAGCATAATGATACAATAAATAATATTAAATTAAAGAATGATAATAATGCAGGTGAAAAACAGACAATAACTTTTTATAATGTTAAATGTTAACGTTTACACCCCCGGGTGGAATTGAAGAGTCGCATAGTTTGGGGGAGGAACGATCTCCTCAGTCTGTCTGTGGAGCAGGACATTGACAGCAGTCTGTCGCTGAAGCTGCTCTTCTGTCTGGAGATGACACTGTTTAGTGGATGCAGTGGATTCTCCATAATTGATAGGAGCCTGTTGAGTGCCCTTCGCTCTGCCACAGATGTTAAACTGTCCAGCTCCATGCCAACAATAGAGCCTGCCTTCCTCACCAGTTTGTCCAGGCGTGAGGCGTCTTTCCTCTTAATGCTGCCTCCCCAGCACACCACCGCATAGAAGAGGGCGCTCGCCACAACTGTCTGATAGAACATCTGCAGCATCTTATTGCAGATGTTGAAGGATGCCAGCCTTCTAAGGAAGGGGATAGTATATAAGGGCATAGTCATAAAGAAAGCACCCCTCCTAGATGTAATGAAAAGCTACCTATTTTAACATACAGTCCCCTCCAGTAATTATTATGTGAACTTGCCTTCTAAATGATTGAATGAACACAAAACATACCAAACAAATACACTTCTCACCAGTGGAGAAACTCACACAACTTCAAATTTTTATTACAAAACACGCAGGCCTGTAGGGTTCTTTTGACAAGATCCAGAATATCTGTTAACCAGTTCTGTAGAATATGGTGACCAAAAGGAAAATTTGACTGCTCAATGGTTGATCTTTGATGCCTGGTGAGACTTAAAAGAGATTCTCATTTATGTTTTATTTAAGAATCAACTTTATCACAGATGTTTCTCTTAAAATTCCTTAGGCAAAACAGCTTCAGACAAAAAGGAGAAAAAAGGTAAAAGGAGTCAAAATTGAGAATGTGGTGTCAAAAGCATGTTTGATCACCTTCTAGTCTTGTTGTAATCTATTGTAAGCCTTTGTTTATTATTGGATTGGTGCCATTATCTGAGATGACTTCCAACATTTGTTCTTTGATTAGTTACATTTCTTCTGTTTTTCCCAATTGGAGCACAGGCAGGTCAGGTGAGTCGGATTTGAACCCACAACGTCAGGGTTTGAAGTCCAAAGCCTTAACCACTATGTCACACTGCCTCTTTCATGGCTTAACAAGGACACATGGAGGGATTTAAGGTTGTACTGACTGGATGTCATGTATCTTGTTTTCTTCATTGTCAGGAAATAGCAAAGCTGAAAGAATATTTGTGACTCTGCCTAAGCTCCATCCATCAGCCTGCATCTAATGATATAACAACCATGGATCCTCAGTCTGCTGTTTTACAACAGATGAAGACAACGAGATGCTAGAGACTTGCTGGATGCTACATCAGTGCTGACCCAAGATTCCTTTCTTTGTATTTCTATAAAAACTCAATAAATGGGGATTTTCACACTTAGGACCCCCTCTGCCTGTCTTTTCCAATATGCAGATTCAAAGTGATGGGCTGTAGTTGCGACAAGCTACATAACTGAGTTTAGGGTTGGATCTACCATCAGGGTGTACAGCCAATAGCCCGTGATGGGAAGGGACCTATTTTACTAATTCCAAATCCCACCAACCACAGAAGCAATGAAACAATCAAGTCTCTGGGTGTCAAAATGACCAATGGGACCCCACCCAAGGGTAAAACGATCAAGTCTCCACTCACCGTATGCAAGAGTGGGAAATTCTGCTCTGTATTAAACTACTACATGTCTGCGTGCCCATATTTCAGGCATAGGGGTGTCCATATGTGCACCTGGCACCAGGACACCCTAGGCCTCAGTTCAATGATTGACTTCATGGTCATGTCATCGGACTTGCAGCCACATGTTTTGGACACTCGGGTGAAGAGATGGGCAGAGCTGACAACTGATTACCACCTAGTTGTGAGTTGGCTTCATTGGTGGGGGAGGATGCCGGTCAGGCCTGGTAGGCCCAAACGTATTGTGAGGGTCTGCTGGGACTGTCTGGCAGAGTCCCCTTCGACCAAGTCCCGAGGGAGGTGGGGGACATTGAGCCTGAATGGGCCATGTTCTGTGCCTCTATTGTTGAGGTGGCTGACTGGAGCTGTGGCCATAAGGTGGTCGTTGCCTGTTGTGGCGGCAATCCCCCAACCCGTTGGTGGACACCGGCGGTGAGGGATGCCATCAAGCTGAAGCAGAAGTCCTACTGGACCCTTTTGTCCTGTGGGACTCCAGAGGCAGCTAACAGATACCGGCAGGCCAAGCGGAATGTGGCTTCGGTGGTTGCTGAGGCAAAAACTCGGGTGTGGGAGGAGTTTGGGGAGGCCATGGAGAACGACTTCTGGATGGCTTCGAGGAGATTCTGGTCCACCATCCGCCGTCTCAGAAGGGGGAAGCAGTGCAGTGTCAACACTGTATATGGTGGGAATGGTGCGCTGCTGACCTTGACTCAGGACATTGTGGGTCATGAGGGGAGTACTTCGAAGACCTCCTCAATCCCACTAACATGTCTTCCAATGAGGAAGCAGAGCCTGGGGACTCGGAGGTGGGCTCTCCCATCTCTGGGACTGAGGTCACCGAGGTGGTCAAAAAACTCCTTGGTGGCAGGGCCCTGGGGGTGGATGAGATACGCCCGGAGTTCCTCAAGGCTCTGGATGTTGTAGAGTTGTCTTGGTTGACACGCCTCTGCAACATCGCATGAACATTGGAGACAGTGCCTCTGGATTGGCAGACTGGGGTGGTGGTCCCTCTCTTTAAGAAGTGGGACTGGAGGGTGTGATCCAACTACAGAGGGATCAGACTCCTCAGCCTCCCTGGAAAAGTCTATTCGGGGGTCCTGGAGAAGAGGGTCTGTCAGATAGTCGAATCTCAGATTCAGGAGGAACAGTGTGGTTTTCGTCCTAGTCGTGGAACAGTGGACCAACTCTACACCCTTGGCAGAGTCCTGGAGGGTGCATGGGAGTTTGCCCAACCAGTCTACATGTGTTTTGTGGACTTGGAAAAGGCGTTCGGCTGTGTCCCCCAGGGAATCCTGTGGGGGGTGCTCTGGGAGTATGGGGTACCGGACCTCCTGATAAGGGCTGTTTGGTCCCTGTACAACTGGTGTCAGAGCTTGGTCCACATTGCCAGCATTAAGTTGAACCCGTTTCTGGTGAGAGTAGGACTCTGCCAGAGCTGCCCTTTGTCACCGATTCTGTTCATAATTTTTATAGACAGAATTTCTAGGCGCAGTCAGGGCGTTGAGGGGGTCTGGTTTGGTGGACTCAGGATTGGGTCACTACTATTTGCAGATGATGTTGTCCTGATTGCTTCATCAGGCCATGATCTTCAACCCTCTCTGGATCGGTTCACAGCCGAGTGTGAAGCAGCTGGGATGGAAATTGGCATCTTTAAATCAGAGACCATGGTTCTCAGCCGGAAAGGGTGGAGTGCCTTCTCAGGATTGGGTGCGAGATCCTGCCCCAAGTGGAGGAATGTCTTCGGGTTTTGTTCACGAGTGAGGGAAGAATAGAGTGGGAGATCGACAGGCAGATCGGTGCGGCATCCGTCTGTTGATAGGCTCTGCATCGGTCTGTTGTGGTGAAAAAGGAGCTGAGACGAAAAGCAAAGCTCTCAATTTACCAGTCGATCTACGTTCCTACCCTTACCTATGGTCATGAGCTGTGGGTAGTGACCAAAAGAACGAGATCGCGAATACAAGCTGCTGAAATGAGTTTCCTCTGCAGGGTGTCTGGGCTTTACCTTAAAGATAGGGTGCGAAGCTCAGTCATCCGGGAGGAGCTCAGAGTAGAGCCGCTGCTCCTCCGCATCGAGAGGAGTCAGATGAGGTGCCTCGGGCATCTGATCAGGATGCCTCCTGGATGCCTCCCTGGTGAGGTGTTCTGGGCACGTCTAACCAGGAGGAGGCCCCAGGGAAGACCCAGGACACGCTGGAGGGACTACATCTCTCGGATGGCCTGGGAACGCCTCTGAATTCCCCCGGAAGAGCTAGAAGAAGTGGCCGGGGAGAGGGAAGTCTGGGCATCTCTGCTCAAGCTGCTGCCCCCGTGACCCGATCTCGGAGAAGCGTAAGAGGATGGATGGATGGATGTCTGCGTGCTGCATTGTTAAATGTATGATCAACACTCTGTTAAGGACCTAAGTCACCCCAGGTATTATGGGGGTCTAAATCCAAGCTTGACTGAGTCAGTGTGATTCAGTATAATTTATTGTATTTCACTGTTTATAGCCTGAAAAAAATATTGTAAATAGTTAAGAGTGCACTTACCTGTAGAAATGGGGTTGGTGCATTGAGTCATGAGGACATACTTCAGAGTGATTACCCAGAACGTGTATCAGGCTTGGAGGCCTACAGGTCCATGCATGTGTCCGGATAAAAGAGACTGTCATCCCGATGGTAGTCTTTGACTATAGAGAAGGGAACTAGGAACAAATGTTGGCACATTACGAAAGGGATTAGGAAAGGGCAAGTGGATGAGGAGAAACTTGCAGTATGAATGCATGCGTGAGTTTGAATGAATAGTGTCACACACGTGCCATTGGGAGGCAGCAAAAGAGCCTGAATAATAGTAGTACCACGCCAGACCAGGGGGTGGTGAGCTGCACTGAGTTTCTCTCTCAATCCACTGCAGACCATCCACGGATCATCCACATTGATAACATCACTTCCAGTACCGTTGGATGGTTGGTGGGGTTATAGGTGTGGGGGGCTAGCACATGGTGGTGGTGGCCTTTGATGATGTCACTTCTGGTCCCAAAGACCTCATTTCCAGTTTAGGCACTATTTGATGATATCACTTCCAGTTCCAGTCCCAATGACGTCACTTTAAAGCCGCCATATTTGCACTCTTAAATTAGTTCTGCTTTGAACTCCAACCTGTGAACAACTCAACAAAAATACCCATTTGCAGCCAAGGCATAATATATGGGTGGCACCAAAATGAGGCACGTCATGTAGCCAGGGTCATGATGTGCATTCTCATTGGAGTAACATTTGTGAGGATTGGTTGGGAAAAACCTGAAGCACTATCAAATGCCCAACTAGATACCAGGAGTCGTCTTTTGGTCTTCTGATCTGCTGATCATTTAGAAGCCATGAAGAGAGACGTTTTGGATTAGACCTCCAAATTAAAATAAGTAGTGGAGAGATGCTCATTGGGAGGAAGATGGTGAGCTAGCCATTGATTTGATCCTTCATTCTTTTTGCGTAATAACTTCCTTGGCTTTTCACAATAATCGCTGAAGAAAGAAGACCATTTATTTTTTTATTTTTTATTTTTTATTACTGCAGAGCTCATGTAAGAGTACTTGTACTTATTGTAAATAATCATTGTCAGGAACCAACCTGCATTTCTTTTGGGATGGATCCTGCTCCGTTTGCTGGGCAGGAGGCCGTAGGAAAGGAAGGCAGCTGGGGAGCGGTGAAATTCCCCTGCTGTGCCAGGACATGGACAAAGAAAGATGTTGCAGCAGCGGCTAAACTGGGGTTTGCCATCCCAGTAACCAGGGAAAGACACTGTGGTTGGGTTTGGGTACCTGGAACATCAGGACAGTGGAAGACTCCCTGCTATGACCAGAACATCCCCCCGTACACTGGGTGGCAGCATCCTGTATGGTGAGCACTAGTATGGATGACTGCAGAGCAGCATGGGAGTTGTGGTCCCAGGGGCCTGCCCTGCCAGGTTCTTTGGGGGTCAGCAGGGGGAGCTGTTGGATACTGACGGGACAAGGACCATTGGGGTCCTGTCTGGAATGGAAGTCCTTCCTGTTGGCAATAGATTAAGCTCAGGAAGTACTCCCGAGTCCAAAGTTAAATGAGAGCCCAGGGGTTAAAGTCAGGAGGAGGACAAGGCTTGTTGAAAATAGTGAAAGGCAGAAAGAATAACACAGAGAAGACAAACTGTGGACTGTAGTACTGTATATTGTGAAGAGAAACCTGTTGAGACGTATTTCCTTATTAATAAACTATTATTTGCACCCGGGACTTGGTGTTGTGCAATTGTGTCTGGGGTTTGGGGTGCTAATAAGTCCACCTACTGGGCACATTATCTATTTTTCATTTTTGCATTTCTGTTTTGTGTGTCATTGCCGATATGTATGTGTGTGAAAGTATTACATGACAGAGGTTATTGGTATTTGTTTTATTGGCACTTGCTACAACAAAGGACAGCAATTTTTGCATCCTTGTTTACTTTCTCATATATTAAGTATAGGGAAAGTATTGTAATCGTCCAAAAATTCGACCTCAAGATTTTGATGAATCTCGAAGTTTTAGGCCTCCATGAGTCCAATTTACTTTCTCGTAGGGAAAGTATTGTAATCATCCACAGATTTGATTTTGAGATTTTGATGAATCTCAACATTTTAGACCTCCCTGAGTCTGAAAATGCCATTTTTGGAATTATGTCTGTGATGATAACCTGAGTACGCTTTTAGTTAGGTCAACCAAATTTTGCATACAAGCATTAGGTACAGAACGTAGATTTCTATCAACTTTTGGGCTATTTCCACTAGCCGGAAGTGATACCTTTTTGTTCATGCAGCTGCAGAGTCCGATTTATTCAACTTTACTTTTATAATAATTGTTCAATATATTATTAATTTGATTTGATTTGTTGTTGATGGTTCTTTAATGTACATAATATAAAAATATAATCATTGTCTTGTGGTTTACTCCTCAAATATCCATCCCCATATCTGAGTATACAAGAAAGTCGAGGGGAAACCACTCCACATTTTTCTTGTCTGTGTCTCTTGGTCACTATTGGTTGATATTTGGTCATGAATAATAATAATAATAATAATAATAACAACATTTATATAGTGATTTTCTCACTACTCAAAGTGCTTCAGTGAGTGTGGCGCCACTTCAACCACCACTAATGTGTAACATCCACCTGGCAGCCATTTTTGTGCCAGTACACTCACCACATATTAACTATTAGATGATGAGGTGGTAAGACAGATTGCCCATTAGAGATGGGTGATTAGGGGGCCAGAATGACCAGGCTGTGGTGGGCAACTAGGATTCCACCCTGCTCTTTACGAAAGATGCCTGGGGATCTTTAATTCACCACAGAGAATCAGGATCTCAGTTTTTTGTCAGTGCCATTTTTACAGCCCAGTGTCCCCATCACTGCACTGGGGCATTGGGATCCTCACACAGCCCACAGGATAAGCACCCCTGTGGCCTCACCAAAATCTCTTCCAGCAGCAACCCAAGTTTTTCCTAGATGGTCTTCCATCCAATCACCAAGCCCAAACATGCTTAGCTTCAGGTGGATGACCTGTTGTGAAGCAAAGGTGATATGGCTGCTGAAGTACAAGATGCCCAGTGTTTAGTCAGTGCAGGGATTCAAATGTATGGGACATAGCAGAAGGAAAAGCATTGAGAAAATTATGTTGAGAAAAGAGTACATAACATAACTTTAGTTGTAAAAAGGCTACTAGTCAAAGTGGACATTGAGCAAAACTCCAATGCAAAGTCATGGTGTGAAGCAAACTAGCAAAACTAAGCCAGCTTGACGAACACACCATAAACATTATTCACGTTTAGAGTGCAGGCACAAGACTCAAAGTGTACCTAATATCAGCACATAATATGGCTGCCCCCAAATCAAAGTTGCTTGACAAACAGCAGGCAAGGTCAGGGAGCAATTACATGAATGGCATGGCAGGAGATGTGACTAAGCAGTAACAAGAGGCGGTCTGATAGTAATTATTACCATTTGCAAGTAGGCTCCACCATCTTTGAGTCACTTGCTGATTTCTTATTCCTTTTTTATTTTCTTACTGTCAAACCACAGTAGGCATTTAGTAAACCAAACAAGTGGCAAAACATGTGCTGGGCCATCTAAGCTTAAACGGAAACAGAGAGACAAATCAAGAACTAGCATGAGCTATACAAATCCCTCCAGGGCATGAGAGTAACATAAAAAGATAAAAAAGACCTAACCGGCCATCCTGAAGCACATGGACATGTTTGACTCATCTAACCAAGTGAATTTAGTGCAAGCACCTGCCTAATTAACTTGCTCCTTGTGAGCCCTGCTGAGAGAGCAGGAAATCAAATGTAAACAACTGAAACGCAGAAAAAAGGAAGCAGAACACATGAAAGAAAAAAAAAGTGCTGGATAAAATTAAAATCATTTGACAAAACTCTGAGGCAGATAAAGCAAAAATGTTGTAAAAATGTCACAAAGAAGGCATTGGGCTAACCATACAGGAAAAGAGCAGGAGCAAAAACCTGGCCGTTGGCTTTTGTCCAAACTGGTCCACCACAATTGGCAGGACACCAACCATCCTGCTACTCCCTACCCCAAAAATTGCATATACACAAATTATTCCCTTTTGATTCATATGGTACTATCATGAGTCTGTACTCACTTTATTTTTTTTTTGTTTCTACTTTATGCATTCTCTTATTTGTTTTTTCTTATTAGGGATCAAGTCCTGTCATTATTTTTTTCAACTTAAAATCATTTTCTAAATCTTGGACTTGGAATCATTTCACATTTTGATGCAATGCCATCTTGGTGGTACATTTCAGCCAGGATATACTCCCTGGTCTATGCTTTTTTACATATTTTTGTTATTTTCATTAATTTTGTGTGTGTATGTTTAATTATATAAAATTTGGTATTGTTTCATTTATTATTCGTTATCTATGTATTGTTGGTCACACATGCACTTATGAGTAATGCCTTCATGGTTTATCACAGGTATGTAATACCCCACTGGGGTGAGAGGGTGAGCTGGCGCTAACAGGCTCATTTTTTTCTCTTGTCTTCTGCAGTAACAAGATATCCCTTAAGGGAAAGTAACCCCGTAGGGCTATAAAAGTCTGACACTTCCTGATGTTGCCGTCTCGTTTGGACCAGAACTTGGTGAAAGGCCAGAGCTTCCTGTGGTTTGACCCATGTGCCACGTGCAAAAGTTCGCTGATGACACTGCTATCGTGGGCTACATCAGGAGTAGGCAGGAGGAGGAGTATAGGAACCTCATCAAGGACTTTGTTAAATGGTGCGACTCAAACCACCTACACCTGAACACCAGCAAAACCAAGGAGCTGGTGGTGGATTTTAGGAGGCCCAGGCCCCTCACGGACTCCCTGTGATCATCAGAGGTGACTGTGTGCAGAGAGTGCAGACCTATAAATACCTGGGAGTGCAGCTGGATGATAAATTGGACTGGACTGCCAATACTGATGCTCTATGCAAGAGAGGACAGAGCCGACTATACTTCCTTAGAAGGCTGGCATCCTTCAACATCTGCAACAAGATGCTGTAGATGTTCTATCAGACTGTTGTGGCGAGCGCCCTCTTCTACGTGGTGGTGTGCTGGGGAGGCAGCATAAAAAAGAGGGACGCCTCACGCCTGGACAAACTGGTGAGGAAGGCAGGCTCTATTGTAGGCATGGAGCTGGACAGTTTGACATTCGTGGCAGAGCGACGGGCACTGAGCAGGCTCCTGTCAATAAGGGAGAATCCACTGCATCCACTGAACAGTATCATCTCCAGACAGAGGAGCAGCTTCAGCAACAGACTGCTGTCACTGTCCTGCTCCACTGACAGACTGAGGAGATCGTTCCTCCCCCACACTATGCGACTGTTCAGTTCCACCCGGGGGGGTAAACATTAACATTATATAAAGTTACTGTCTGTTATACCTGCCTCGCACTCCCCACCTTACATTTTTTAACTTGCACTGCACTTTTATTGCTCTTTAATTAATATTATTTTTATTAGTATGCTGCTGCTGCAGTATGTGAATTTCCCCTTGGGATTAATAAAGTATCTATCTATCTATCTATCTATCTATCTATCTATCTATCTATCTATCTATCTATCTATCTATCTATCTATCTATCTATCTATCTATCTATCTATCTATCTATCTATCTATCTATCTATCTATCTATCTAAATGCTTCAATGAAGTCAAGATGGCTGCAGTCCTTAATTTCTGTTTTGTGCCCTGAGGCACTGATTTTGATTTAAAATTGTTTAAGAATTACAAGGGGGACCCAGTTGGACTTGGCACCCCAACACTTTTGGGAATCGCCCTGTAAACATTCACTCATCCACACGTGTGTTCTCCTGTGTTCCTAGGAGGAGGATCCACGTTGATGAAGAATCAACAACCCCTTATCCCACCCTTATCTACTGTATTAGGAGGCTGGGCATTGGGCCCTTCAGGCTTTAAGCATTAAATTAAAAACTTTATTTGTTTGCATAAAAAATAGTAGCAAATATAAAGCAATATATAGAACCATGCAACCTGGGTGGGTTATTTCTTCTTGCAGTCACATTAGCAACAAGACACTGATGAACATTTTCAGGGGGTTCAGTTCTTTAGTTACAGATTATATATTTTCATCTGGAAAATTAAAAGAAAATGATTTTTTTTTTACCACAGACAGAACTCTTTGTAAAGTGTCAGTTTTTTTAACAAGCAGCGGAGAGAAAAATCCATGAAAGTCTACATCCCAAAAAAACAGCATCATCTCTCCTTCCTTCTTACCCAGAATGAGCACATACACAAAGAACTTGGCTTACTTGTTTTCATCTCCATTAGCAGAGTGCCATGAAATTTTACAGTTTTCTAAAAACAGAGGAAAAATTACAGAATCAGTATCACAAAAGCTCAAGGTTTTGTGATAATGAAAAAGCTAGTTAGATAGCTTGTGGTTTTCTCATAGGAATCAAATGCTGCAATATGGCTTTGCCTTTAAGCTTTCCCATAATACACAGAGCTCCTGTTCAGTTTGACCAGATGCAGGCTGAAGGCCATGTCACATTAAATGACTTTTCCAGTGATTTTTCCAGTTGTAGCTTTCATTTACATAATCGAAGCAAGTCAGAGGCTGTTAGCGACACACTGCTGTGAAGATAATCACTTAAGGTGACATATCCAGGTACTTCTGAGTACTCCATAAAAAAAAACTGTCTGCCTCAGTTCCAGTGAGATAGAGTCGGGAGGAAGGTGGATGAAGCTTGCGAAGAGGAGTAGAGAAGGCAGTGACTGAGAAATGTAGAGAGTGTGAGACAGAGAACAGGAAAAGCATTGCTGTGTGCTACTTATCGCTGTACTTGTGTCGTTGTTGTTAGTAGGAAATGCTTAAGATGAAGAGTTTCCCATAAATAAAAACTCTTCTGCTTTGATACTTTTGTCCAAGCCTGCTTGTGCTGGGTGTTTGAGGAGCTGGAGCACCCCTGGTGTTCACAAGTGGTGTAGTAGGCAGAATTGTTAGCCGTCTGCTGTCAGGAACATGTTTAAAAAATTGTGGCCCTGGTGGCTACTAATGCCTCTTCTCTTCCTCCCTCTTCAGACCAGATGATTGACAGTCTCACCACCTCTGATGTCACTTCCAGTGTCCGTCCACCTGGAACTGCCTCTTCCTACCTGGCCTGTACTTAACTGGAAGTGTCACAATACGGGAGCAGTCATTTTGAGACTCGCGTCTGTGAAGATGTTTTTTCTCTTACTTGACACGTTTATACTTCATGTTTATTTTTGATTATATGGGGTTTGCTTGTGGGTGCCACAACTCTTTATGCTTGTATGTGTTTTTCAATATATCTCCCTCTATTATAAAAAAAAATCTTGCGACGATACGAGACCTTTTTCCTGCGACAAGACAGAGACAGAGAGACATTTTCACTTCTCACAAGATGGTCAAGTCACTTCATACTCACAACCTTTGGAAGCAAGTCCTGTGATACACATGCAGAGAAGGTTAGAGATAATGGAAGTAGGATAATTCAAAAGTCTCAAAAAAATGAGAGTAAAGATTGCATTAGCGCAAAGAAACGTAAAATATTACGTGGTGAAATAACGGAACAGTGAAAAGAGATCGAATAGTGTTTGATGATGTCTGGTGGAGAAGAGAGATAAGGCAGTGAGACAAAGGAAAACCGCTGCAGTACAGGCTTTTAAACGATCGAAATGCTGCACGAAATGTAGATCACAGGGCACGGCAGTAAGCCAGCAGCTGATTGAGCAAAGAGGAGGCAAAAAAAAAAAAAAGCCCCCCTAGTGGTTTATAATAATTATTATTATTATTATATGGCTATTGTTATTTGTCTCTTAATAACTCTGCTGTCATCGTGGTAATAATCTTGTTGGGAGTTAAATAAAAGAACCAAAATATAAACAAAAGAAGTCTTGTCAAGTAATTGGCTAAAAAAAAAAAAAAGTCAGCCAGTCATCCTCCAACCCGCTATATCCTAACTACAGGGTCACGGGGGTCTGCTGGAGCCAATCCCAGCCAACACAGGGCACAAGGCAAGAAACAAACCCCGGGCAGGGCACCAGCCCACCTGAGGGCACACACACCCACACACCAAACACACACTAGGGACAATTTAGGATCGCCAATGCACCTAACCTGCATGTCTTTGGACCGTGGGAGGAAACTGGAGCACCCGGAGGAAACCCACGCAGACACGGGAAGAACATGCAAACTCCATGCAGGGAGGACCCAGGAAGCGAACCCAGGTCTCCCAGGATACTGTGCCACCCAAAAAAGAAAAAAAAAGTCTGGAAAGAAAAAACATTTTTAATGTGATTGTGTAATTAGTTTTCCTATATGACTAGCATTTATGAGAAAAAAGTTCAAGTTGTGATTGTGGTATTGAACTTATCAGTTAGGAACATTATCATGAGAAAGAGATCAACAAGGATTTTCTATTGTGATATTACATTGACAATTTTAGAAATTGTAAATCATACCATGAGAAATAAACAAAACAATAAACTGCCCTGATATAATACAATTTAATGTATGGTTTCTGTCATTAATATTACCATACGCATTAATGAAAACAGCATATAAAATAATAAAGCATCCACATCTCCTGAGGTGCCCACCCAATATAAAAATGCATGCAGCAGTAGCTTTAAATGACTTTGCATTAAATGTCCATTCAATTAATTAAATAAATAAATAATCTACAAATATTTTACCCAGTTTTTTCATTTTATGTGGCTTAGTCACGTATCTGAAACAACATATTTATAGTGTTATCCTCTTCCAAAGAAATTATATATTTAATGAACAAAAACTTTTTTCAAAGAAACTCTTTTTAATGGAAGTCTTTTAATTTCTTTTCTTTAATATTATATGGAGGGGCTCACTCAATATTTTTTCCTATGGACCACTAATGTCCTAGTTACACCACTGATAGTATTTTGTAGACAAAATGACAAATAACAAAATATAACAATAAACAATAGCAAATATTAATAAATATGAATATTCAACAATAACAGTCAATATTATGCCAAAAGAGACACTTGTTTAAAGAAGAAATAGCATTGTAAGAGCCAAAGCCTTTAAGTTAATATTAATGATAAATTTATCTTAGTTTGCTTAGTTTTTGAAATGACTATAATGTAGCTTTACCTCCAATAATGGGACATTCTGTTCCACCCCCTATAAGTTAAGGTAATGGAATGTTCTTAATGTTAGCACTGCGAGAGAACAGGAAAGCCCTGAAGTTAGACAGCTAGAGAGAAGCATGAACTGTTCGTCAGATAAGCATTAAGGGCAGAGAGTTTTCTGACCATTATTTAGAGGGTTGTTTGATAAGTATGGTAAAAAAGCAAGTTTAAAAAAAAAACGCTTCAAACATCTGTAGAATGTAAAACAATGTGTCACTTCTAGGTTGAAATTTGGCCTGACCTAGTTTGAAGAGTGACACTTGCTAGCCATAACATCGGCAATTAAATTATGGTGCCATGAAATTCACCAAACTTCTCAAACGACCCTCATAAATACAGTAGATGTGGTGAAAAATATAACATACAGAAACCATATAACTTGAATACATAGCCTACTTGGTATTACATTTTTTTCAAATAAAAAAGCGTTGCATTTTTTTCTAATACATCTGATCGTGTAACTCTTTCGATTCTATGTTGCATCACTTCTCCTTGATCAGAAATGTAAACCTGACCAAATTGTGGTTTCTTTGAAATTAAACTTGTAGTAGTTCTGTCATATCACCTATGTCTATAACGGGGTCTGCAGTAGTCCACAATGCACCGCATAATAGTACGGACGGAGCTCCGTATTAACAGTGGGGAGCCCCAGAGTGACACGGGCGAACGCTCTGTATTAAACGTGCGTCATCCTCACACGTGGCTGCCCAGCGGGCACGGGTTCAAAACGCCGGGGGTAGGCGAGCGAAGCGAGCAGGGGGAGGAGCCCCCTTGTGTCTATATATTCGATCTCTTTTCACTGTTCCATTATTTCACAGAGTAATATTTTCTGTTTGATAATGTGATCTTTACTATCAGTTTTTTTGAGACTTTCAAAGTTTAGTACTTCATAATCTCTAACCTGCTCTGCATGCATATTGCGCCAACGTTTTTTAACCTCTTTACGACGTTCTTTTATTTCTGCTCCAGCTTGGACCTGTCAGGTTTTCAATTCATCTCTTTGAAAAAGTGTTGTCTCGTCCCAAGATTTTATATATATATATATATATATATATATATATATATATATATATATATACACCAGTAACAGCACACTGCACGATAACGTGCAGTGAATACACTTGACTTGACCATTCCTAGTTTTCAGACTCTTTCTCTGTATGTTTACCATTCATTTCCTCAGAGTTTGATGCGCTTGCTGCTTCCTGAGCAGCTCTTCTGTTCTCCACCCTAGTGACTCGCTTCTTCTCTTCTTTCATCGGCATCTTTTCACGTTAAAATTGATTAAGTCAGTGTTTATGTTGCAATTACTTAGTACATTTTCCTTAATTTTTCACTTAAGCTGGTGCTTAAGTTTTCAATCTGCCTCAAGAATGATTTAAGATATGAAGAGGTAGGGAAAGTGATGGTGAAGGTGGTAGGGAATGAGAACGGTGCCCATACACATATGCCACACGGCTGCCCTTCTGGCCACTGGCGACAGTTGAGTCTACAATTAAATAAAATAAAAATAAAAAGAGGAATGACATTGGAGGTCAGTCACCTGAAAGCGGATAGTAGCCGTCATGTAGTATATGTGTGCCAAATTTCAGGTCAAATTTCAGGTCAATAGGACAGGTGATTATTATTATTTAAAATATATAAAGGTACATATTCAGTATATTCAATAACACATTTAATTGTTTATCCTCACATTTCATGCTGTTATTATTTATTTATTGTCACATTTCACAGTACGGGCAGCACATTTGCATGTTCTCCCTGTGTCTGTGTGGGTTTCCTCCCACAGTCCAAAGACATGCAGGTTAGGTGCATTGGCGATCCTAAATTGTCCCTAGTGTGTGCTTGGTGTGTGGGTGTGTGTGCCCTGCGGTGGGCTGGCGCCCTGCCCGGGGTTTGTTTCTTGCCTTGTGCCCTGTGTTGGCTGGGATTGGCTCCAGCAGACCCCCGTGACCCTGTAGTTAGGATATAGCGGGTTTTATAATGGATGGATGGATTTCACAGTACTTTTATTCATTTATTTCATTGTGTCCTAAATATTTCTCCATAGAATCTGTCAGTCAGTCTGTCATTTTCTAACCTGCTTTATCCTGAACAGGGTTGTGGGGGTCTGCTGGAGTCTATCCCAGCTAGAAAAGGGTGCAAGGTGGGGAGCAAAGCCTGGACAGGGTGCTGGTCCATCACAGGACACACACACACACACACACACACTCACACACCAAGTATACCCTGTTAGGATCACCAATTCACCTAACTGGCATGTCTTTGGACTGTGGGAGGAAACCGCACAGAATGTTTCTCATTTGCTCCATTATGAGTGTGCCCTGAAGGAGCTTCCAAGGATGGAGTCTTTCCCTGTGCCAAAAGCTGCCAGGACAGATTTCCACTCACTCACTGTGTCTATGCTAGGACTTAAGAAATAAAAGAGAAGAAGAGTGAGCAATTTCACTCAATTTTTTTGGTTTCATACTGTTGTGAGTCATAAACTGTGTTTTTAATCTTTCAGAAACACTACCTAGTCTGCGTATGGGATCTCCATTTTATGATTTCATTAAGCAACTTGTAAATAAAATATGTGCACAAACAAGGCATAAGAATAAGAAGGAGCTTGGGTGATGCAGAATGTGAGTAGACATAATATGGAGGCAAAGGATTAGATGCAGGACATAGCATAACACCTCCGAAAAAATCAGACTGGTGAACACATTGCACAAGATTGGTCAGGTCACTTAAAATCACCTAAAAGTGGAGCAATAAAAAAAAAAAAAAAGAAATGGAAAAGTTAGACGCCCCATTGAGGGGTTGAACTGTGCAACATCTAGGATGAAGTTCTCAAGTCATTTTAAGCAAACGGAGATTAAGAAGTGACGTGATTATGAAGGGAGTTAGTCCTGTGGGTGGAGACTGTGACTTTAAAATAAGATCAAGAACACGGGAAACAGAGCTGGAAACTTAAGGGTAAATTTCACATAAATGTTAAAAAGCTTTTCTTCGTAAACAAAACCGTAGGTTACCAAGTTTTGTGGTGGAGAGTAGGACTTTAGGGACCCCCCAAAACTCAACTTGAAGTTATTTTCGGAGTAATTGGGTGGGTAGCTTTGCTGGCCTGAATAGCCTGCTGTCATTGAAATGTCTTTGTTGTTCTAGTGACAATCACACAACATGTCACAATGTTTTTTTCACTCTATATTTTTTAATATAATAGTGCAATAAAATAAAACAAAGGTGAATCATTAATATTAACAGTGTGTGCAGGGGGCAAAGGACTTGTTTTTTCTTAAACATGTGAATAAGCAAATGTGTTTTCCTTACACGGCAAGCTGGGATATAAGAAGGATGACAGAGAAAGTCCAAACCACAGGAACAACTCCAACTCCACCCTGCTTACTAGAAACACACGCAGGCTCCGAAGTCGTCTACTTCACTCTGCTGAAGATTAGCAGATAACCAGCCATTACTGGGCTGCTGTCTGACATTCTTCTCTCCCCTGCATTTGGAAGTACACATTAGCTTGGGAAAAACTTGATATTTTTCCTTGTGTTTATTTTTTTTACTTTGTTTTTTTATAAACCCTAATTTTGTAGTCATATTTAAAAATATATTTATTTTGGTTGCACTTTATGAGAAGTGAAGCATAATGACAACTTTTAATAGCTAATTGAACAGATATGCAAACTTTCGTGGCAGCTCAGGCCCCTTCTTCAGGCAAGTTGTAATGAAGGGGCCTGAGCCGCCACGAAAGTTTGCATATTGTTATCTGTTCAGTTAGCCAATAAAACGTGTCATTATGCTTCACTTCTCACTGCATCCATAATGGCTAACGCAGTACAACACCCTACTACTAGTAGGCTGCACTTTATGAAATACGAGCAAGAAAGACCAAAGAAAAGAATGAAAGCAGCTCAACAGAGCCCCCTTGTGTGTTCTGGAGGTATTTGACTCAGCCCACCTCTGGTCAATTGTAATAGCTTTTGTGTTGAAGGGGACTTCAGCAATTGAAACCTTCAGGTTTTCAGAGAATATGCTCAAATACTGAAAATTTGATTGGACATTAGAATCTGTGACTTGTAGAGCCGTGGTTAGATGCTTCGCAGCTCCCGTGTCCTGGGTTTGAATCTAATGCCCGCTCATTGTCTGTGTGGAGCTTTCACAATCTTGCTATGTCTGTATGCGTTTTCCTCCAGGCACGGCTTAATCTAAACATAGGCCGAGTAGGCACTGACCAATAGGGTTACCATGCCCAAGGGAGTTCCTAAAAGTAATTGCATGAATGATCATGAAGGTTCTGATTTCCAACCCCACCATCTTTGATTTCAGTTACTGATCTAAAAGAGGGTCTGTGTTTGAATGTCTCATTTTGGGCACATTGTACCCTTAAGATGGTGCTGCCTCCAGCTGTTCCAAGTTTTCCTCCTACATTTCCAAAGACTTGCAGGTCAGGTCAATGTGCATGTGTGAACCCTGAGATGGTCCGCTACCTTTACCAGGGCTGTCACCTGCCTTGCACCCGGTGTTGTTATTTCTACATGATGTATCTGAAATGAATGCAAATCCCCTTAAATGAAAGTCTGCAATGTGCACTTTAATCACATCTGAATTTTTTGATTTGTAATTTTAAACTGTGGTGCAGAGGGGTAAATCAAAGAAAAATGTGTCTTTGTCACAAACATTATGGACGGTACTGTACAAACGAAAGAGCAGTGAAATAATAACTAGCAATAAATACATAAATAGATTCTGCCTTTTGGGGCTGAATTGTGTATAACAACAGATCAAGGTGGGGTTTAAATCAATTGTTGGCAGCTGGACATGGGGCTGTCTGTTTGTGTGGGATTGTATCACTGCCTACCAGACAGAAAAAGAACAAACCAGAAATATGCAGAGTGTGTTGTGTTGTTGCTGATGCCGCTAGCCTTCTTCTTCATTTGGCTAACATGAACACTGCCCAGATGCCAAACGCCCACCCTGATAATTTACTGAGCCACCTTCACCAAACAATGCAGATCCTTCTGCTTGGGAGCCATGCAGCTGGTGTGATTACTGTAACGCACTCCTCTCAGGACCACCCAAAAAAGACATCAATTGATTGCAACGAGTGCAGAATGCAACTGCTAGAATTTTAACTTGGAAACAAAAATCCGAGCACATCACCCCAGTTTTGATGTCACTACACTGGTTACCTGGTCATTTAGAATTGACTTTAAAATACTGCTTATGGTTTACAAAGCCTTAAATAATCTCGCTCCTTCTTATATTTCGGAATGTCTTACATTCCAGATCGTAACCTTAGATCTTCAAATGAGTGTCTACTTAGAATTAGCTACAGAAGTGATGAAGCGGCCTTCTGCTGTTATGCACCTAAAATCTGAAATAACTTACCGATAGAAATTCGCCAGGCTAATACAGTGGAGCACTTTAAAACACTGCTGAAAACACATTACTTTAACATGGCTTTCTCATAGCTTCATCTTAGTTTAATCCTGATCCTCTGTATATTCAATTAATTATCATTATCATTCATGGTGACTCCAAAATCCGTACTAACCCCTACTTTCTCTTCTGTTCTTTTTCCGGTTTTCTGTGGTGGCCATCTGCTCCACCACCACCTGATCAAAGCACCATGATGTCCTTACATTGATGGATTAAAGACCAGGGGCCTCATGTATAAATGGTGCATACGCACAGAAATGTTGTGTACGAACGTTTCCACGCTCAAATCGCGATGTATAAAACCTAAACTTGACATCAAGCCACGCACATTTACCTCATACCCTGGCGTACGCAATTTCTCCACTTGGTTTTGCAGACTGGCGGCACCCAGCGTCAATTATCGGTATACAGCATGAAGCAGACGCTGCCTGAGCCACGGCAAAACGTTTCAGAGACTTTCCTGTACGGACTTCGCGGTTTAGAAAAAGTTTCATCCCAACAACTATAAACGCACTCAATCAGTCCATCAAGTGCTCCTTGTAGAACTGTTTGTACTTATAAGTACAATCACCTCACTTTAATCTTGCACTACAGTTATAATATTGCACAACCTGTGCCACTTTATAAAGCTCATATTTACAAATGATGACGATATCATTTTTAAGATGAAATGCAGCAAAATATGTTGATTATATTATACAGATAAAACTTTAACTTCATTTAAATAATCTGTATTGTTAATAATTAAACGTGTGAGAACACGGTGCCGCAGTGCTAGCTAGTTCAGGGATTGTTCCTTCATTACGTTGTATTCTTGCTGGTGCTGACGCGACACTGGAAGGATAGACGGATAGAATAATTAAACATGTCCTACGAAGATATTTCAATGTTCCTTAAAAGTTTTGAAGAATCGGCGTTCTAAGCTTACAAATGGCTTCATGTCTATTACAGAGCTGATTGTGTGGCGATTGGGTATTTGGAGAAAGAAAAGTAAGGACAGGAATTGGAGGTTAGTACGTTTGAAAGAGACAGTACTTCTGTAATAAATTATTTCATCGAAGGTCACGCATGGCGCAGCAAGCCTCTTGCGTGAGACATGAACAAGCACTGCGCCACCGTGTTCCCATGTTTAATAACATGCTTTCATTCCTATCATCTTGAAAAAGATATGACGTATACATCTCAGTATTTTAATTATTCAGAGAGCTGTAATATCACGAATGTAATGGATTATGTGTCCTGTCAGAGAAAGAGAAAGCCCATTTAAGAAGCAGGTAATGATTCACACACATAGAGCACATAGAAGATCAAATACAGAACAAAGCATTTAACGTGCTACTTTAGTTACAATGGGATTTGAGAAACTAGTAAATTAAACGATTTTAAGATGAAGTTTATGATGTTCTACTTTAATGGCAAAATAAACTACGTGATTAATGTGGAAATTTCGAGATTAAAGTTGACATTTCGTGCTTTTTTTCCCCACTGTGTGCCTATTTTTTTTGTCTGTACCCTAATAAGCTTTCATATGACACTCAGACGGTGGGCTACGACTTGCCTTTTCACGGCAACTTTGATATGTGACTTCTTTTTTATTTCGGGCACTGTGCGACTTTGTGAACTTGAGCTTTCGAGTTTCTCCAACACTCTGTCACTTGATCAACTTCCTTTTGTTGTTTATATCACTGTTTAAACCAACAAATAGTACGTTTTTCCTTTGCCTCCACTTGGTATTCGCTGAAATTCTTATATTTTCCCCTGTGCTTTTCCCATTGTCTTTTCACAGAAGGCTATTTATATTGATTTGCATATTCAAAGAAGCGTAATTCTGGGAGGAGTTGGGGTGGGACAGAAAGCCCGTGCACATGCGTTACTTTTCACGCTGATCGGGATTTATGTAGCGGAAGAACGTGGATGTTTGCGTACGTACAGATTCCTGCATCTGGATTTTTCTGTGCATACGCACATTCCCGCTTTTGTGCTTACGCCATGTTATAGTGTGAGTTCTACGCACGGCGTTATACATGAAGCCCCAGAAGTCCACATGACCAGCATCATCAAATTCTTCCATGAGAACCCTGAATACAATGAGGACTGATTGAGGTCATTTATGTCAGGTAGAATGTCTAGAGGGGGCTGGGTGGTCTCGTGGCCTGGAACCCCTGCAGATTTTATTTTTTTCTCCAGCCGTCTGGAGTTTTTATTTGTTTTTTCTGTCCTCCCTGGCATCAGACCTTACTTTTATGTTATGTTAATTAGTGTGCCCTAATTTTAATTATTTATTTTGTCTTTTTTCTCTTTGTTCATCATGTAAAGCACTTTGCGCTACATTGTTTGTTTGAAAATGTGCTATAGAAATAAATGTTGTTGTTGTTGTTCCACACAGTCACACAGTGGGAGAGGATGCTCTCAGTGGTGTTATGGCAGATGTTCACCAGGAGTTGCTGACGAAGAAGGGTCTGTTTCAATTTCCTTAAGAAATAGAGTCTCTTTTGGCACTTCATCACCATGTAAGTGGTGTTAAGGGAATATTTCAGCTGTTTTGTTATTTAAATTCCAAAGAATTTGATGATCTGCACACATTCTACTACTTGTGGAAGGAGAGATGGCCTCTCTTTTTAGTTCTTCTGAAATCTATAAACATTTCAGATTCTTTATTTTGGTGGAGTTTAGGACCAGGTTGTTGTTCTTACACCACTCAGCCAGTGTTCCACCTCATTTCTCAATCACTGGCTTTGATCACTGCACTCCTGTTTTAAATAAGTCTCTGTGTTTTGTGCCTTACATACAACTCAGTGGAACTGCATTTTTCCCCTTCCTGAAATCGTCTATTTTTCTTTCATGAGCAAGGAGGAGCAAGGAGTCTCAAAGCACATAAAACCTAATAAGCCACTGCGGTGTCAGAGCGAGAGGGTTTAGGTACAGGGGTCCCTCAGAGATATTCCAGAGTGATAGAATGGGCATATACTGTACCATCAGAGGACGTATAGAAATGCAAATAGTGAAAGTGGGGCCAGATAGATGAAAATTATGGTAAAAATGTATTGGAGGAGGGCTGAAAAATAGCCTGATAAACCACAACCTGTGAAAGCCCATTTATTTCTGGCAGACGACAATCAAAAATACCCAATTGGGTGTGAAAACCACGGATCTGGCAACAGTGACCACAGGGAAGACCCAAGATTCATTGAGCGAATGGCCTGGGAACGCCTGGGGATCCGAATGTATGAGGTGGCAAGTGTGGCTGGGGAAAGAAACATATGGGCCTCTCTGCTAAGACTGTTGCCCCCGTGATCTGGCTTCACATAAATGGTGGAGAATGAATGAATGAATGATTCAAAAACTGTAATGTATGTTGCATTTTGCCTAAAGGTCTGAGACCATTCATTGAGTAAAATATACAAAAAACAGAGGATATTAGGAAGATGGCTAATACTTTTTCCCACCACTGTGACCTTATCTTGAAAGACTCTTTCATTTTTTGTATCATTCATGCTATAAATTCTCACAATGTTAGAATATACCTGCAATTACTGTATGTAAAACCGCTTCTGCTTGCATTTGGGTGACTTTATAAATTAGCAGCATATTTTAAAAAGAAGAAACAATAGAGTGCTAAATTAAGGTTTAAAAATAATGTAAGAAGAGAACCAGAAGGTGCAGAAAGCAAACACAGCGATTAGACATTAATAACTTGTAATAACAATGAAGAGAATTGGAATAAGATGTATATCCAGCATCATAATAAGAAGCAGGGAGACATAAGGAGTGAATCTGACAAAATTAAAAAAAGAAGAGCAGAAAGATGCAGCAGAGTCCGGATATAAAAAGTAACATTAATAGAAATAGCAATGAGATAAGGTGTGAAACAGCTGTAATAAAACATGGAGCTGTGAGACAGTACGTGAGTCTCCCATAAGAATCATAAGAGCAGCAAAGTGATAATGTGTGGATCTGCCATAAAAATCATTAGAGGAGCAAACTGATAACACATCCATCTCCCACAATAATAACATCATGAGGAGTGTTGAGATAAGGCATGAACTTAATAAAATATTATGAAGAGCAATTAGATAAGATGTTAATCTTCTGTAATTAGAAGAGGTGGATTGTGATAACTTAGGAAGTGACCATAATTGTCAAAACATAAGAAGTGATGAGATAAAGTGTGAGCTTCCTGTAATAATCAACAAGTTAGAAAATGTACATTCAGGTATGTTTGAGGACTGTGAAGTCACGTAGCCTTTCGATGAATGCATTGAGTTCAGTAGGCCATTCCTAGAACTTTTCCTCAATTGATCTCAGGGTTGTAGGGGCCAGCGGCTATGCCACCAGGACTGGGCAAAAGGCTGAACACAGGCCTGGACTGGATTCTAATCCATCACAGGGACCACACACACACACACACACACACACACACAGTGACAATATACAAGTCCCGGTTAACATACACACATGCATACATAAATAAAACCCCTCCGTGTTTGAGCTTATCTGGCCATAGTCATTTACATGAAATGGGACATGCAAAGCTATTCAGTGATGACAAATGTTAGAGAAAAATAGAAGTGAAAGGAAACGTTTATTACAGCAACAGACCATTCTGGATATCAAGTGTATGTGGAACTGTGATGATAAATTACAGGATGATCAAATTTTAAAATTCCAAACTGGAACACTTGTGGGCGGCACGGTGGCGCAGTGGGTAGCGCTGCTGCCTCGCAGTTGGGAGATCTGGGGACCTGGGTTCGCTTCCCGGGTCCTCCCTGCGTGGAGTTTGCATGTTCTCCCCGTGTCTGCGTGGGTTTCCTCCGGGCGCTCCGGTTTCCTCCCACAGGCCAAAGACATGCAGGTTAGGTGGATTGGCGATTCTAAATTGGCCCTAGTGTGTGCTTGGTGTGTGGGTGTGTTTGTGTGTGTCCTGCGGTGGGTTGGCACCCTGCCCAGGATTGGTTCCCTGCCTTGTGCCCTGTGTTGGCTGGGATTGGCTCCAGCAGACCCCCGTGACCCTGTGTTCGGATTCAGCGGGTTGGAAAATGGATGGATGGATGGATGGAACACTTGTGTAGCCTGTCTGCCTACTGTCACACACTTGCGCATGGGAGGCATTTTGGTGCAAATTTAAGCCCCAGACAGCAACAGGAGCTGGAAACAGTTATCCTGTCCGTCCCAAGGCAGTGAGTGAATCAACCAGACGGACCTCTCTGATTGCGCACGACATCGTGACAGAACCTGGGGTTATAGTTCGCGAACGCCCATATCGTCTTCCCTAGGCAAAAAGAGTGGAAGTGGAGCTTGAGATCAAGCACATGCTAGAACTAGAAGTAATAGAGGAAAGTCATAGTCCCTGGTCCAGACCCATCGTCTTGGTCAGAAAGCCTGATGGGAGGTGAAGGTTTTGCAATGACTTCCGTCGACTTAATCAAGTCTCCCAGTTTGACGCCTATCCGATGCCACAAGTGGATGACCTACTCAAGAGGCTAGGACAGGCTGAGTATTTGACCCCACTGGACATGACAAAGGGGTACTGACAGGTTCATTTAATGGACTCCACAAAGGTTAGGACTATGTTTAGTACCCCTAGCGGTCACTGACAGTATCGTGTCCTCCCATTTGGGTTACACAGGGCTCCTTCACCTTTCCAGTGTTTGGTGGATAGAGTGCTCTGGCCTCATAATGCATATAGTGCTGCCTACCTGGATGACGTGGTCATCTATTCTAGCACGTGGGAGAACATTATTACGGACAGTTGGTGAGGCCAGACTTCGGATTAACCCAAATAAATGTTTCTTTGGGCTACACAAAGCCAAATATTTAGGCTACCTGGTGGGTCTGGGTACCGTGAAGCCACAGTACACCAAAGTAGATGCCATTTTGAAATGGCCCATCCACGAACCAAGTGGCAGGTCCAAGCCTTTCTCGGCTTAGCAGGGTACTACCCTATTCTCCGAGAGAGCAGCACCCTTGACTGATTTGACAAGGAAGAGGGCCCCAAACAATGTTGTATGGACTGATAAGGCAGCCGCTGCATTTAGTGACTTGAAACAGGTCCTTACGTCCACACCAATCTTGAAAGCACCTAACTTTTCTATACCTTTCAATCTCCAGATGGAAGCTTCGGACACAGGCCTGGGTGCCGTGCTGAGCCAGAGAGTCGATGGTGTTGAGCACCCCGTTATGTTCCTGAGTCGGAAACTGTTGGAGCGGGAGACCAGGTATGTGGTGGTGGAGAGGGAGGCTTTGGCGATCGAACGGGCAATTACACAGCTGAGGAACTACCTCTTAGACCGAGAGTTCACCCTTGTCACGGACCATGCATCTTTACAGAAGATAGCCCTGCACAAGGAGTCAATTCCACGGGTCACCAGGTGGTTTCTTGACCTATAGCTATACAAGTTCTCGCTTGTTCATCGTCGAGGTTCTCTCCACGCCAACGCCGATGCTCTTTCTTTGGTTCACGACCTCTTGGTCAGGAACACTGAGGGGGTGGCCTTGTCACACATGTGCACATGGTAGGCAGCTAAAGGGCTTGAATGAGGGCAGTTCCGAATCAGACGGGTGCCCCAAGCCTTGCAATGGCTCTTGTTCGAGTTTGTGACACTACACATAAAACCCATCCTTGTTCTTTAATGGCTGCCTTATCACATCATCGTGAGAGAGGGATCAGGGTACGAAAAAAAATCATTTTCACAAATGAACGCATCGGAGACCACACAGTGCTTCAAGTGTAAACATATGAATGGTAACACTGTCTGTTGTTGGATTCCACTTAGTCATACTCATGATGCTGTTCAAGTTCAACACAATCTCTTAATGAAACTTTCCCTATCAGAGTTTGAGACTAAGTTATTATTAGTATTGTCATCAGCCTGGGGGTGCAGGAGACAAAGGAATGGAATAATCACAGCGAAAGTCCAAAGAATCAAAAACAAAAGCAAATCAGAAATCTAAAAGGAGAGCCAAAAGACAGAAGTTGTAACTAGTGCCATCTAATGGTCTGCAGGACTGGACGAGGGGGTGGTCCTCCAGCTGCAATGTCAGGGGGCTATACCTCCTTGGGCTCAATATACAGAGCACAAGATGTCATGATTCCTTCCCTGACTCGTAATTTTTCTCCTGTTGTTTAAATTTAATTAGTTTGCATAAGCATATTATTTATTTTTAACAGTTCATCCTTATTTTTGTTTACTTCTGGTTGTTGACTGTTGTGACTTTGGAGTCCCAAAGCACATAAAACCCAAAAGCACTTCCAATAATGCCTGCTAGAGGGGAAAATTTGTCAAACCTGGCTAGTAACAAGGCCAAAACAGAAATTTATAAAGATAAAAAAGTCCTCAAAGATGCTCTGTCAAACAATGAAGCTCCATAAGAGCTCAAAGGCATAAATGATTTGCCTAACAATCAGGCAATCCCTAGTAAATATAGTACAAAAAAAAACCCAAATCCAAAGCGAGGCTAAAACACAGGGAAGAAGGTCATGGTCTTCAGGTTTGACATGTTGTGCCATTCTGAGATGCTTTTCTGCTCACTGCAGTAGCACAATGTGGTTATCTGACTTACCGTATCCAGGCCATTCTCCTCTGACCTCTCTCATCAACAAGGCATTTCTGTCCACAGAACTGCCACTCACTGGATGTCTTTTGTTTTTCGTACCATTCTTTTTAAACTCAAGAGACTGTTGAGCATAAAAATTCTACAAGATCAGCAGTTAAAAAATAAACTCAAACTATCACATCTGGCACTAACAATCATGCCACGGTCCAAATCACTGAGGTCACATTTTTCCCCTATTCTAGTGTTTGATGTGAACATTAAATGAAGCTCCTGACCTGTGCCTGCATGATTTGATGCATTGCAATGCTGCCACATTATTGGCTGACTAGATACTTGCATGGAAGAGCAACTGTACTTTTAAAATTAAAGACAGGATTCTTGACAAACGAATGAGAGGTAGAGGCAGCTCTTTAATTCAAAATATCAATCCCATAAGGCTTTAGTTTGTAGCTTATGGTGTGCACTGATTTTACTGATACAGTGGAACCTCGGTTCACAACCATAATTCGTTCCAAAACTCTGGTCGTAAACTGATTTGGTCGTGAACCGAAGCAATTTCCCCCATAGGATTGTATGTAAATACAATTAATCCATTCCAGACCATACGAACTGTATGTAAATATATATTTTTTTATAGTTTTTAAGCACAAATATAGTTAATTAAACCGTAGAATGCACAGTGTAATAGTAAACTAAATGTAAAAACATTGAATAACACTGAGAAAACCTTGAACAACAGAGAAAACTAACACTGCAATAGTTCGCGCTATAGCGTTACCAACCGCTGGCTAAAAACACTTTTTTTTTAATGAGTTTTAAGCACAGGGAAAAAAATTAACATTTGAAAAAATCCGTAATTTAATAAACCACCAAGAAAAGTAACATTGCAACAATGCACGCTACGAACCGATCGCTGTAAAAAGAAGTGAAAACAAAATCAAGCCCAGTGCATTCTTTAACTGCCTTCCTACATGCGTCCAGCCCTCTCTCTCACGCTGCCTGTGTGTGTGCCGCTCTCTCTCTTGCGCTGTCTGTGTGTGTGCGCATCTCTGTCTCTTGCGCTGCCTCTGTGTGTGTGTGTGTGTGTCACTCTCTCTCTTGCTGGATGCACAGGAAATGCCCAGGGAGAGACTGAACATGTACAAACCGAAAGGGAAACTGGCTTGTTCGTATACCGAGTGTGTGTCGTGAACCGAGGCAAAAGTTTGGCAAACTTTTTGGTCGTGAACCGATTTGTACGTGTACCGAGACGTTCGTGAACCGAGGTCCATTGTAGTGTCTGTTTGACAATATTTTAGAAGAAAAAAGCATGTATCTTGTGCATACGACTGAATTGATGACAAGCAGATTATGTGATCCAAGAAACATGAGATTTCATTATTTTTTCATGGAAGTGTTTCACATCATTTGCCATTGTACAGCATTGGTTACTTTTGCATTCTATTACATCATAAACTTTTTTCTTTCCTTAAAAATAGTTCTCAGTCATCACTACACACTACATGGGGTCAGTAACATAAAAAATATTCCTTTAAAGACATTGAAAGAAAAAAATAAAAGAACTGACTGAAGTGTGAAGTTACTTTAATAATAACAGTTGTGAAATATAAACTGAATGGATGTTTGGGTGTGCTATAATAATGTGACAGAGTAAGACAGATAACATTATTTGAATGTGTCTAAAGAAGAAAAAGAGGTGGGGTGTGGAGTGATAAGTTAAGGTTTATTGCACATCTTTCTCACACAAGATAGAATTGTCATGAGATAAGGCGTCAATCTGCCATAAGAACAGAGATAAGGACTACTTCTACTTGGAAGTGTAGGGTGAGAGTACCAACAGAAACCTGCTTCATTTTATATATGACCCTCATCCCAAGGCACTAAACAAGTAAGTGCTACTACATATCTTTTAACATCTGTGTATGCAGGTGGGTTAAGTGACCCATTCAACAGCACATATTAAGCCAGAGGTGGGGGCTTAGTTGTTCCCCTTGTGACTTAAATTCCAGTTCTTTAACCGCTAAGCCAATAGAGTTGCTTGAATGGACTGATAGTAAACAGATTAGCTAATAACACACTGCCTACTGTCATGCACACATGTCTGTGGATCACTCTCTGGGCTCATCTGAGGTACGTACTACCACCCCAGGACGATAGAGGGCACTGGCGCTAACCTTCTCCTCTTTTGTTTCACCCACAGCACAGAGAAGACACCCTGAGGGCAACTGACTCTGCCATTTCTGGTCCCCCACCCATAAATCCCATATCTGCCAGAAGCAGGCAGTCCATTTTGTGCAAACACCCAGCAAGATGGAGCTCCTTTATAAGCTTCATGAAGCTTGATGGGGAGCCCAACTTTGTGGGGCTTCCACACCACCCAGAAGTGCTTTCAGACCATGTGTACAAAACACCAGAAATACTTCAGGGTGGTAGATAAAAGGAGCTGCCTGTCTCAGTTCCAGGAGCTAGAGTCAGAAGGAAGTTGGACAAAGCTTCTCTGGAGATTTTAACCATGTGACGCTGGACAAAACATTAGCTGCCTTATCCCAGTATGTGGATTGTAACGCACGAGGAAATAGGATTATTGACCTTCTGTATGCAAACGTTAAGGACGCATACAGCACCACCCTGCTGCCTGCGCTTGGGAAAGCAGATCATAACCTGGTTCTGCTTCAGTCTCACTACAAACCAAGAGTGAGGGAGCTACCTACAACCACACGCTCATTCAGGAAGTGGTCCCCTGAGGCAGAGCAGGCTCTGAGAGACTGCTTCGGAACTACGGACTGGGATATCCTGCAGGGATCACATAGTGAGAACACTGAGGAGGTTGTTGACTGCACTACAGCACTGCAGTGAAGGAGCAGTACAGGAGAAAACTGGAGCAAAAGTTGCAGAAAAACAGCATGAAGGAAGTGTGGGATGGGATGAAGATCATCACTGACTGCAGCTCGAAGCGGGGTGCCAACATCGAGAGAGACAGGGAGAAAGCAAACCTGATGAACAACGTTTTTAGCAGGTTTGACCACCCTAACCCACTCTCACCTCAGAGTACTGCACCGTACACCCATCCTTCTGCGGATACCAGCATAAGAGAGAGTTTTATCCCACCCACAATTACAGCAGCCCAGGTAAGCAGAGAGCTGAGGAGACTTCGTGCCAGCAAAGCAGTGGGTCCAGATGGAGTATCCCCATGACTGCTGAAGGCCTGTGCGTTGGAGCAGGGGAGTCCTCTAAAGCACATCTTCAACCTGAGCCTGGAACAGGGGAGAGTCCCAAGGTTTTGGAAAACATCTTGCATCACCCCAGTCCCAAAGGTATCACATCCTAGTGAGCTGAACGACTTCCGGCCTGTCGCTCTGACGTCACATGTGATGAAGACCATGGAGCGGCTGCTGCTTCACCACCTGAAGCCACAGGTCCGCCGCGCCCTCGACCCTCTGCAGTTCGCATACCAGCAGAAGGTGGGAGCGGAGGATGCCATCATCTACATGCTACACCGATCAGTGGTGCTGTAAGAATTAAGTTTCTGGACTTCTCTAGGGCCTTCAACACCATCCAACCTCTGCTCCTCAGGGACAAGCTGACAGAGATGGGAGTAGATTCATACCTGGTGGCATGGATCGTGGACTATCTTACAAACAGACCTCAGTATGTGCGTCTCGGGAACTGCAGGTCTGACATTGTGGTCAGCAGCACAGGAGTGCCGCAGGGGACTGTACTTTCTCCGGTCCTGTTCAGAGTATATACATCGGACTTCCAATACAACTCGGAGCCCTGCCACATGCAAAAGTTCGCTGACGACACTGCTATCGTGGGCTGCATCAGGAGTGGGCAGGAGGAGGAGTATAGGAACCTAATCAAGGACTTTGTTAAATGGTGCGACTCAAACCACCTACACCTGAACACCAGCAAAACCAAGGAGCTGGTGGTGGATTTTAGGAGGCCCAGGCCCCTCATGGACCCCGTGATCATCAGAGGTGACTGTGTGCAGAGGGTACAGACCTATAAATACCTAGGAGTGCAGCTGGATGATAAACTGGACTGGACTTCCAGTACTGATGCTCTGTGCAAGAGAGGACAGAACCGACTATACTTCCTTAGAAGGCTGCCGTCCTTCAACATCTGTAATAAGATGCTGCAGATGTTCTATCAGATGGTTGTGGCGAGCGCCCTCTTCTATGCAGTGGTGTGCTGGGGAGGACAAACTGGTGAGGAAGGCAGTCTCTATTGTAGGCATGGAGCTGGACAGTTTGACATCTGTGGCAGAGCGACGGTCGCTGAGCAGGCTCCTCCCCCACACTATGCGACTCTTCAGTTCCACCTGGGGGGGTAAACGTTAACATTATACAAAGTTATTGACTGTTATACCTGCCTCTCACTCTTAACCTTGCATTTTTTAACTTGCACTGCACTTTTATTGCTCTTTAATTTAATATTGTTTTTATCAGTTTGCTGCTGCTGGAGTATGTGAATTTCCCCTTGGGGATTAATAAAGTATCTATCTATCTATCTATCTATCTATCTATCTATCTATCTAAATGCTTCTATGAAGTCAACATGGCTGCAGTCCTTAATTTCTGTTTTGTGCCCTGAAGCACTGATTTTGATTTAAAAATGTTTAAGAATTACAAGGAGGGACCCAGTTGGCACTAGGGAATCCATTCCCGGGCTCCCATTTTTCATTCCCAGGAATGAAACTGCCGTAATTCCCGGGAAAACGGGAACGGCCAAGCTCGCATATATAGCGTGTAAATGTGTAAAAATCGATCAAGAAATAAGAGTTATAGTTGAAAATAATTAAGGTGGCGCCATTGCTGCAGCTTGCACTTAATCAGACAACCGCTTTGAACAGCAACTTGAAATTGAAATGTGTCAGTCTATTGCATGCGCATTATCTGTGCCAAGAAACTTGCCATCACAGAATGATGACAAGAAACCCGAAGGTGCGCTCTTGCCTGGACGACCGCACGCTGGACACGTTGTGCTTTCTACGCTCTTATTACCGCAACTAAAGATACATGTACTTATATGACAGCATGAACTGCTTGTAGAAAAGGTTAGTCTTTTATTTGTGTCAACATATTGCAGTAGTTTTATTAAAAATAAGTGTTGGTTGTTCTAAAACCGTTCACATGAGAGATGCCCGTGCACTGTGTCATCCCCGGGAGCCCGGGATTCCCGGGAATGAAATGCGGGATTCCCAAATTCCAGGGAATGGATAAACCCATCCAGGAATGGATTCCCTAGTTGGCACCCCAGCACTTTTGGGAATCACCCTGCAAACATAGAGTACGTGAATTTCCCCTTGGGGATTAATAAAGTATCTATCTATCTATCTATGAGGCGTGGAGGAGGCAGTGACCAGTGGCAGAGAGAGGAAGAAGACAAAGAATTGTGCTTCTGCTTAATTATACTTGTGGCTGTGATGGGAAACACTTGCCCAAGAAGAATTTCCCATGAATAAAAACTCTTTATTCATTTTACACTTGTGTCCTAGCCTGTTTGTTTTGGGTTTGGGGAGCCAGAATGCCCCCTAGTGGCCAAATCGGCTTATCTTTGAGATGGAGGAAGAAGAGCAACAATATTCATTTCTATAGCTCATTTTCATAGAAAGGCTGTAGCTCCAAGTGCTTTAAAGGATATCTACATGCAAAGGAAAACACATTAAATTTAGATAAGAATAATAATGAATAAATAGTATACAAAAATAATGTATACTTACATATGACAGATATACTGCATACAGTAGATATACTGTATAATTAAGTCTCTAAATTACATTTCGATGATAAGGTCAGTTGGCCAAGGTGGACAGAAAAAATAAAAGAAACTCATGTTGAGCTAGAGAAAAAAAACAAAATTTGTACAGGTTCCAAGCCAAAAGACCACCCAGACCCCATTAGACATTCTGCCTAACATAAATGTTCTCAAGTCATTCTTTATTGTTTATTACTTACTAGCTGTCCTCCGCAGCTCTGCCCACGTAGTAGTGAGACAGGACAAACTTTAAAAATCAATAAAAAAAAAACAAAACATAATTCTGGCCAAGCAGTAGGTAGGTATATCCAATTCTGTTCAGCTCTGACAGGAGAGCGTCTGCTGCGTGGGAAGTATAGCACGTGGCCGTGATATCTCTGGCAATCAGCAGTTACCCTCTAAAACACACGTAGCAATGATCTCTCTCTCAAAAATGTCAAACGTTACTCCTTAACAATCTGTAGATGATAATGACTATTGAACAAACAGGTATCGCTAGCTAAACGGAGGCAAGGTATGCTCAAACAAGTGATGAGAGGTAGACTGACTCAAACGGAGGTTGGCACGTGAGGAGGGCCGTGCCCCTCTCCCCTTGGCCCGCAGCCACTCTCTCAGATTATAATAATAAATTGGTACCGCAAGCAAACTATGATGAGAGAAGTCACAAAATCAACCGGAATGTTCATGCAAAATATAGAGAAAAACCCAATCTAAATCTGTTAAGTAGTTCTCTTGTGAGACATTGGAATTATATATATATATATATATATATATATATATATATATATATATATATATATATATATATATAAATAAAGGATATAAATACCACAAGGAGTGGTAGATATAGCATGACAGACAACAGGTCCCTTCATATGATATACCGTACACATAAAGACCTGATTTTAGAAGCATCCATAAGTACAGCTGGCCTGATCACATTGATTTATGACCCAAAATATTTAGCATGTCATGTCTTTGAGGGGTAAAGATCTCAATTTCTCACACCCACATAAGATGACCTGAGCACCAGTAACACTATTTGAGCAGCCAGGGACTTGCAGGGAACAGTGAACTCCAGGGAGTGAGAAGAAAACCACAATAACTAACAGAAATGTTACATATTGGAGAGAATGATGTTCCCCACAACATTCTTTAACTCAGTTGATATCACCTTTGGTTTAACTGAATCAGTACAAAATTTAGGTGATATCTTTGACACTAGCATGTCATTAGCATGTCATTTAAAATATACATTACCAAACTATCTAAAACATAACTCCAGTTGTCAATTTCTTATTCTGGCTCTTTATTAAGTTTAGGGCAGATTATAAAATCTTTGTTTTAACATACATAAAGCCTTAAATGACCAAGTCCCTACTTAACTAATTTGCATTTACTATTACTTACAAACCAGAGCACACATTGTGCATCACATTGTGATCGCAAGATGCCGACCTCCATAAGATTGCAAGAATTAATAAAATAACAGTAATAGGTTAAGTTTTTAGTTACAGAGCCCCAAAGCTGTGGAATAATCTGCCTGTCTCAGCTTTTAAATCCACACTAGCGACTCAAACTTTAGTCCAGCATACCCTGACTAGAGCTGCTAATTAGCTGTGTATACTGCATCTCTGTTTATTAGACATTTGTACAGAAATATAAGTAGTACAATTTGCAAACCATTATTAACCCACCTCTATTTTGTTTCACTTCTCACTATCTGGATATGCCAATGATCAAGTGCCAGGCTGCTCTCCAGCATATGGAAAAGTCATCTCGGATTAAAGGAGAGTTGGAATTATTGGATGGAAAGATTCTTTCATCAGATCAGATGGTCAGCACTGACTCCTCTATACAAAACCCAGCAGGGGGTGGATGGCCAGTTGGCCGAGGTCTCCAGGGCTCTGACTTTGTTTTTGACTTTCTCTTTTGCAATTTTAATCTCCTTCATTGTCAGCTGGGAATAGTTCATTAATTAATTAATGGACAGATATTGTTGGTTTCCATTTATGTTTAATCAGCTTCTACATTGACCTCTGAATTTATATGTGTACCAGTTCTGTATTTAGCAATTAGTATAATCTGTACTTGTACTTTAACTGAGAATTGTTGACAGCAGTGTGCGCCAGCACTCAGTGAAGAATGCTATACAAAAAATAAGTTGTAATTGTAAAAAGCAGTGCAGCCCTCTCTCCGGTAACCAGTAGATAGATAGACAGTCAGTGAACGGCACTATATGACAATAGATAGATAGATAGATAGATAGATAGATAGATAGATAGATAGATAGATAGATAGATAGATAGATAGATAGATAGATAGATAGATAGATAGATAGATAGATAGATAGATAGATAGATAGATAGATAGATAGATAGATAGATAGATAGATAGATAGATAGATAGATAAATAGATAGATAGATAGATAGATAGATAGATAGATAGATAGATAGATAGATAGATAGATAGATAGATAGATAGATAGATAGATAGATATGATGAGAATTGAGCTTTTTGGCCATCGGACTAAACATCATGTTTGGTGTAAGTCAAACTCTGCACATTATCAAAAACACTCCTTCTCTCTCTGCAGTAGGCCATTGTAAGACTTGCAGAATAAATTGCATACAGAATGGAGCTCCCGAAGACCAGATCGATTCCTGTTAAAGATATCATAGAGGCTCCTTTTTATTTATTTTTTTTCGATATGCTTCTGCATTCTTTTTGTTTGAATTAATTTATGTTTAGATTAAAAGGGGTGACCCAGCTGGTACCCCAAACACTTCCACTTGGCTGGACTTTAAAAACCTCTTCACTCTTAATCCCCATGCAAAAAGGATAAAACGTCTTGAGTCAGAAACCAGGCAGGAGGAAACTTGTACATTGCATCTTTAATTATTTCTTCAGCAAATGGTGAAGAAGAAGCATTCATCACATTAGTCTGTTACAGAATGGTCAAAGAAATGAGGGCAGAGGTCAATTTTATAAACAACTGAATTTACATAACAGTGCTGATTAGTGAATATATTTACTCTGATTGGTTAGTTGGCTTATATCCAAATCTCTTATCCAAATAAAAGTCTATCCTACCACAGTCTTGTTCTTCTCAAATCTCTTATGTTCAGCTATTACCCTTGAAATCTATGTGTATGTGACAACTGTCCAGTCTTGTTGTTTACAGGACACCTGCTGATCACTTAATCATCTCCTAGTACACTTTGTGTAGTACATCAACTGTTCTCCTGGTACATCCTTGTCTTTCATTTACTTAACTGTTTCAGTAGTTCTCTTCATGACATTTGCAAAAGAAATGCTTACAAATTTCAAATGGTACCGCAGACCAAAATACCTAACTATTGTTACCCCTCAAAATGGAGGCATTGGGTTTAGCATTTTATTGTCCTAAAAGAGCACACTTTACTATTGTTTTTGTAATTGTTAGTGGTTTTCATTTAGCTAATAACATATTTCATCACCAAAAAAACAACTCTTACTGGCATACTCACACATACACCCATGCTGACACTGAGACAATTGGGCCCATTAATGTATCGCACATCTTGGGAAGGAGAAAGAAAATCTGTGAAAAATCCAAATAGACACATGAACAATGTGTAAATAGCAAAATGACAGTGACTGGGTCATGGCTCTAATTCACTGCCCTGAAGCTGTGAAATGCCATCCAGTCCCAAATGTGTTTCACTGTTATTTTTGAAATAACACAAGATGCCTGGAGATAACTTGCTGGATGTATCTACTGGCGGCACTTTTACAACAAGCATTGTCTTACGTACAATCCTTACAACAAGCAGCCTAGTGGCAAAGTAACTGCATTTATGTATTAATTTTTCTTTAAATATGGTCTAATTTTCAGCTGAGTTACATAATTAACAATGAAACACAATCTGTTTTAACTAATAAAATAGAAATTATTGTACTGCTCTTGCATATACTGAATACATCATTGAAACATTCAAAGTGTTGGTTGGAAAAGTCCGTTAACCCCAAGGCTTCAACAAAACCTAATTGGAGTCAGGAGTTAGTAAACATGGAGTCCAACTAACGAAATGAGATTGGAGGTGTGGTTCAGAAATACTTTGACCAATCAAAAAAAGTTTCAAATATTTTTGGAGTTTACTATTCACAAGAAACTGATGTGAAATAAAAAAGACAGAGTAGAAGATCTGTGATCAAGAATTGTAGATATGCAAAAAAATAGAAAGGGTTACAAAGTCATTTCTAAGAGTTTAGGTATTTATCACTCCACAGTTAGACAAACTGTGCATTAACAGAAACAACTTAGTACTGTGGCTACTCACCCTAGATGTGGGCGACCAGCTAAGATGACTTGAAAGGCACAATGTCGAATGTTCATTTGAAGTAAAAAAGATCCCTACAATAACAACTAAAGACTGGAAAGAATCATTGGAACAGGTTAACATCTCTGTTATTGAGTCTACCACACAAGAAAACATTGAACGGGCATGGTGTCCATAGCAGGACATCAAGGAGGGAGCTGTTGCCTACCAAAAAAAAACTTCACTGCATACCTGAAACCCATCTTGACGCTCCTCAAAACTTTTAGGAAAAGGTTATCCCAACAGTGAGATATGGTGGAGGGAGCATCATGATTCGGGGCTGCGTTGCTGACTCGGGGTCTGGACAGCTTGTCATCATTCAGGGGATCATTAGTTCCCAAGTTTATTAAAGAATCCTACAGGATAATGTTAGGGTGGCTGTTCACTAGCAGAAGCTCAGTAGACATTGGATGATACAGCAGGACAATGACCCTAAATATCGAAGCAAACTTGATACAAAATGGCTTAAAAAAAAGAAAATCTGCCTTTTGAAATGCCCTGATTACAGCCCAGACCTTAGCCCTATAGAGATGCTATGAAATGACCTCAGCAGAGCCATTCACATGAGACAACCTAACAATATGGCTAAGCTGAAGAAGTTCTGTATGGAAAAGTGGTCCTAAATTCCTCCTTAAAGTTGTACAGCTCTGATCTGCAGCTACCAGAAGGGCTTGTTCTCTTACTTTTCCCACAGCACACTGAGAATATTTGATAGGTTTGTTCAATAAAAATGTGAAAGATTGGAAATGTTTGTGTGTTATTACCATAAGCATATTGTGTTTGTCTATTCTTTTACTCAGATGAAGATCAGATCACATTTTATGACCTTTTAATTTAGAAAACCGGGTATTTCCAAAAGCTTTACATACTTTTTCTTGCCACTGTAGTGTGTCATACTGGAGAGATGTTCATGTCTGCCTGGTATGGTCAAACTGCTTCCCACATTTAGTGTGCACAACTCCTAAATGACATATTCAAGCTCATTCAGTTCGGAGACAAAATGCTATCAGTCTCCCAGGTACCACTTCTAGTTACAAAGCCAGAAAATCAGCAAGTTGGCTCTCCTGGTATCATCTACGACTTTTAATAGTTTACTTGTAATTAGTTTCCACTTGTGAGGGTTGTTAATGTGTTCAGGGTAAGTTTAATCCTCACCTAAAACACAATATTGGAATGGATGTTTGAGTAATAAAATACAACTTAGGGGGTCCCTCTGGTATAACTTTCACTTAAAATGTTAGTTCACAGAGTTAAATGTTTTCAAAATACATTTTAAAAGTGATTTAAGTAAAGAATTCCTAAATGAAGTAGCTC
This sequence comes from Erpetoichthys calabaricus, assembly GCF_900747795.2. Taxonomy (NCBI): domain Eukaryota; kingdom Metazoa; phylum Chordata; class Cladistia; order Polypteriformes; family Polypteridae; genus Erpetoichthys; species Erpetoichthys calabaricus. Next base: position 49,127,812 of record NC_041410.2, on the reverse strand, counting down.
AATCATCATCTAACACTGCTTACTTTCAAAATGTTTTCAAATGTAGTAATTCTTAAGGAAACTAGCACACTCTAGTGGCCATCTTAAGAAAATAAAGAAACGGGTATTTGTAAAAGCAAATGTAAAGCTCATTTGTCAGCTCAACTAGCACTGGTCTTTTACAATGTAACAATCCGCATGTATATTATTACATCTTCAAGAAAATTGAGACTTTATAAATTGCTCAAATTAATTATTTAGTTACAATGGACAATGAAGATTTTGCTTCCTAAACACTTTTGAGTGTTTCATGTGTGTTTTGGTCTGCTGATCACAAAAATCACCTTTAAATTTTCCTGTCACTTACAGTTTTATTGCAATTGCCTATTTGTATGATTTCCTGTTATATTGTAAGCATACATGTACAGTACAACAACTACAACCGGAACTTCTGTGGTGATCAGAAAGTGGTGGCACTGCGACTAGGAATGCAGCTCTAATATACCAAGTACCACAAATGGGACAGCCGTGTTAAAGACTCTCACCACATTAAAAAGAACTGGCTGTTCCATAAGGGCAGACAAGTGTGGCACATAAACCACTTGTCAACATAAGAAACGGCATTTTTCCTCCTCTTCACATAAACCTTGGGCTGATGAATTGAACAAGGAAGATGAAGGATTTCACTATTTAAGACTGATGTTTCCATGAATAACTGACACCAGACGGAATTTGTATCGGTGCACCAATCAGACACATCCTCAGTGACAACGGTTTGGAGATCTGCTAGTGGAGACGGACGAAATCCCAGGCTTTTAAGGCTGTTGTGTAAAATTTTCTTGGCAGCTCCAGAACACCAAACTATGTCCAACTAGCTGACAACAGGCAACAAGCATATAAAATGTGAAGTACAACATGTTGCTAAATATTCACTTTCTGCATTCACACTTGGACATCTTCCCTGCTAATCTTGGTAAAGTCAGTGGGACACTGCAATGACGAAAAAGCAATATCAGGGTAAATGGAATCCATCAATTCTGGCTGACTATCGCTGGACAATGAAACAAGAAGCATCAGATGTGAAGTACAAGCAAAAATTGGCAGCAAAATCTTTTTAGCACAGTTGAACTGGTGCAATATGTCAGCATCACTGAGGGATGATAGATAGATAGATAGATAGATAGATAGATAGATAGATAGATAGATAGATAGATAGATAGATAGATAGATAGATAGATAGATAGATAGATAGATAGATAGATAGATAGATAGATACTTTATTAATCCCAAGGGGAAATTCACATACTCCAGCAGCATACTGATACAAAAAACAATATTAAATTAAAGAGTAATAAAAATGCAGGTAAAAACAGACAATAACTTTGAATAATGTTAACGTTTATCCCCCCGGGTGGAATTGAAGAGTCGCATAGTTTGGGGGAGGAACAATTTCCTCAGTCTGTCAGTGGAGCAGGTCCTCTGTCTGGAGATGACACTGTTTAGTGGATGCAGTGGATTCTCCATGATTGACAGGAGCCTGCTCAGTGCCCGTCGCTCTGCCACAGATGTCAAACTGTCCAACACTACAATAGAGCCTGCCTTCCTCACTAGTTTGTCCAGGCACTCGTAGAAGAGGGCACTCGCCAATCATCGTTGGATGAAACAAACTAAATTCAGTAAAAGCTAATTTCATGTTTCTCCAAATAATACTGTCAATTTGAAAATATTCTTGTGTGCAGCTTGAAGCTGCCTATCATCACCACCAAAGATTTCTCAGGAAGCAAAACTTTTGAAAAATTGTGTTATCTTGTGTTATTAGATTAATTTACTAAGACAAAAGTTCATAGTAGATTGTACAACACTACTAATAAAACTCCACCTGCTTTAATATGGAGAGGATAATGGGTGCTACTGTTAGCAGCTCTTTGCACACTCAGCCTAATTCAGCAGACCTCATGGCTCAAACACGGATGTGTAAAGCACAAGGCTGCTGGTTCAAGCCACACCTGACTTTCTTGGTGACTCCAAGCACATTAGCTCATCTGCCCGTACTCCTTCTTCTTCTTTCAGCTGCTCCCGTTAGGGATCGCCACAGCGGATCATCTCCTTCCATATCTTTCTGTACTCTGCCTGTAGTCCATACATTCCAAATACATCATAATTGAGCAGCTTGAACTGGATATGTACGGTATTGATAGACAACATTTCATATTTACAAAGTGCCTAGTGATGCTACTCATTTTGGAAAAATAGTATATTAAATAAATACAACACCTGTCCACAAGAATTAAGTAGCCCAGAAATGAATGTTATACTTGCTATATGAGAATACCATCCACGCACCCACCCATCCAAGTCCATCCATCCATCCATTTTCCAACCCGCTGAATCCAAACACAGGGTCATGGGGGTCTGCTGGAGCCAATCCCAGCCAACACAGGGCACAAGGCAGGAACCAATCCCGGGCAGGGTGCCAACCCACCGCAGCCCATCCAAGTCTCCATTTTTTAAGCCTACTTAATCTAAATGTAGGGTCCTGAAGAAGCAAGAGTCCATCTCAGCACCATAAAGCTCACTTGCACACATACAAGAGCAATTTAGTGATCTCAGGTAACCTCCTAGGTGGCACAGTGGTGTAGTGGTAGCACTGCTGCCTCACAGTTAGGAGACATAGGTTCGTGTCCCAGGCCCACCCTGCATGGAGTTTGCATGTTTTTCCCTTGAATGTGTGGGTTTCCTCCAGGTGCTCCAGTTTCCTCCCACTGTCCAAAGACATGCAGGTTAGATGAATTGGGGAGGTTAAATCGGCCATAGTATGTTTTTGGTGTGTGGGTGTGTGTGTGTTTGCCCTGTGATGGACTGGCACCCTTTCTGGGGTTTGTTCCTGCCCTGCACCATATGCTCCAGCCCACCCCTCACGAATCTGGTCTGCATTAAGTGGGTTAGAAAATGAACAAATTAAGGTAACCACCTGCACATCTTTGGGATGTGGACGGAAGCTGCAGTAATCAATGATATCTCTTGCAGACACAGGGAGAATATACAAGATCTGCTAACTACTGCACCACCATATTGTCCCTAAGAAAATCAGCGAGGTCAAGGTCACAGGTGGTCCAGGTGGGCCTGTCCCAGCAGCATTAAGCACAAGGCAAAGACTAATCCTGGATAGGGTATTAGAAATCAATACATTCAAATTTACTTTCAGATTCCAAAGTGTTTAATACAGTATATAACTACTTACAGCTTAAAATAAAGACAAATAATAAAGTACTGTACAATAACACAATAATGGAGCAAAACACTGTAAATAAAATTACTTTTTATATAGGAACTGTATGTGCCAGGAAGGAAAGACAGGTATCCTGGCAGGGATAAAGGAAAGATTTAGGAGGCTATAATGGATGGACTGGATGAACAGGCATACTGGGAGCGGTTCATTTCCCCCAAATGACAGATGGCAGTGTTCCTCAAAGCTGGACCAGATTAAATCACCCACAGGGTGGCATGGGGGTTAGAGTCCAGAAACACAGCCCAGTCAGAGTCTTTGGATACTGCCAGAGGGCATTGCCAGGGCAGGACTTCCCTGCTTTCCGCACAACCCGGAAATGCTCCAGACAACCTGGATAAGAAACCAGAAGCAGTTTTAGGGTCTAGTTTAAAAGAAAGCCTGATGCCTTATGTTAATTGAGTCAGAGTCAGGAGGCAGTGGCTCTTTTGGAGGAGGAAGGAGAAGTTGTGAATGGTTTATTTTGCTGGTAATTGTATGCTGAAGGCATTGTATTGAATACAAATCATTTATTTGAACCTGGAATTGTGGTGGGTGTTGCTGTGTCTGTGGTTTGGGGCTCAGTGGAGCCCTCAAGTGGTTACAAATTATAAAAACTATTTTTTCTGTCCAACAATTGGACCTCAATTTCTTTTTGACCAATATGTTTGCAGTACTAGTGTATTGTACCGTGTTAGCCATTATGAATGTAGTGAAAAGTCAAGCAAAATGACACCTTTAATTGGCTAACTAAAAAGATTGCAATATGCAAGCTTTCGAGTTGCCTCGAAAGCTTGCATATTGCAATCTTTTTAGTTAGCTAATAAAAGGTGTCATTTTGCTTGACTGACCAATATGTTGAAATTTAAAGGTCTCCACGGCACTACTTTCAACATCACTACTAAGTAATATATTCCTTGTTTTTCATGTGAAAGAAATGTGCTCTAAAATGTGTTTGAAGCCTACTCTCATTTAAAAAAATCATGTCCTTGATGAAAATGTTTATCAAATAACATTTGGTGTAACCAGAGGTGTAAAAGCACTAGCAGTCAATGCAATACTATGATCTATGAGCCTGGTTACTTTTAATTTGCACACATCTATTCCTCTCAACAATTTACTGTCTGCCTATGTATAAGTAAGACTTGCTAACTGGGGCTAAGCAGGAGTATCTTTCCAAGTGTCTGTAATAATCTGAGGACCATTAAAAAAAGGTATCATTAAGAAAGTTGAATGTAACAGATTCAGTATTGGTAGACATATACAGACTTTCACTGAATGTGGTAAACTGGTTCAATAGAGCCTAATCCATCTACTGTAAATAGAAGTTGTTAATATTTGACATGGATTATAAAAATTCAAAACATTTATGCCTTATCTCGGAGTCCACATTAATCCTGCCACACATTCCATCTCCTTTGGAGTCAGCAAAAATTCTAAATACTACATTTTCTTTTAGCACATGCATTCCTAATTCCTTGTGTTCTATCGCGTCTTACCTTCTCAAACCTAGGAATTCTAAAAGATAAACGACTGTGCAACCATATTTCTTGTATGCAGATAACAACCGGAGAAATTTCTAAATCTAAAATATATACTTTAAATTCGTGTACATTTGCCAATAAACATCTAGAATTTCAACACGATACTGTGAGTAGTTTACTTTAATCTATAATATACCCTTTATAGTTAGAATTTCAACACGATACTGTGAGTAGTTTACTTTAATCTATAATATACCCTTTATAGTTCCGCACCATTCACTGATATCCCATTTCCCTTACCTTCATATCCGTCCCTACACAGAAATTCGTACACCTGTTCTGTTGTAATTTCATTCATTCATAAATATCTTGTTGCAGCATCTACTATCATTTTCAGTCGATCTCATTTACTAGCCCCATTTACTACTTCACACAAAAAAGCAAGAATGGCAATCTTTTAAATTCTCGGTATTACTTTTCATACTTCTCTATTGTTATTCCCCATCTTTCATCCTTCATGCATTTCAATCCATCCTCTTTCCCTTGATATTGTGTAGCAAAGGAGTCCACTCTTTAAACTGCCCTTTTCATAATTAGTATTTCTTCTGCATGACAGTCAATTCTTTAGTTATTTTCACCGTCTGAATTTCCCGCCATGATCACGCCTCATTCACGGTACAGCTGATACGGACCGCCCTCCTACGTCTTCCGTCTCCGACCCACGCAGACCGCCCTCTCCCTGAGTAAGTGTATAGATTACCGGTCTACAGTAAAGTTCAAGTGTGGGAGAACAGGGCTGGGCTCAACCATTCTGGCTAAAACAGAGAGGGGGAATTTTACAATGGAGACTGTTTGGTTGGTTACCTATGGTTAAAGAAACTAGAAAATATCAAAAGCAATAATTTTAATAGCTAAATAATAATTGATAAAAATTATGCTCCAATATTTTTGAGCTGCTTTTTTAAATCAGTGGCCCTGGATTTGTCGAATCACCCCTTTTACGGCACCCGTACAACTGTTAGGCGGAGAAGTTTCGTTTTAGTACTCGTTTGGAGCTCGGCCCCAAAAGACTAAGATGACTTCTACATACACGTAACGATTGAAACATTCAGATGTAAATTTCTTGTTTAAATGGATAAAACTGTAAGGCAAACAGCACAACTGTATATCGGTTTCCAGAAAGCGAAATACTCGCAAACAACAGAAACAAATACACGAACATGACTTTATACGTGGAAAGTGCGTCACTTCCGTCTTTCATATCAATTTCCGGGTTTGCATGTGAGAGGCTGCGCTGCCGCTGCACAGTTCACCGCAACAGAGCAGAAGAGGTTGTTTGGTTCTGCTGTCTCCTTTTTCTTATCGCAACTGGGATGTGGATTGCTTCCTTACCAGCTGTCTTCTAAGTTCATTCCTGCGGCTCCTGAACATGCTGAGCCGACTGCAGGAGCTGAAGAAGGAAGAGGAGACTTTACTCAAAGTCAAAGCTCTTCTTCAAGACCAGCTGAATAGGCTGAAGGTAAGTCCGGCCCCGTAAATTAAGCATGTGCGATTGCACACACTCAGTAAAGGTATTATGCCTTAGAACACACACACACGAGACACTATGTGCTATTTCACGTAACAGGTAAGTTTCTAGGTTATGTGGGCTGCATCTTCTACTAGCTGTCAAAGCTGGCGGGTAATATTTGTCTGCGCTTTGTATACCTTGTCCCGTGAGTATGTAGAATCACTCGTTATAAAGCACCACATGAATCTCTTTATGCTGGTTTGCGTGTTTGTGACTTATTTAACAATCACTCTTTCTACAGTTTTTTAGTATGCATAGTAAGCGTGTGTACATTTTAAGCACAGTCTGTTTATACATATTACCTAACATTCATTATGCGTCACACCACGAAACATTTATACGGTACAGTAAACGAGGCATGTACACTCACTGAGCAGCTTATTAGGACCACTATACTAATACCGGTTAGGTTCTCCTTTTGCCTTTATAATAGCCTCGATTCTTCGTAGCGTGGATTCCACAAGATATTTCTTTGCGATTCTGGCAGTTGGCATGTTTGCATCACGATATTTCTGCAGATTGTCAGCTGCACATTTATGCTGTGAACCTCCTGTTCTACCACATCCCCAAAAGTGTTTTATTGGATGCAGAACCAGTGACTGGAAAGACCACTGAAGAACACTGAACTCAATGTCAGGTCCATGAAACCAATTTGAGACGACCTTTGCTTTGTGACATGGTGCATTATGCTGGACGAAGCAATTAGAAAATGGGTAAATTGTAGCCATGAAGGGATGCACATGCTCAGCAACAATACTCAGACAGGTAGTGTCATTTGAACAATGGTTGTTTGCTATTAATGGGCCAAAGTTTGTCAAGAAAACATTCCCCACACCATTATACCACCACCACCAGCCTGGACTCTTGACAAAAGGCAGGTTGGGTGCATGGATTCATGTTGCTGGTGCCTAATTCCGACTCTACCATCATTGTTCCCTATCAGAAATCAAGATTTATCAGACCAGTCTACATTTTTCAGCTGTCAAGTTTTGGTGAGCGTGTGCCCACTGCAGTATCAGCTTTCTATTATTCTTAGTTAACAGGAGTGGAATCCAACATGGTCTTCTACTGTTGTAGCCCAGTCGCCTAAAGGTTCACCATATTGTGCATTCTGAGATGATCTTCTGCTCCCCAGAGTTGTGTGGTTATATTAGTTACTGTGGCCTTTTTGTAGACTCAATTCAGTCTTTCCATTCTCCTCTGACCCCTGTAACCATCAAGGCATTTCTGTTCGCAGAACTGCTACTCGCTGAATATTTATTGGTTTTCTCACCATTTTGAGTAAATTATGGAAACTGTTGTGCGTGAAAATCCAAGGAGATCAGCAGTTACAGAAATGCTCAAGCTATCCTGTCTGACGCGGACAATCCTGCCACAGCCAAAATCCCTGAGATCATGTTTTTCTTTCCTCATTCTGGTGTTTGATGTGAACAATACCTGAAACTCCTGACCTGTGCACTGCTGCCATAACATTGGCTGATTAGATAATTGCATAGATACACAGTTGTACAGGTGTTACTAATAATTTGCTCAGTGAATGTTTGTTCCTTTTTTAGCACTCTCTCTGTCAGCTTGTATTTCATTATAGCTTCTAGTCTGTTTTAACTAGTTTGTGTTTGTGTCATTCTGTATTTTAGCACTCTGCTTGTTTGTTTTGAGCATCAAAATATATCTGAAAGTATAGAATCAAATGGTAAATAATTTATTTTTTTATTTTCTTTTTCTGTTTTGGATGTCAACTGTGAGTCTCCCCTATCTTTGTTCAGCAAATGTAACATAGAATGTAGTGCACATATTCTGTTCATAAAATATACAGTATATACTGTAATTTGATATACATTTCTACACCTGCACAACATTTGTTATACAATGCTTTTGTACGGAAAAATATTTGGGGAAACTTGCCTCCATTGTAACAAGAAGGTATAGCAATATAGGCCTCTTTGAGCTGACGAATTTTAATCAACCAGTCACATCCTGTCATTGCAGAACCCGTGCCAATGTCAACACACTATTTGTGCATACTAAAAAAAATTGATTCGAGTAAGTAAACAGCCCTAAAACAGAGAATGACCAGCCTCCTGCTAAGAAATTAGTTTTTAAAATTTGTTTTTGTAAATTATAGCACAGCAGTCAGTGACACTGTCAGAAATATTGCTGACTTGCTTAAATATAAATTTGAAGGATTGTTTGGAGGGTGTACCTCAGTCACAATTTAGTGGTAAAGTAATAGTTCTGAGATCTGGATTATGAAAATGAACCACTGAGTTAATCATTAAAACACGGTATCAAAAAAAAGGAGTAAAATGTTTGTGGTAGGCTTACGAGACTTAAAGACAACTGGAAGCTTGAATCCAATGTGATATGATTTACATTAACCTGCACTAATAACTACAGTCTAGTATAACTTCAAGAGGCGTCCGTACACAGAGCTGTTTGAGATGGACAAGAGACGCTCAGTTGGCCAGTTTTGGGACACAAGTTTAAATTGGATCTTATCAGCAGTGAGTAGTGAGTTGAGAGAGCGGGCCAGAGGGTGTGAAGTGGAGGATCAGTGTGGGAGTAGCAAGGAAGGCAATTCAGCACCAGCATTCTAGGCTTGTTGAGGAGGTTGGATATACAGTATATGGTAAGGTCTAACCATAGGAATCTGTACAGTAATAGCTGAGGTAACGGATCCTGTGAGAGCAAAGCTCCTTTATAACCACATGCACAAGGTGAAGTACCAGTTTTCTAGAGTGTTGTGATAATAACTGTGTAACCTCCCTACACCAAGTGGTTGTTGCCTGTCATTAAAATCTTAATGCAGTGTAGGACTCAGTTATTACATAAGTGCTTAGTTACTTAATGCATGCAGTGGTTGTTTTAATATTTTTATAAAGTGCTAAATATGATTTGCCCAGTATATCACAAAATTGTAAAGCAATATCTTTGAAAAATAAAGTGCAGATTGTAAGGAATATAGAAGGCAAATTCGGTTTGTGGTGTGCATCATCTGTGTTTTGTGCAATTTTAGCCTTTCTATCGAATTGAATCAGTCTTGCCATCTGATTGCTTGTTTTGTTTCACTGTGCCTCATTTACCTGGCAGCATGTGTTGGCTCAAGGATGTTAAGTACAATTTGTGGTTTTTCCCACACTTAAAAGTAAACTGTATTTAAACAGGGCTTGAAGCTGATAAATGCTTTTGAAACTTGAAACTGAGATGATAGCACAATTTAAACTGCTCCTCTAGGCATTATAGCAGTTTTACTTGTGATCACTAGGAGTACAGAAACATTAGCATTGTTACATGTAACACAACTTCATAGAAAAAAAAGTATTTAAATGAAACACTGAAATAAGTTAAGAGATTTGGAAGAACTCCAGCACATTTTTATTGTCGAATATGTGATGTTACAAAACCTGTGTTGAAAATTCATCAGAATTTATAGTAGTACCCTTGTCTGCAGGTGGAAGAACTGGCTCTGCGGTCAATTATCAATGAAGAGAGTGGATCTTTCTCCCCTACAGAGGCTGCTGCTGAGGTAATGTTTTTTTTGAGAGACCCGTTTGCTTGCAATATTCCAGAAAACTGTTACTTCACCCATATTCTTCCACTATCAGTATCTGCTCTCCTGACTGAGATTCATGCTTCCTCAAACATTAAAATAATCACTGACACTAGCCATATGTTCAAACCTAACTTTCTTAATGCCCAACCCTGCAAAACCCTGTCACGTTCTTTCTGCAGATACATAAGACAACTTCTTTCCCTTCACCTAATGCTTTTCCTGCATTTGTCTGGCAACAACAATCATATCTGTTGTCTTCTTCCCAGGCATAAGATCAAACTGCATCTCACTATCTTTCATCTGATTGCTAAATCTTTTCTCTAGCTCACTTAATTACCTTTTCCAAACCTTGATCACTCAATATGACAGACACTCCAATTGGCCACCCTTTTCCTGCTCTCAGAAATCCTCCCTTCACACAGGTGCACAGGCCTGCTGCTGTATTGCATTCAATTAGTAATACAATTTAAATGGTTCATTTTAGTCCACATGCTTGCATGCATTATGCTCTGAGAAACAAGTGCTATATTGACTTCTTGGCTTAGTGTACCCTTCATGTTCTGACTGTTCCTTTCTTGTATGTTGAGTGCATATAAACGTAAGGTGGTATTAGATACAAAGCACAACAAAACACTGATAAACACCGTCTTTTTTTATGTTAAGAACCACTTTGTCAGAGTAACCACTATATCAATGAAGGTCATGCCAACTTCTTACTAGATTGTACTTGCCCTCCAGTATAATAGTCTTTTAGATTTATTTGAACAAGCAATTGCAATTGTTGACAAAAGCAAATTATACAACATAATTTACTTAGACTTTCAAGAAACCTTTGCTACTTTCCTACAGTGAAGATTTATTCAGATACTAGAAGCTGCTGGCATCTGAGGTAACCCACAAAACTGGATATCAAGTTGGTAAACTGTCCGAAGACAAAGTGAAATCATTACTTTTTCAGATTTCTATTAATGACATTGATTCTGGTGTAGTTGGTAAACTTGTAAAATTTGCAGATGATACGAAAGTCAAAAGGAAAAATGGCATACACTAAGGAGGAAGCAAAAGCAATTCAAAAAGACATGGACAAGCTTCAGAACTCAGTGAACACTTGTAAAATACAGTTTATTGGAACAACTTCGCTATTAGCTAAATGGACATGTTTGATGTATTGAATGGACTCCTCTCATATCTCAAATTTCTTGTTTTCTAATGCCAGAAAACTAATAGTACCTACAACTTTGTGAACCACATACATCTTGCAAAAAAAAAAAAAAAAAAAAAAGGTTTTATCTAATATGTGCAGAATAATTTATGCTGTATGTTAGTAAGTGGGTGCTGTGGTGGCACAATGATAGCACTTTTGCCTTGCACGAAGTAGACCGAAGTTCAAGTCCCGAGTGCTCCCGCATGGAGTTTGCATGTTCTTCATATGTCCACATGGGTATCCTTCAGCTGCTCCCATTTCCTCATACAGTCCAAAGACATGAAGGCTAGGTGAATTGGTATTGCTAAATTTACCCGTGTGTGTTGACCCTGCGATGGACTGATGCATTATCCAGGTGTTATTTCTACCTTGTGGCCAGTGATTGTTGGGATAGGCTGAAAATGTACCACAACTCTCCCCTGGATGAGCAGGTTCGGCAAATGGATGAGTGGATAGAGTGTTATTCAAAAGTGCTTCAGCATTGACTTTGATGTTACTGTCAGGTAAACTCCTGGAGCAGAGTGCAGACGTGTGACAGCTTGGTTATCAACAAAAAAATTATTTTTGTAGGACATTTTCATAAGTGAAAGTAGTTCAAATTGTTTTACAATAACAACTAAACAGTAGAAAAAGATAGAAAGAAAAAAACTACAGTTAGTTACTAGGTTATATAAAACAGTAGAAGTGAGAATTCAGGTCTATAGCTTAATAACAAAAGATATTGTCAGATGTCCAGTAGGGCTGCAAATTGTTCAATTTTTTTTTCGATTATTCAAGATTATTTCATGCCTGACTATTTTGAAGCCCTTGACTTGTGGTTGCACATCCTGTTCTGTGCTCCAGTGCATGTCTTACCTCATCTGCTCACGTCTGTCCACTTGTGAATGTCACCCCGACGTCTCTGCCTTAACACGATTAAAATTAATAATAATCAAAATAAAATAACAACCAGTGAAACATATGAATTTGAAAATAATCAGATGTTTTTATATTAGTGTGACCATCACAATAAAAAAGAAATACATTAAACAATACAAACTAAACTACACAGTCTTTAAACAAAAAAAGTGCATTTAACGTAACCAAAAAATACATTGTTAAAACAGAAACGTTTTTCATATTTTAGTAATAAATGACAAAATGTAGACATAAACTATATAATGTGTAAAGCCTGAAGTGCAAAGATCAAATAAACACTTTGACAAAAGGTTCAAGGATGATACAATAGCTTCCGAGGCGCAGCGGTAGGAATTGCTGACTTATAATCAAGAGTCCCCCGTTCGATCCTGACTGCCTCGTATATTTACCGTTTTGAGTAGTGAGTTGCTGTTATTGTTAATATTATACAATAAACACATACATTTGATTTGTGTCTGTAACATCCACTGTAAATTTGTAAACTGTATTTGTAAAAGTTGTTTTTTTTTTTCCACTTTTATTCTCTCAGTCACGATCACGATACATACTACTGACCCCCCAGGGATCTGATGCTGTTACTTTTTATTTGAAACTGGGAATAACTGTAGATGTGAGTGGTGTTTTGAGACAATCGAACAGGAAATTCTCTGATCTGGATGGGTAAAAGCTGACACACAAACTGGCGAATCTGCCTTATTCATATCTCATTGTCACTTGATTTTTTTTATTCAATTTTATTGAGTTTTCCTGCTTATGCTGAATTAGTATGCACCTTATGGCCCATGATGTCAAAGCTACACTGACAAAAAAACAGAGACATAGGTACAGTGCATCCGGAAAGAATTCACAGCACATCACTTTTTCCACATTTTGTTATGTTACAGCCTTATTCCAAAATGGATTAAATTCATTTTTTTCCTCAGAATTCTACACACAACACCCCATAAGGACAATGTGAAAAAAGTTTACTTGAGGTTTTTGCAAATTTATTAAAAATAAAAAATCTGAGAAATCACATGTACATAAGTATTCACGGCCTTTGCTCAAAACTTTGCTGATGCACCTTTGGCAGCAATTACAGCCTCAAGTCTTTTTGAATATGATGCCACAAGCTTGGCACACCTATCCTTGGCCAGTTTCACCCATTCCTCTTTGCAGCACCTCTCAAGCTCCATCAGGTTGGATGGGAAGTGTCGGTGCACAGCCATTTTAAGATCTCTCCAGAGATGTTCAATCAGATTCAAGTCTGGGCTCTGGCTGGGCCACTCAAGGACATTCACAGAGTTGTCCTGAAGCCACTCCTTTGATATCTTGGCTGTGTGCTTAGGGTCATTGTCCTGCTGAAAGATGAACCGTCGCCCCAGTCTGAGGTCAAGAGCGCTCCAGAGCAGGTTTTCATCCAGGATGTGTCTGTACATTGCTGCAGTCATCTTTCCCTTTATCCTGACTAGTCTCCCAGTCCCTGCCGCTGAAAAACATTCCCACAGCATGATGCTGCCACCACCATGCTTCACTGTAGGGATGGTATTGGCCTGGTGATGAGCGGCGCCTGGTTTCCTCCAAATGTGATGCCTGGCATTCAGACCAAAGAGTTCAATCTTTGTCTCATCAGACCAGAGAATTTTCTTTCTCATGGTCTGAGAGTCCTTCAGGTGCCTTTTGGCAAACTCCAGGCGGGCTGCCATGTGCCTTTTACTAAGGAGTGGCTTCCGTCTGGCCACTCTACCATACAGGCCTGATTGGTGGATTGCTGCAGAGATGGTTGTCCTTCTGGAAGGTTCTCCTCTCTCCACAGAGGACCTCTGGAGCTCTGACAGAGTGACCATCGGGTTTTGAGCTTCATGGAAAAGGCTGTGAATACTTATGTACATGTGATTTCTCAATTTTTTTATTTTTAATAAATTTGCAAAAACCTCAAGTAAACTTTTTTTCACGTTGTCATTATGGGGTGTTGTGTGTAGAATTCTGAGGAAAAAAATGAATTGAATTTGTTTTGGAATAAGACTGTAACATAACAAAATGTGGAAAAAGTGATGCGCTGTGAATACTTTCCGGATGCACTGTATATATGATATTTGGAATTATTCATTTTATGACCTTATAGTACATTTCAGAAAACATTGTGGCACGGATACATTATTCATATTATTCATATTCATTCGTGTACCTTCTTGCGGTTGTAATCCTTGACCGTGGTTTTTTTTTTCCCCCCCGACCTTGCCCAGTCTACACAGGACTCCAGGACATGCAGAGGAAAGAATGTTCCTTTGCAAGGTGAGCCATGAACACTCTTCTTTTCTCAATGGACCCCGTACATGCCTTGCAGAGTACATGTGCTTTGATTGCTGCCAGGTCAAGCTTGTTGTAGCACAAGCAACCGGCCACCTGCGTGATCCTGCTAGCACTGAATAAGCTCACGCCTTTTGGTGTCAGCGTGCAGCACCGGGGGAAAGAAAGAAAGAGACAAATATATGTGACATTTTGAAGAAATCATTGTATGACCTGAATAGTACCAATCAGAAAACATCATCGCACTAATGCAATATTATTTGAAAACAAACAGATCGGGTGTAAATTTGTTACTTGTAAAAGTTAGCTTAATTCACTTTTATTTTCTCAGTCTCGTTCACGCTCTTCCTCCCCTCCTGATCTGACCCTAACTAACAGCGCCAGCATAAATTCTCAAGAGACGGCGGCATCACAGCTCCAGGATGCTTGGGTTTCAGATGCTCATGCATCGCTGTGTTGCTGCCGTGAAAAGAAAGCTCCACTTTGCATAATCTGCATTCAACTTTTTTTTCTTTTTCGGTGAAGTGCTCCCACACTTTAGAAAGTTTCTGTCTCAGTTTTTTTCCATCTCCTTCCCCCTCGCCATTGCAACCACATTTTTTTTCCTCTACATTCTTCTTCTCCTCGGATGTTCTTTCTTCATTGGTAGGACTGTGTGCAGTCTTGACAAACAATAACACGATACTGCCCCCCGACGTTCATGTATTGTATTGCAGTTACAAAAACCAATGTGGTTCTTTGTGACGGGAGCCTCTATTGAAGGTTCTGTTTATGACGCGTCAACGATTTTTTGTAGTCCACATCGTCAATTATGCCGACTAATCATTGCAGCTAATGTCCAGGGAGAAGAGGAAAATAAAAAACTCTTAACTGAAAGAGTGCTGGATAAAATACACCTCTAAAGGGTTTCTTTCTCTTTTTTCTCTCTCTGTCTCTCTAAAACAAATTTTGTGACATTCAGAGCCAGGCTGGATATGTTACCGAGACACTCCGTTAGATAAATGCACATGAAAGCCTGCATACTCTATGAGTAAAGGCAAGGCAAGATCTGGAGGACTGCTGTCACTTTTTTATGGAACACAAACTAGATGAGAAAAAGAAAGTTCGGTACTGCACATATAAAATACACTATATCATTAACGTTCATACAATAAAAATAGAAAAAGGAAACATGTTAAAATCCCTGTGTTATGTGAAAAGGCCACCAAATAATGGTATTTCAAAAGGCTCTGGTTACTATTTAATAAGTCAAAGAAAATGTTTTGATCAATTCTAGTTAGTATTTACTTGGAAATACAGAAGATGAAGCTGCAGTAATGCTGAAATACCGTACAATGCCTTTTGCCAAATTCTTCCTTACTCAGTTTGTCTCAAGTCTAACATAAGGCAGTGTCTGCCTAGACCTCATCCTTTTTAATTGTAAAGACAGGTTAAAAAAAAAAACAAAGGATCGATACTTTCAGCAACAGTAATCCCATGCTTGCTAAAGTAGAAATCATCTTTATAAGTACACAATGTGGAACAGAAACCTTGTAATTTATGGAAGGTGTAGTCTTTTGGGGATAGAGAAACACCAAGAATAAGTACTATTACAAGATGCTGTTTTAGAGGAAATAATATCTGAACTTGAGTTAACTACTTATGTTTTAAGTAGCATTGTCATTGTCCAGGTACAGAAAGGTTTGACTGCCTTGTAAAAACTGTTGAATATTAATCAAAAGACATTATGCTTAGTGTCTACTATGGGTTAGTAAGACTGCATCAGAATTTATTGTAGACATTTTTGATCCAAAGACTACAAAAAACAATCAAGTACATCTCTGCATTAAAGGCTATGTCCTGTTTTTACAGCATAAACGAATTGTACCTCATTAGTTTTGAGAGATGGCTTTGTGGTGACCTAATCCAGGCCTTCAAACTACTACCCCATCATTCATCCATCCATCTTCAAAGCTGATTATCCTGAGCAGTTTCACAGGGAAGCTGGAGCCCTTGCAACAAGAAGTCCTAGACCAGGCTGCTAGTGCATCGCAGGTTGATCATGCACATACTAGAACCAATTTAACATTGCATTTCTCGCTAACTTGCAAGTCTTTGGACTGTGGGAGGAAATCCAGATGGACATGGGGAAAACATGCAAACTCCATTGGAAGTAGGGCCCAGGATATGGACCCTGGCCTTCACTAAGCTACTGTGCCTCCCTGATTCAGTACTGTTGGTGAAAAAGTGAATCGCGCATTAGAAGACACCCATGGCTATTAAAAGGGAATGCTAAGACTTAGAAGGGCTTCTTTGAACAAAAGGTCATGGTAATCTAGAATGCACTACTGAGTCGTATGGCTGAAATGGAAACCTTGACAACTTTTAAAATGCATTTAGGTAAGATATTGGGATAGCTTAATCGCTTACCAAATAACCTAAAGAGCTGAATGGTCTTTTAGTGTTTGTCAAATTTCTTAAGGTGTTATGTTCTTAAAAATGCAGTTTCATTTATGAGCCCTGTGCATTAATATATACAGAGTATACTTTGTTAAAAATCTAAAAGTACAAGCAACAAAAACATAATGTCAAACACAAAAAAGCCATGCTTTAGTAAATCTCATATGACTTAGACTATAACTAATATACAGTTAGGTCCATAAATATTTGGACAGAGACAACTTTTTTCTAATTTTAGTTCTGTACATTACCACAATGAATTTTAAATGAAACCACTCAAATGCAGTTGAAGTGCAGACTTTCAGCTTTAATTCAGTGGGGTGAACAAAATGATCGCATAAAAATGTGAGGCAACTAAAGCATTTTTTTAACACAATCCCTTCATTTCAGGGGCTCAAAAGTAATTGGACAAATTAAATAACTGGAAATAAAATGTTCATTTCTAATACTTGGTTGAAAACCCTTTGCTGGCAATGAGAGCCTGAAGTCTTGAACTCATGGACATCACCAGATGCTGGGTTTCCTCCTTTTTAATGCTCTGCCAGGCCTTTACTGCAGTGGCTTTCAGTTGCTGTTTGTTTGTGGGCCTTTCTGTCTGAAGTTTAGTCTTCAACAAGTGAAATGCATGCTCAATTGGGTTAAGATCAGGTGACTGACTTGGCCATTCAAGAATGTTCCACTTCTTTGCTTTAATAAACTCCTGGGTTGCTTTGGCTGTATGTTTTGGGTCATTGTCCATCTGTATCATGAATCAATTTGACTGCATTTAGCTGGATTTGAGCAGACAGTATGTCTCTGAACACCTCAGAATTCATTCAGCTGCTTCTGTCCTGTGTCACATCATCAATAAACACTAGTGTCCCAGTGCCACTGGCAGCCATGCATGCCCAAGACATCACACTGCCTCCACCGTGTTTTACAGATGATGTGGTATGCTTTGGATATTGAGCTGTTCCACGCCTTCTCCACACTTTTTTCTTGCCATCATTCTGGTAGAGGTTGATCTTGGTTTCATCTGTCCAAAGAATGTTTTTCCAGAACCGTGCTGGCTTTTTTAGATGTTCTTTAGCAAAGTCCAATCTAGCCTTTCTATTCTTGATGCTTATGAGTGGCTTGCACCTTGCAGTGCACCCTCTGTATTTACTTTCATGCAGTCTTCTCTTTATGGTAGACTTGGATATCGATACACCTACCCCCTGGAGAATGTTGTTCACTTGGTTGGCTGTTGTGAAGGGGTTTCTCTTCACCATGGAAATGATTCTGCGATCATCCACCACTGTTGTCTTCTGTGGACGTCCAGGTCTTTTTGCATTGCTGAGTTCACCAGTGCTTGCTTTTTTTCTCAGGATGTACCAAACTGTAGATTTTGCCACTCGTAATATTGTAGCAATTTCTCGGATGGGTTTTTTCTCTTTTCGCAGCTTAAGGATGGCTTCTTTCACCTGCATGGAGAGCTCCTTTGACCACATGTTGTCTGTTCACAGCAAAATCTTCCACATGCAAGCACCACACCTCAAATCAACTCCAGGCCTTTTATCTGCTTAATTGATAATGACGGACTTGCCCACACCTGCCCATGAAGTAGCCTTTGAGTCAATTGTCCAATTACTTTTGGGCCCCTGAAATGAAGGGATTGTGTTACAAAAATGCTTTAGTTGCCTCACATTTTTATGCAATCGTTTTGTTCACCCCACTGAATTAAAGCTGAAAGTCTGCACTTCAACTGCATCTGAGTTGTTTCATTTAAAATTCATTGTGGTAATGTACAGAACCAAAATTAGAAAAAAGTTGTCTCTGTCCAAATATTTATGAACCTAACTGTAATTTGTTCTACTTCAGTTTTCAGACACAATGTGTTGATGTCTAAATGGTCTTTAAAAAGATCTAGAATGTACTTGATTCAGAAAAAGTAAACTGACAATTTGAAAGTTAAAAGTTTGCAAGAAGTAATGAAAATGTTAAGCATTTTTCTGTTTGTAGATAGTTTATTAGATTTTTTTTTAAAATTAGGGTTTGCCATCTTGAAAATGTGTGTGTGTGTTTGTGTTGAAGAAGATGACATTGCATTCACATAGCGCTTTTCAAGACACTCAAATTGCTTTACATAGAGAGGAGGAGCCACTTCAACCACAATTAATATGCAGCATCCATGAAACAACATGATACAACAGCAGCCATTTTGTGCCAGTGTACTCACCCCACTTTAGTTATTAGGTAGTGAACAGATGAGAGGAGTAATTAACCAATTAGAAACTGGGGATAATTAAGAGACCAGAATGACTAGGCTGTGAGGGGTAAATAGGCCAGGACACTAGGAAACACCCTACTTTTTTTCTTTTTTTTTTTTTTAAAACATGCCCAGTGATCTTTTATGACTTCAGCGTGTCACGACCTCGGTTTTACATCTCATCCGGAAGACGGTGCCATCTTTACAGCATAGTGTCCCTATCATTGTACTGGGGCATTGGGATCCACATACTGACCACAGGGTAGGCGCCCAATGATGGCCTCACTTAGAGGATCTGTGCAGAACTTTTTCAAAACCTGACAGGATCTAATTAATAACATTTTAGAGTAAGATGTTAAAGCTCTGAGGAAGCAGATTCTCTCACCTTTTCTTTTTCTTCTCCATTTATCTTTATTCACTTATTAATTCATCTATCTACTTATTTTTACTAGCTTTAAGTTTTACTCTGCCGGCCATGCTCTCTTTCTCAGGGGTGGGGGTCAATCCTATTTTTGTAAAAATGTATCTATTTGTATGGAATGTTGTGTGATTTCAATAAATTAAATAAAGTTTAAAAAAAAAAAAAAAAAATCCAGTGGTTCAGCAGTCACACTTGTACCTTTACAAGACAATCATATATTCCCAGTGTTCTTAATGACCACAACATTTAACATAGATATTATGCTCAGCAATGGAGCCTTTCGAGATTTGTATACGGGCAGTATACTTGCATCCTTTAAAAACCGTTCCTCGAGTGTTGTGTTTCATCAAAATGTATATATTTTTTACAACATGCAAGTTAGACACATTGCTAAAAGAAACCTGACTAGTGTTCCTGACTTTCCCTCACTATCTACTGTAGAAATAATACATTTTAGCAGTGATAAAGCTCTAGGTAGAATCGCTAAACTATACTGTTGTTGGTCAAAGAGTTGACCTATAGATAGTCTGACATGGTGCTGCACTAAGAGTGGGACCTTTAATTTAGAAATCTTTCATGCTTCAGAAAACGGATGAAAGTCAGCACTAGATAAAATACACTCTGCTTTAAACAAGGTCTAACTCCACTCAAACTTATACGATGCACAAAAATGTGCCCTAATCTGGACCCTGATTAATCAACTTTACTGAGTTGCATGTTTTGGAAATTCCCTATGATTGCTTAGATGTTCTTTCGCCTTTGCCTCCCTGGTGAGGTGTTCCAGGCACATCTAACCGGGAGGAGGCCCCGGGGAAGACCCAGGACACGCTGGAGGGACTATGTCTCTCGGCTGGCCTGGGAACGCCTTGGGATTCTCCCGGAAGAGCTATAAGAAGTGGCTAGGGACAGGGAAGTCTGGGCATCTCTGCTCATGCTGCTGCCCCCGCGATCCAACCTCGGATAAGCGGAAGAGGATGGATGGATGGATGGATGCTTAGATGTTAATATAAAATGTTTGCTTTCTCATGGTCTTGGATTCACAATATTCCCTAATCATCTAACATATTTGTTTGGGGTAGCATTTAATGATACATTACTGCTTAATAAGCAGTCTATCGTGATAATTTAAGCTAGAACACTACACAACATTTGGTTGGAGGACATGTCACACTTGACAACTGCATTTGCTAGATCTCATCACCTTGAGGATGTTGGATTACTTGACTAGGAATCTTGGTGGATGACCAATTACAGTGTATCCGGAAAGTATTCACAGCGCATCACTTTTTCCACATTTTGTTATGTTACAGCCATATTCCAAAATGGATTAAATTCATTGTTTTCGTCAGAATTCTACACACAACACCCCATAATGACAACGTGAAAAAAGTTTGAGATTTTTGCAAATTTATTAAAAATAAAAAAATTGAGAAAGCACATGTACATAAGTATTCACAGCCTTTGCCATGAAGCTCATAATTGAGCTCAGGTGCATCCTGTTTCCCCTGATCATCCTTGAGATGTTTCTGCAGCTTAATTGGAGTCCACCTTTGGTAAATTCAGTTGATTGGTCATGATTTGGAAAGGCACACACCTGTCTGTCTAAAGGTCCCACAGTTGACAGTTCATGTCAGAGCACAAACCAAGCATGAAGTCAAAGGAATTGTCTGTAGACCTCCGAAACAGGATTGTCTCAAGGCACAAATCTGGGGAAGGTTACAGAAAAATTTCTGCTGCTTTGAAGGTCCCAATGAGCACAGTGGCCTCCATCATCCGTAAGTGGAAGAAGTTCGAAACCACCAGGACTCTTCTTAGAGCTGGCCAACCATGTAAACTGAACGATCGGGGGACAAGGGCCTTAGTCAAGGAGGTGACCAAGAACCCGATGGTCACTCTGTCAGAGCTCCAGAGGTCCTCTGTGGAGAGAGGAGCACCTTCCAGAAGGACAACCATCTCTGCAGCAATCCACCAATCAGGCCTGTATGGTAGAGTGGCCAGACGGAAGCCACTCCTTAGTAAAAGGCACATGGCAGCCCGCCTGGAGTTTGCCAAAAGGCACCTGAAGGACTCTCAGACCATGAGAAAGAAAATTCTCTGGTCTGATGAGACAAAGATTGAACTCTTTGGTGTGAATGCCAATACCATCCCTACAGTGAAGCATGTTGGTGGCAGCATCATGCTGTGGGGGTGTTTTTCAGTGGCAGGGACTGGGAGACTAGTCAGGATAAAGGGAAAGATGACTACAGCAATGTACAGGGACGTCCTGGATGAAAACCTGCTCCAGAGCGCTCTTGACCTCAGACTGGGGCGATGGTTCATCTTTCAGCAGGACAACGACCCTAAGCATACAGCCAAGATATCAAAGGAGTGGCTTCAGGACAACTCTGTGAATGTCCTTGAGTGGCCCAGCCAGAGCCCAGACTTGAATCCGATTGAACGTCTCTGGAGAGATCTTAAAATGGCTATACACCAACGCTTCCCATCCAACCTGATGGAGCTTGAGAGGTGCTGCAAAGAGGAATGGGCGAAACTGGCCAAGGATAGGTGTGCCAAGCTTGTGGCATCATATTCAAAAAGACTTAAGGCTGTAATTGCTGCCAAAGGTGCATCGACAAAGTATTGAGCAAAGGCTGTGAATACTTATGTACATGTGCTTTCTCAGTTTTTTTATTTTTAAAAAATGTGCAAAAATCTCAAGTAAACTTTTTTCACATTGTCATTATGGGGTGTTGTGTGTAGAATTCTGAGGAAAAAAATGAATTTAATCTATTTTGGAATAAGGCTGTAACATAACAAAATGTGGAGAAAGTGATGCGCTGTGAGTACTTTACAGATGCGCTGTACATTATTATCTCTTGACTTCTTGTCACCGTTTCAAATTTCCAAAGTACTGCAAGTTTATCACAGTCAATTTGTGAGACAGCACTGGTGGTTGCACAAAGGTTTTCCAGGTATGGTGAGTTCCCCGCTATAGGAATTTTGATGATTAATAACTAATGCCATAATAATGTGGGATTAATCCAATAAGTCAGTAAGGCTACTACTTTATTTACCTTACCTTTACCCTGTTTTAGGAGGCAGACTACTGGCACACAGCTTAGGCTTGACAGACTAGGTCTCAGCTTCTGGTCCACAAAGATAGAGTTTGTTGAATTTGGCTCACCAAGCAAGAGGCTTATAGATTTTAGTTTGAGAGAAGATTTAACTTTAAGTCATTTTGGAAAGTACCTCCTCCTAGAGAGAATCCTCAGGGAGTTCGGTGAGTGTCCAGTGAATATCCCAGTGAGAGAGAGAGAGAGATATACTTCTACCATGAGAGATGGGGTGCAGGTGGTTTTAAAGGAAGGTTGAACCTTCTTCCGATTGGATTAAAGTCACTTCCAGTTACAAAATCAGTGTCTTGTAATAGGCAGGTTCTTCTGTCCATATTAGTTGTTATCCTTTGAATGATAGGTTTTTGTCCTTGCTTGAGTCAGTTCCATGCCGTCTGACTCAAGAGTTCAACAGAGGGGCCTCTGGTGAGATGTCAGGTCACCTCTGATTTACACCTTTGTTAACAGATGAAGTCCAGGCAGATCCTGATACAAGCTGGAGTTCAGTCACTTAGTTTGGAATGCAAGTGGGATTTTTGTGCAGCTGGGTGACTTTATTCCTGTTAAATCTGCTTTCTTAACAGGCCTGGTGTGCCATGAAAGACTTGCTGAATGGACAATGCCCTTTTTGTTGTACACCACAAGCTCAGTCCTTTCTCACACCATAACAGAATTGAAAAAGCAAATAAACACACAATAAAAACTTCAGAGAAAACACCCACTTTTATTCTTTCCTTTATTTGCATTGTACGCTTTGTACTTCTGCATGAGCATACATTGGTTGTCCACTCTCTTACATAGCAGCCGCCCATCTTTGCGACTTAAGATAAAACCAGAAGTTTTTGATTTTGTCTGGGTGAGTTGCTGACCGGTCAGTCCAAGTCACTGCTGATATCAGACTACATAACTGACGGTCATGCGATTGCCCCCAACATGTTAAGATTATGTAAATAAAGGCTGTAACTGAAAATCCTTGGAATATTACTGTGTTTTAGTAGACACTGCTCAAAACTGTTAGCAAAACATCTCATCTTGCTGAACTTGAAGAATCACAGACCACATACAGTAGGAAGAATATGCTGTCCTATTGGATTTCACATTATAAACTGAATTTAATGTTTTCCTATCTGCCTGCCCTCGGTACATAAAGAGCGTGTGTATGTTTGAACCAAAGAGTGATGTGAGAAGCTTGTAAATAACCTGAAATGACAGTGAGCGATGCCAGTGTTCATAAACAGCTTACAAACTAAACTAACACCACCACCACCACCACCACCACTACTACTGCTACTTCTTCTTATGTAGCTATTCCCATTTTTATATTGGGTTGCTATTTTTTGACTACTTTGTCAGCAAAAAAATTTTTTTTTTGCTTTTTGCTCCCATGAAATATTTTTAGGTGATTTTTTTTTTGATTTTTTTTTAAGATTAGATTATTAATGTATAAACGCACATTTACAACAACAGAGATTGCGCCAAACTGCTGTACAAAAAAGCATTAAAATAAACACAATACAAACAACCATGCAAAAGCAGATTAATAAAACAACCAATTGTAACATCCACCACAATCCCATCATACACAATGAAAGGCAGAAGAAAACAAGTAGGTCTTAAGTTGACTTTTAAAAACCTCGATCGAGGATGAAGACCTGATGTGCAGAGGCAAATCATTCCAAAGCCTAGGAGCAACAACTGAAAAAGCTTGGTCTCCCCTAGACTTCAGCCGAGATCTTGGCACTATAAGGAGCAGTCGTCCAGATGACCTCAGTGCTCTTGGTGGCACATAGGGATGAAGGAGATCACCGATATATTTTGGAGCGAGACCATGCAAGGCTTTAAAAACAAACAACAAGATTTTAAAATCAGTGCGACACCTCACCAGTAGCCTGTGGAGAGAGGCTAAAATGGGATGTGATCCCGTTTTCTCGACCCAATCAAAAATCTAGCTGCCGCGTTCTGAACCAGCTGAAGGCGCAACAGAGCAGATTTTGGCAGACCCACATATAAGGAATTACAGTAATCTAGGCGAGACATAATAAAGGCATGAATGACTGTTTTTAGTTTAGAAATTTGACTCAGTTGGTAAAAACTGGACTTTACTACCATGGAGATTTGTTTTTCAAAACTTAGTGATGACTCAAAGATGATACCTAGGTTTCTGATATCATTATGAATCATTGCTGCCAAAGGTCCTAACTGCATGCCGATTTCAACTGCAGATGTGGTAGGACCAAAAATAATGACTTCTGTTTTATTTTCGTTTAATTGCAAGAAATTTTGTGCCATCCAATTTTTAATTATCCTCAAAGCATTTCAACAACTTTTTTACAGATGAAGTGATGTCAGAACTAACTTTGAGGTACAGCTGCGTGTCATCAGCATAAGAATGATACGCAACCTCATGTTTGTAAAACATGGCCCTCAAGGGGAGCAGATAAAGGGAAGATAGAAGGGGAGCCAGGATAGAACCTTGAGGGACGCCTTGTGTGCGAGGAGCTGGCTGAGAGAAATTCCCATCTATGTTAACAGACATAGATCTGCCTTTCAGCGCACAGCCTTGAATGCCTACTTCATCGTCAAGCCGTTTTAACAGAACTCCATGGTCCACAGTGTCAAATGCCGCACTGAGATCCAGCAAGACCAAGATTGTAGAAGAGCCAGAGTCCAAAGTTAATAGAATATCATTTGTTACCTTCAGCAGAGCCGATTCAGTACTATGAAGTTTTTTAAAACCTGACTGAAACACATCACATGCATTGTTATCCTCCAGATCTGAAATGAACTGCAATGAAACCACTTTCTCCATAATTTTGGACAGATATGGGGGCTTAGAAATAGGCCTGTAGTTTGAAAGAGCTGTAGGATCAAGTGTGGGCTTCTTCAACAAAGGCTGAACAATTGCATGTCTAAAGTTGTCTAGCATTATACCGGATTTTAGACAGTTGTTAATGATAGCCAACACAATTGGACTAAATGCTCTAAAAGTATCTTTAAATAGGCATGCAGGTAAGATATCTAGCAGATAATTGGAAGGTTTCATATGCAGGATTATATCAGCTAGCTGAGAAGAAGAAATAGGTTGAAAGGAAGTAAACTGGCTGTGCACTGGCCTTAGAGTGACTATCTATTTTAAATAGATATAAGAGTGCTGAATCCAAAATAATTGCTCTGTCAAATCCAGTTTTTGAGAGATGAATATTTAACACCAAAAAAGCCATTTATGAGGAAAAAAGTAATTATTTAGACTTTAAAAAATAATAATAATAATAATAATTGTTTTAAATGTAACTATTATTTTTCCCCTTTGGTATTCCTCTGAAGGTGTTTCACAGTAGAATTACCAACATATATCTACTAACATCTTAATTCCACATGAATGTAGCAAATATTGTTTGGTTTCTTCATATAAGATCATGGTATATTTCACTTTTACTAATGCACATGTTTAAAATAAAATCACCGTCAGACAGCTGAGGTTCTACTGAACCTTGGGAGTGAAAGGCAGGGTTTAGTTTGATAGCGGCATTCCCCTCTGCTTCCTTTTATATTTTATTTACCCCTCTCAAAAATGTGTAGAAACATAACGTTTGTTGCCTCAGTAAAGGAAGGGTGTGTATTCTGTTAGTGTTTGCTTACCTGTGACCTGGACAAGACAATGGATGGATCAATCCAGCCTTGCACATTTCTGTAAAAACAACTATAAATGGCAGCTTTCTCTCTCATCTGGACAATAAAAAGGGATCTTTCTAAACTTCCAAATATAAATTCCTGGCTATTTTCTGCAAACCTAAATATCTATAAAGTACATCTTTTTTTTTTTTTTTTTTTGCACACAAAGATTTGGGTGCAGACCAGTGTAATCTAAGTATGATTTGTTAAGTGATCATTCATTGGTTACAGTTATTATACAAGTGCTAAGTGTTGAAATATTAGTGGAATGTTTCACAAACTGTATGAGGCCATAATGCTAAAAACACATATAATATGAGAAAGACTCCTAATGCTTCATTCTCAGTCCATTACTAGTATAATGGACTGTTCTAATGATCTGAAGTCTTGTTCCCCCATTTAAAGGATCACATTTGGAGTTCTAGCTGTAACCATTATGAGGACAACACACACATACTGTTGCAGAAACAAATGCATATTGAAAAATGTTAGCTACAGTGTTAGGTGTACATTGTGAAGTTATGCAAAACCAAGTATGGCCATGAAGTTCTGCAGCGGTAGAAAGCGTAAAATGACACGTTACCCAAGCAGAAGCATTTCAGCAGACTCAATTATTTGCAGAGTTTAGCAGTAAAAACCTATGAAAGCACTTCTTAATTTTCCTTTGCTATTTTGACTCTGGTAATGGGACTTGCAACTCCACTTGTCGCTGTTGATGCTCTATAGACACGTTAAGTTCAAAAATTTATTGTACTTATTAATGATTGTGTGTATTTTTTGTCTGTTTATTTTAAAGTCTACATGGATGGCAACACTTCAAGGTGTCATTTACTTAAGTGCCATATACAGTGAAACTTGATTGATGCATTCAGTGTGCGCAGCAGTTTCAAAAATGTTTTCTCTTTCTTCTGTTTTCAAACAGGTTAGCATGCAAGTGGACAATGAAAATGCAATCAATCAGACTGAACTTCAGCTGGACACAGTTGGAGCACAGCAAGATATGGAAGAGGAGGAGGAAGATGAGGATAACTGACTTTCAGAATACACTTCAATTTTAAGGTGGACATAAAACTGCACTGATTCCACTTACTTACAGAACTAACCTTGGGATATGTCAGTGCTTCTGGACACAGGCCCACCTCTCATGGTCAAATATTACATTTAATGTTAATGCGGCCCATCTCGAGCCACTGTAAATCAGATTTGAATGACATGAGTGACTGGTGCAATCGGAAAGGCTGCTTGATTTTGAAGTTAATATCAAATATTGCTTCATAACCGCTTGGGCTACCCATCCACTAATGAAGTAAGAGTGCAGGAAATGTAATTGAAATCCTATTACTTTTGACAGTCTCAGCATCAGGAGGTATTTCTGGGTAAGGCCTTATACAGTATAAGTTACTGGTGCCAGATGGAGCTGGCATATTTAAGTATAATTAAATAGATCTCCAAAGGGTAAGTTTCATTTTATCTTTATTTGCAGGCTTTTGGTCAACTGAAACGAACCCGTCGAAGGGAGCCTACGGTGTTTCCTTGTGCGGCCCAGTCTGTGTAATTGCTATAATCTCTTCTTTCCAGGATGTAGTGTGGCCCTCTGTAGTTGGGTTCCTGGTAGAGGACCCACCTGTTTAAAAAAAAAAAAAAAAAAAAAAGGGTCATCAGGCCGCCACCTCTGAATGTCCAGTAAACATACATGGGAAAGGTGAGGGTAGCAAGCAGGGCATCAATAAGTTGGTCACCTGAGATTGCAGTAGAGTCATTACTATAGCAGACGCTAATGAGCTGGCACTTTGACATGTATTAGAAATAAGGCAGGCAGTGTTTTGTGTCTGGGGGAGTCAGAAGTTTGAAAGCAACCTGTGACCCCATGCATTATAGCTTTAACTCCATTTAGTTTTGGTAGCGTGTGCTGAGGTTTCCCCATGAAGCCGGTAAACTCACACTGCTCCTAGAATCCGGGCAGATGCTATGCGGTTAATGCCAAATCTAGTCATTAAGTTGGGGATGTCATCTTGAATTTCAGCCTTCTTCCCAGAAAAGCCTGGTCTCTCAAAGAGTTGGATTCGGGGGGCAGTTTCATCCTGCAAAGAGGCGGCACAGTTAACATAGTGATAGGTCTGGCAGTATATATAAAATACTCCCTGTGGCCTCACCTGTCTGATGTTTCGCACAGAAGATACAGTGTCCACTGGGGAGCACCACTTGTCACAGCTTTGGTATTCCCCTTGGTCATACATGTCCCACAGGTACTGCCGACCCCGGAAGCTCTCATGCTCATAGCCAACCCATCTGTAGGGAGAGTGGGGAAAAAATCTGAAGTGAGATGTAAAATAGCTCAGCCACACCCCGAGTCATTTTTGAGTTGCCGTGGACCTAGGTATGAAATGCAAGCCAAGCTACTCACGCGCCACTCTCCACCTTCACAGAGTTGCATCTCTCAGGAAAGTCCCTGTCAGCTAGCCGCTGACAATCTGTGGTCAGATCTAGCCGGTGTCCAGTGAAGTTACGCTGTTCATACAGGGTCACCTGCAGCAGAGTGATATGACCACTGCTTATGATCTCATTTTTAGAAGTCAGGGGGAGAATAAAACTAGCCACTTGAAGCCACAGTGGTGCTCCCTAAAGGATGGTAAGCACTCTCATTCCAGCCCATCCTCCTAATCAAAGCTCAGTAAGTCAGTCTGTATTTTATATAATGGCATTCTTAGGGTGTGCCATCACAAGCAAACTAGCTGAGAAATTCAAGTTGGTACTCTAGTGGTGCATTTCATGATCACCCATTTTCATGAATAAGAATTGTGAATAGCAAGAATTGGAAAGACACACTTACCCGTCCACTGGCCCCATAGAAAGCTCGTTGGAGTACTGACCCCAGTTTGCTGCAAAAGACAGAAAGCCAGTGAAATACTTGAGCCTTTAAAAAAAAAAAAATGCAGAAAGTGGCTGATCACATTTCTAGTCACTCACCCACACAAGTCAGTCCTACAGCACACTTAGTTATCTAGGTGGACAGCCGAGTGTCCTGCTATTCAGGCCTGAGAGCTGTAAATGACTGGCTTTTTCCCCGTTTGGCTCTCCTATGTTGGTCCACTTGCGCATCCAGGCTGATTGGTCATTTCAGACCCGAGGGAGCAGGTCATGTTAGCTTAAATAGATCAGGTGTGCAAGCCATCACATAAACTCAGTATTGATATTCAAAATGCCCAACCTGGGGAAACGGCTGGAGCATTATGCCAATACAGGTATGAGACAAAAGCAGGGGCCAGTAGAGGCACGAGCCCTGTCAAAATACAATAGATCTGTCCTGCTTTGTGAATTAGTGCTTAGAGAGCATAGAATTAAGAGGGAGCGGCCTTGTGGGAGGTGGCATGGACTGAAAAGCTAAAATCATTTTATTGAAATCACTTGTACTTGGGGATTCTGTGTGAGCAGAAATTGGCCACAAGATTTGGGGAATGACATCTCCAAGATGCCAAACCATCAGCAGATGTGGCAGCATGGGCACTTTGACATTTATCAGATTAAGATTTGTTTTTGAAAAACTGGGTCATCTGGTCTACAGACAATACTGGAATGCAGATTCTGGCACCAGCTGTTCTTTTTAACAGTACATTCAGGTAAAATGCCCAAGTGACCGGATAAAGTTGGAATAAATACGTATTTAATTTGTTTGTCAGAATAGCATCTGGCAATCTATACAGTGGATTCAGAAAGTATTCAGACCCCTTCACTTTCTACACACTTTGGTAATATGCATTCTTCTGCTAAAATCATGTAAATTGTTTTCCTACATCAAGCAACACTCAAACACCCAGAATTAAAAACGAAAACGGTCTTTAGAAAATTTCTACAAATGCGTTTAAAATTAAAAACAAAAAACTGAACTATCACACAGATGCATGTTTTCTGATCTATTGCTGTGACTCTTGAAATTTGGTTCAGGCTTATCTCATTCCACTGATCATCATTGAGGTGTTCCTACATCTTGTTTGGATTCCACTTGTGGTCAACTCCATTAATTGCACATGATTAGAAAGGACACACACCTGTCTATAGAAGATCTACAGTTGAGCAAAAACCAAGTCACGACATGAAAGGAATTGCCTGCAGCAATGTATGCAGCATTGCAGGTTCCCAAGAGCACAACGGCATCCATTATTCTTTAATGGCAGAACTCTAGAGCAACCATGACTTGGCTCTTACTAGAGCTGGCCAAACTGAGTAATTATGAGAGAAGGGCCTTGGTAAGAGTGATGACCATGAACTCAATGGTTATTCTGTCTGCCCCCCAAAGAACCAGTGTAGAGATGGGAGAAAGTTCCATTCCAGAAGAACCACTGCAACATTCCATTGATTCTGGGCTTAGTGACATAGTGCCCAGACAAAAGCTTCTTTGGTAAAAGACACATGAGAGCCTACTAGTTGTTTGGAAAAAGGTACCTAAATGGACTCTTAACTGTTAGAAGCAAGATTCTCTGGTCTTATGAAACCATACTGCATGTCATGTCTGAAAGAAACCAGGCACTGCTCATTACCTGTGTAATACCATTTCAGCAGTAAAGCATGGTGGTGGCAGTATCGTGTTATGGGGTTGTATGTCCGCAGCAGGGAGTGGGTGACTGCACAGAGTTGAGGGAAAGCTGAATAGACCAAAGTGCAGAGATATCCTTAAAGAAAACCTGTTCCAGGCCTCAGACTTCACCTTTCAGTCAAACACTGACCCTAAGAACAAAGCAAAGACAACACAGGAGTGGCATTCAGACAACTCCAGGAATATCCTTGAGTCACCCAGCCCAAAGTTGGACTTGAACCCACTTGAACATCTCTAGAGAGATCTGAAACTGGCCGTCCACTGATGGTATCCATCCAGCTTGACAGAGCTAAAGAGGGTCTGCAGAGAAGAATATCAGAAAGTCCACAATTCCAGGTGTATTAAGTTTGTCATGTCCTACCCAAGAGGACTCCAATTTTTTACCACTACCAAAGGTGCTTCAACTGAGTACTATGGAAAAGATCTGAATACTTTTGTCAATGTGACGCTGTTTATTTTTAATGATGTGGATAACCCTCCTGACTCATCTTGGGTAAGCAGTTCCATCCCGGGACAAAAGGGGGCACTGTTGCTAACAGTACTGTGTCTTTCTGCTTCCACAGCCAGGAGAAAATGCCCATTTAAGATAACTGACTCCGCACCTTCCCACTTGTCTAATTTTTGACCATCGCTCAAGACAGATGGAGCTCCAAACCAAACCTGCATAACTATAAGCTGTCAGCAGTTGACCATTTATATTTTGTAGCACAGTTAAAGATGCTAAGATTTGCACTGGGTGTGACGAGGATGGATAGGATTAGAAATGAGTACATTAGAGGGTCAGCTCAGGTTGGACGGTTGGGAGACAAAGTTAGAGAGGCGAGATTGCGTTGGTTTAGACATGTGCAGAGGAGAGATGCTGAGTGTATTGGGAGAAATTAAGGATAGAGCTGCCAGGCCAGAGGAAAAGAGAAAGGCCTAAGCGGTTTATGAGAGAGGACAAGCAGGTGATGAGTGTAACAGAACAAGATGCAAAGGACAGAAAGATATGGAAGAAGATGATCCGCTGTGGCAACCTCTAACGGGATTAGCCGAAAGAAGAAGAAGAAGTATCACAATTGTGTACCATCGTTTAAAAGCTTTTGCTATTATTAAACAGGGTGACCCAGCTGCTGCACCAACATTTCTCGAGACCAACTGTCGTACCTCTCACAACAACACTGAATTTGCAAAAATATTTAAAATTGTGATTTTTGCTTTGTTTTCTGTGGGCTTGAGTGTT
Organism: Erpetoichthys calabaricus; assembly: GCF_900747795.2. Taxonomy (NCBI): domain Eukaryota; kingdom Metazoa; phylum Chordata; class Cladistia; order Polypteriformes; family Polypteridae; genus Erpetoichthys; species Erpetoichthys calabaricus. The sequence continues at coordinate 49,095,886 of NC_041410.2, read as the reverse complement.
GCTTGGTGAGGAGAAAATGAATGTAAATGCTTTTATCACAAGGAAGCAACAAAATGTGTAAAAAGTCAAAGAGTCTTAATACGTGTTGAGTCAGTCCACCGTAAGCAGAACAATAACAAAATTGATACTCATTTGTCACAAGTAATAGAGTGAAATGTAATTTTTTGTATTGTAGTGTGAGAAAACAGTGGGTAGCATTGCCAGCTGCCAATCTGTGGAACTTGGGTTACAAGGACGCCTTTGGAAGCAGCTCCTGAGTGCTTTGAGCCAAAGTGAAATCCGAGGGTGTCTTTGTAAACCAGACGTTGTATGTTTGACTGGCAATTCCATAAGTGAATGTTTGGACTGGACCTTCCATTTCCTTATTAAAGGAAGCAACTGTTTAAAAGTGAAGCTTATATATATATATATATATATATATATATATATATATATATATATATATATATATATATATATATATAAAGTTTTAATATAACTTAATGTGTGTATGGAAAAATGCCTTCACAGACAAAACCACAAAAGAGACCTTGAGGCTTAGCAATATTTTTGTACTAAATATGAGATTTGGTTTCATTTTGTACAGTTCTTTTTGTCAGTCAGTCATTTTCTAACCCGCCTGGTCCTGAACGAGGTATGCGGAGGTCTGCTGGAGCTTATCCCAGCTAGCACAGGGCACAAGGCAGGTACACACCCTGAACAGGGTGCCAGTCCATCACAGGGTAAGTTCATTTTGTGCTGGCATGATATTTGACCTAGTTCTGACCCTACACATTGGGCAAGATGATTCACTTAAACTGATGTCACGTTACACAAATTCTAGTCATTACGTAAGTCAGATTAGCCGACTACAATTTCTGATCTCATCACTGGACTATGTCAATTACACGACTGGAATTTGCTTTGCAAACTAACATTCCAACATAGTTGTACTCGCCCCCTTTTCCGATAGCATGCGGCCCGTCAGAGCCAGTGCTGTACAAAGGGTGAGCAGGTTTGGCAAGTTCAACCACAGTTTCTGCCCTTTTGTATCTTTTTTTTTTTTTCTTGTCGCGCTACGTAAAATACAAGACATTAGACAGACACGCTTCTCCTCTGTTTGTATGGTCCCAAACACCCACGTTCCTTAGTCCTTGTTATTGTGTTAAATATGTTGAGCATTCTTTGGTTGTCCACTGTCATGTACACAGAGCCTGCCCTTACAGCTAAAGTCTGAGAGAGTTGAGGACTAGTTGAAGTGCGTCACATGTGGCACAGGACTGTTCCCATCTGCACTCTGAGATGGCACATTACACAACTGGCTTCATGGGAGCGCACCACCAGCCGCCTCATACAGGCCAAGATTACAATAATGAAGTCTATGACCGAAATCACTGAAATAGACATTTAATATGGCAAGGCCTTTAGATATTGTGATCCCAGTCTCCTATTGGTTCAAGTCTAACTCTCAATATCAGGATGAAAATAAGCCCAATATGCTGATGTTATGCACATACTTACTCAGGGGTGCAGATTGTAGCATATAATTAAACTTGTAAGTTATTAAATAAAGCCAAAATGTGCTTGTTTTATAAATCTGCGACTTTGGCTGATATTCCTATTTATTTGGCAGTTACCTCAGAAGAGCTTTAGTGAGTGTGGCCACTACAGTACTGTGATGTGGTTCGTAATACACATCCATTTTCTTCAACTGCTCCAGTGCTCTTATCATTGTCTTTAAAACTCTGAGCAATCGTGAAACGAATAGCAATTTACAAAATGAAAGGGTATGTCACTACACCACCGCTCCCTTCTGTAACCCTACTTGGCTCCATCAAGTGTCACTGTGCAACATTCCCAATTTTAAATTCATATACTGAAAGTTACGTCAGGAGATGTGTGTCCATCCATACGCACACCCTAATGTGGGATCCATTTCTCTGTGACCACATTAGTGATAAGTCATGGCTGCTGAGGTGCTAGGACCTGATAATGGCTTGGGATGGCAGGTTGAGGGCAACTACTACTTCAGTGTCACAAGATGACACCCAGCAGGAGACATCTTCAATATCCCAAGATCAAACAAAGTTTTGGAAAGTTACTAGGTTAGCTTAAATTTAAGAAGGCAGTTTGGGCACGTAGACTTCCCCCATACTCATTCATTCACACATTCCAGGGGTCAGTTGTCCACAAACAGCTCTGCTTACAGAGGGAAACTCACTCTGGAAAAGATTTGCCCGTTGCAGCAAAATTAGATTCCAACTCACTGGATCTGAATTGGTGGATTTGGCATTTTGTGTGTGTCACGAGGCCCTTGAATAGCCGACACCTCTGGACGCTTCTGTCACTGACTGACAAGCTGTCACGCTGAAAGCCGATTTGTACTCCAGACTCGGGTAAGCTTTCCAGCAGGGACCAATGCAGATGCTCTAACAGGTAGGAGACATTTTGTTACTCTAAAAAACCGTATGGTCACTAAAAACTGTATCCTCTTGGTCTGAAATGTCAACACTGGGGTGAACTGAGCAGCATGGTGGCACATGTAAAACTGGACTTGTAGAGATTTAAGAAGTTAGAACTTACATCACTCGTGTAATTGGCCAGAAAATTAGTTGGGTATGCTGAGCAACTGACTAAGCAGAGAGTTGGACTGAACATGCAAAGAGCAGGCTGACCAGAGAGTGGGGAGGCTGGTATCTTCATAAAAATAAATGAGAACAGAGGGGACCAGAAGTCCCATATAGAAGGCTGGATGAGTTACTATGATGCATTGAATAGTAACAGATTGACCAGAGTGGACTGGACAATGTAGGGAACAGCCTGATACCCAAGAGAATGAACGCTCAAGGAAGGTACCTGGATTATTTTATAGAAGAACCAATCATAAACTGGACCAGAATATTGTTATGGATTACTTTTAAATACATGTTCTGAATTTTCTCTGCAAATTGCTCGGTGTATATATACAAACACTAGCTATACAGTATTTATTCACACTTCCCTGTGGACTTCTTTTTTGGGGCATAGTAAAGGAGAAGAATTTTGAGAGGAAGTCCCACACAATAGACAAAGGAGTTCATCTTGCAGATATTTATGGACATTAATACTAACTGAAATGTGTCTGTTACTGCGTGTCACAGTGTCGGAACGGGTTACAGGAATGCTGCAACGTTGATGGAAGACATCTTCGAGCACGGAAGAGACTAAACAGTACTGCATATCTATTCAATACCTTTTAACATAAAAAATAATGAGTAAATACTGTATAACTACTTTGGGCCCATCCTGTATTTGTTTATTCAACAGATCTGTTGGAGAGAAGCAAGTAAACTCTCTGTTCAATCACTCTCTATAAAGAGATTCTAGGCCTATATAGACGGCAGGTAACGAACAGTAAATCATCCTACTGTGCAACGTTAGCACATCATCTGAGCTACACAATGTTTTGGGAGGTATTTTGGTCTATAATAGCAGTATATACTGTATGTTTACAACTATATGTGTATGTTTGTGTGTACATGCAATACATACTAGTGGTCAAAAGTTTTAGAACACCTCAGTTTATCTTCAACTTTAATCAGTTGAAATTCAATAAATGACTTATAATGGTGAAAAGGTAAGCAGCAACCTGCCAGAGGTTTAAATTTAAGGTTTAGGTTAGCAAAAAATGAAAAAAAAAGGAAATTTCAGAATATTACAAATGGGCCTTCATCAGGGAACAACTAACAGGTTACAAACTACAGATATTCTGCAGCAGTTAAAATAAATGAGGCAAACAATTTGCACAGGTGTCCCAACTTCTGCCGATTACTTAAAACTCTCTGTGTGTCTTAAAGCCAAGTTGATCAGACTGTGTTACTACACCCCCTGAAGTACTACTTGGACAATGTTACACAGGAGAAAGTTGTAAATTCCAGTGATAGTGGCAAGAAAGCCCTCAGAGGTGTAGGCATTTCATTTAGAGAAAATGCAAAAAAAAAAAAAAACAAAAGTACAGTGGTGTCTTACACAATCCAAAGGCAATTGGAAACTGGAGGAAACTCTACTAGGAAGAGATCTGGCAGGCCCAAAGTCACAACTCAATCAGCAGACAAGTTTCTGAGTGGCACCAGCTTGCATGGCAGGCGCCACACAGCACAACAGCTTCAAGCACAGCTTAACAGTGCAGGTCGAATAAAGCAAATCTCTGTTTGTACTGTGAAGAGGAGACTTTACCCAGTGTGCAGTAGTCCACAGCCGCTATTTCAAGGCCCTATTTGGTCCTTTAAGGAATGGCTTTCTTACTGATACTCGCCCTGTCAAACCTGCAGCACAAAGTCTCCTCTTTACAGCTCTTGTGGATTCACCTCTCGGATATCTGGTTGAGTAGATGTTACGAAGCTGTGAAGGGTCAGCCCTAATGATTTTAGAAGCTGTACAGACAGACCTTTGGAGGAGTTTGCGATCCCTGGGACGTGAGGTTACCAAACCACACTGTGATGCACCCAGTCAGGATACTTTCAGTAGTGCCACAGTAAAACTTGACTAATGTCTTGGTTAGTACCCCAAAGCCCAGCCTTACACAGTACATTAACCAAAGATATGAAAAGACTAACATCCACTTTGAGGCCCCATTCTAAGGCCAAGAATCATATTTTGGTCAAATTAGCACCACATTCAGGTGCACAGAAGAGAAAGATAAGCAGAAGTAATGGGTAGATCACAATTACCTGATATTTTTGAAAATCAATATGCAGCTCTAACATGAGTGTGCTGTACTATAGCATCACAGACAAGATATGAACAGGAGATCTCCAGGACCTGATTCTTTCCAGGGACACACATAGGTGTATGATACATGGCTGCAGTTGATGGTGAACGTGTCGAATTCAGTAAGGACAACTTATGCTGTTGTTACTCCACCATTATCTTTCCCTTGTGAAATGAACAGAGCTTGGAAATGCTTGTGTTTCTGTCTTCATGTAGCATGTAATAAGCTGAGCACAATAAGGCAAAATTCTTTTAGATGGGAACCACAGATAACATCTAAATTCAGAGCAAATCTTGCTTAAGTGAAGTTCTCGTCCTGTGATGTTGGAGTGGACAGGAGCCAACTGAAACCTGAAGGATTTCAATTCATCAGTAGAGCATCAGGTAGTGGTCTTCTATGGAATCAGACTAAAACTGTAAGGATAACTTAGGGTGAGTTATTTGTTAGGTTTTAAAGATACAAAGTGGGGAATGTGTGACTGTCCAGGTTGGCTCAATGTTTCATGTTGCGTTTGGGAGCCTTTTGAACCTGAACTATCAATAGTCATGTACTGAGATGAGCCGGGCAAATGAGGACACGCGCACATGCAGCAAGGGGTAGGTACAAAAAACTGACAAGTTATTAAAATAAAAAAAAACTATTGAAATAAATAGCGCAGTGCATCATAATCTATATATATATAAAATTCTTTTCGCGTTTGAAACGCAAATTACGTATGAGCGTTTGAAACGGAATTACGTATGACCACAGAGGAACAGGAAAAACATTCTTAATAAACCTGATTCTTGCTGAGAGAGCGAATGGTGACATAGCTCTGGCTGTAGCGTCATCGGGAATCGCTTCTACATTATTAGATGGAGGCCATACAGCACATTCGGCATTGCAATTACCATTAAACCTCACTCACAACAAAAAATCCAATTTGCAACATACGTAAGGGCTCTGGAAAGGCAAAAGTCTTGCAACATTCAAAGATAATAGTTTGGGATGAGTGCACCATGGCACATAAAAGAGCTTATGAAGCCTTGAACCGAACAATGCAAGATCTCAGAGATCCTACCAAAATAATGGGAGGTACTGTCGCTTTACTCGCAGGAGATTTTCGTCAAACATTATCAGTTATTCCACGTGGGACACCAGCAGAACTCAATGCGTGTTTAAAATCCATGCTTCTCCCACAGTCAGTTATATGTCGTGTGTTCTCGGGTAGGTACACCAGAAAATGTATACATTTATGCACGTAATGGGCAAACAAAAAATGTAGTATACCCGAAAGCACTGCAGTAGTACTCAATGTATCTTTACTTCTTAAATGTTAATGTTTTACTGTTTAATAATTTATACGCTTCTTATATGTTGTTCCAATTCTTTTATCAAAATACCAGTAACAGCGCACTGCGCGTTAGTATTCATCCTCTTTCTCTGTACGTTTAGCATTCGTTTGCTCAGAGGTTGATGTGCTTGCTGCATCCTGAGCAGCTCTTCTTTACTCCACCCTAGCGGCCCGCTGCTTCTCCTTCGTCGGCATCTTTTCGTGTTAAAACTGATTAAGTTAGTTTTTGTGTTGCAATTATTTAGTACGTTTTCTTTAACATTTCACTTAATCTGGCACTTAAGTCTTCAATCTGCCTCAAGAATGATTAGCAAAGGTGGTAGGGAATGAGAACGTCGCCCGTATGCATCCGCCTCACGACTGCCCTGCTGCGCGCTGCCGAGAGTTGATTCTACAATAAAATAAAGATAAAAAGAGTAATAAAATCATCACCCCGAAAGCGGATAGTAGACGTCATGTAGTATATGTGAACCAAATTTCAAGTCAATAGGTGAAACGGTATGCGAGCAACAGGTGATTTAAAATCCTGGACAGACAAACGAACAGCCACAGTAGCGTATTATAGAAGAAGATTTTACTGTTTAATAATTTATATTTATATGCAGTGTGCTTCTTATATATTACTTCCTATTCTCATATGATAATGATGTTAATAATGTTGTTTAGATTGATTTCTATGTTATTGTAAGTGCTCTTTATTTGTTGAAAAATAAAATTGGCAATTAACAAACTTATTTTATAAATACATTTTTTTTTTCCCCTTGCACTCAGTGAGCAAAGCCACTGGGTAATCAGCTAGTCTTCAATAAATAAATCATCCATAAAATCCATGAGAATGTGAAGGGTATAATCAATCCATAAATAATGCTGTACAAAATCCACAAAACCACGGTTAAAATCTCAGGCACTTCCTTTTAAAAAGGAAGCCCCAGTGCTTCCTTCGAAAAGCCGACATCTCCCTGGCTTACCCTCTACAGATCCTGCAACACGAGGAGACGTCCCAACAACAGGTACAGTCAACCATTGATTCCTGGTTTGGGTCTCCATTTCCAGGCCTTAGGCATTCCTGGGGCACCACGCCAAGCCGCACACCCGTCTCCAGCCGCCAGTCCTTTGGCATCTGCGGGAGACATCACAGAATGGGCCGCTCCTACTCTCCTGCATCGATCAGCCCCAGGCTCCTCGCCCTGAGGCTCGTCCCCAACCTCCGCACCAGCTCTCTTCTCCTGCTCCTGCCTTTTGTTTTTTCTTTCTTTTCAACCTCCGTTCTCACCTTGTTGTTATCATTTCTTCCTTTTCTCTTTTTTTCCCCTCTGCAGTGCAGGCTTCTCTTATATTAGCTTCAGTGAGCGCAGATGTGACTCGAGGTGTGAATGCGGCACCCGACTGATTCGCTCACCTTTGCACATGATCAACCCTGTCAGGCGCACACCTGCACCCATTCTGAGTCCAAATACTCTCGGGACGTTGATTATTTATTTAAAATATGCTCTATGCCATGGACCACTTATAACAGAATGCCAACACCAAATGCTTTTGAAGCCTTATCATGGATGTGACTGTTCAGTGGGACGTACTGTAAATGGCCAGCTTCCACTGTAATTGAAAAGTGGTGAGGCAAAGCAAGAAGAAGAATTGTAGGAGTGTGATAGGCGGTCCATGGCAAAGTGCAATTTTAAATAAATAATTGAGTCCCGGAGCGTGCAGGCTTCAATCGGGTGTGGTTGTGTGCATGCTGGCACTTGCTCAAGTGTTGACTGGGGTGTGAGCGGACAGGTCAGGTGTCTCATTCACACCTCGGAGTAGGCAGAATGTCACAATCAGGGAGGATATTGGGAGCCTGTACGTCAGAGAAGGGGAAATAACAGAGGAAGAAGGGGGAGAAAATAGAGAATGGTGAGTGAGAGTGAAGTATCGGGGGCCTGAGCCAGTGTGAGGGAGAAGAGGCAGAACAGTGGGTAGCCCTGCAGAGGAGCGGGTGATCAGCGCTCCAGGGGTGGGCCATTCCTGATGGTATGATGGTGGTGATGTCGTCCTAGGAAGAGCATAGTGGAAGATGGAGGGAGAGTCGGCTTGAAACGTCATGGCAGACACCGACGGACACAGCCGTGATGAGAGTGGGAGGTTGTGACCATCACTGCTGGTGTCTCCGCCAGCTGCAAGACCTGAGTAGGGGGAGTTGGGGAGGCAGAGAGTGGAAGAGGCGCTGGGCTCGGGAAGGAAAAGAGAAAGAACCTGATGACTGCAAGCTTTTATTCTGTTTTTATCATTTGGATTATATATTGGAGTTTTAGCTCACAGACATCACATATTTTATGGATTATTTATTTAATGCTGCGGTGGGCTGGCGCCCTGCTCGGGGTTTGTTCCCTGTCTTGTGCCCTGTGTTGGCTGGGATTGGCTCCAGCAGACCCCCGTGACTCTGTAGTTAGGACATAGCAGGTTGGATAATGGATGGATGGATGGATTTATTTAATGACTATGTTTCGCACTTGTACTTTGGGATACTTTTGATTGGTTTTAATTAAAACACTGAACACTTTTGCACCAAATCCATGCTGCAAATGTGTGTCCTCATTTGCCGGGCTCATCTCGGTTCATGACTTTCAATGGTTTCCGGTTCAAGAGGCTTCAAGTGGAGAAGACACGTGACCAGTTTAATGAGGTTACCCACAGCTGGTCTCTGTCTGTGACACTTCATACATCCATTAATAATCCTACTTAATACAGTTCAGGATCATGGGCTGTGGCAATATCAGGCACAAGACAGGAACCATTCCAGGGCTGAGTGCTTGTCTACCACAGGGTACAGCCAGACACACCGCCATTCATTCCTGTGCGGAGTCTCTAATTGATCCAACACACGTGTCTTCAAAATGTGGGCCAAAAGCTCACATACACACATATAGACCATGTAAAATCCACACAGTGACTGGCCTGACATTTGAACCCAGGATTCAGTAGGCATAACTACTGTGCCGCCTTCTTTACCTCAATTTTTTTTCTTTTAGTGTATTTATTTGAGGCAGGGTGGCAGTGCAGTACTTCTTGCCACCGCTCCTCAGGTTCAAATCCTGCTCCTGATCACTGCCTGTTTGGGGTTTTCTCCTAAATCCAACTGATGTGTGTGTTTGTGTTAGGTTATGTCAAGAAGATTGAACTTTATTTAATGAAATATCATTTTGAACTAAGATTTAGGATAAATCTGGTGACTTTTATGATGATGTTAAAAACTTTGATTATGTTCTGATAGAACAAAATGGAGGAATCATAAGGGAAAAGAAACAGAAGAGCTTGAAACTGCCTGCCAGTTATGCACATTTTATATTAGGAAATGAGATCATATACACTAATTGGCCAGTTTATTAGGTACACCTGCTTAACTGCTTGTTAACACAACTGTCTAAGCAGCCAATCACATGGCAGCAGCTCAATGTATTTCTGCATGTAGACCTTGTCAAGACGACCTGCTGAAGTTCAAACTGAGCATCAGAATAGGGAAGAAACGAGATTTAAATTATTTTGAACGTGACATGGCTGTTGGTGCCAAAGACGCTGGTCTGAGTATTTCAGAACCTGCTGATCTACTGGGATTTTCATGCACAACCATCTATAGGGTTTACAGAGAATGGTCTGAAAAAGGGAAAATATCCAGTGAGAGTCAGTTCTCTGAGTGAAAATACCTTGTTGATGCCAGAGGTCAGAAGAGAATGGCCAGATGGGTTTGAGCAGACAGAAAGACAACAGCAACTCAAATAAGAACTTGTTACAACCAATATACAGTATGCTGAAGAGCAGCTCTGATTGCACAACCTTGAAGCAAATGGGCTACAGCAACAGGAGACCACACCGGAGGCACTCCTGTCAGCTAAGAACAGACTACGGAGGCTACAATTCACACAGGCTCACAAAAACTGGACATCAGAAGATTGGAAAAATGTTGCCTGGTCTGATAAGTCTTGATTTTGTTCTGCGATATTCAGATGGTAGGGTGAGAATTTGGAGTCAACAACATGAAAGCATGGATGCATCCTGCCTTGTATCAGTGGTTCAGGCTGGTGGTGTAATAGTGTGGGAGATATTTTCTTGGCACCCTTTGGGCCCCTTAGTACCAACTGAGCATCGTTTAAATGCCACAGCCTACCGGAGTATTATTGCTAACCATATCCATCCCTTTATGACTGCAGTGTGCCCATCTTCTGATGGCTACTTCCAGCAGGATAACGTGCCATGTCACAAAGCTCAAATCATTTCAAACTGATTTCTTGAACATAACAATGAGATCACTGTACTCAAATGGCCTCCAAAGTCACCAGATCTCAATCCAATAGAGCATCTTTGGGATGATGGAACAGGAGATTTGCATCATGGATGTGCAGCTGAGAAATCTGCAACAACTGTGTGATGCTGTCATGTCAATATGGACCAAAATCCCTGAGGAATGTTTCCAGCACCTTGTTTACACCATGATTACATCTTGCCTGAAGAAGGGGCCTGAGCTGCCTTGAAAGCTTGCATATTGTAATCTTTTTAGTTGGCCATTTTGCTTGATTTCATATTGTATCCATAATTGCTAACACGTTACAACACCCTACTACTACAGCACCTTGTTAAATTTATGCCATGAAGAATTACGGCAGTTCTGAAAGCAAAATGGGGTCCAACCCGGTACTAGCAAGGTGTACCTAATAAAGTGGCTGGCGAGTGTGTAACATTTAACTTTGTGCTTTGCTCTGTGATAACAGTTTACATTTACAAAGTCTTATTCTGTAAATGATGAACTATTCTGGGATCTTTGGATGTTATTTAATGGCAGAGGGGTATTGTTAGAATGTACCTTTTGTCTGAGTGCTCAGTGGTGGGACTGAAATGTTTATTAGCTACTAAATGTAAATGAGCCTAAGTGGTAAGAGGAGTTGTTGCTTAAGACTAATCACATTTGCTATGGAGAGCCTAGCTGCTCACATAGTGAGTCTCCACCAGTTGGTGTAAATAAAGGATGTCTTTGGATTTCATTTATAACGATAATTGTTATTTACTAAGCATTTTCCACTATGCATAATATGTTATATTTGTAAATACTCTTCAAATAACACTTCTTTTATTTTACTTTAAATAATTGGTAGTTCTTGTCCATTTATATTTCTTCTTATTTTGATTTTAATTTATAAATGTGAAATACTAATAAGGCTATGATAACTTTTAAAACTGCTGTGTTCTTGTGTTCCCCAGATCTGCCCTGAAACTGACAAGGCTGTGCCCAGGTGGTGCCATGCAGTGGCCAGGCTCACTCCGCATGTGTCATGTGTTTATGTTGGTGCTGCATCTGTCTAAATCTGAGGACTTCAACTGGGCAAAGAACGACCACGGCTCCTTCTATTATGGCACTTTTCCAGCTGGTAAGGGGGAATAACCAGACAGACATTGTGTGCAAATGCTTGATGGCAATGCTGAGGAGAAAGAGGGAGGTGATGTGTGATGGGGAACAGCAGACGTGAGTGATGAAGGGAAAGGAGAGGGAGGAGGATAATCAAACAAAAAAAGACAGAAAATGCAGGCACTTTACCACAAAACATCTAACATATATAATAAATTATGGGGGGCAACCTTTAAAAAAAATCTAAACACAAATAAACATTAGACAGTCTGGATGAGAACAGGCCAGTCAGCCCACCAAAGCTTGCCAGTCCTATCCACTTAATTCTTCCAAAATAACATCAAGTTGAATTTTGAAAATCCCTAAACTCTTACTATTTATCACATTACTAGGTACCTTATTTCACATGCTTGTGGTTCTCTGTGTAAAGAAAAACTTCTTAACATTTGTGTGAAATTTACCCTTAAGAAGTTTACAAAGGTAGGAGGACAAAAGTATATGCAAAGTTTTTACAAAATATGAAGCGGTTTTATTATGTGTCAGAGCTTCCAGAAACAGCACCATGCAGCAGCCTTTACAGAAGCTCTATTTCTCTTTTAATTAGAATTATTAATGTTTTTTAATGTAATCAGAGTACTAGAACAATCTAGATGAGAACAGGCCATTCAGCCCAACAAAAGTCACCAGTCCTATTCACTTAATTCCTCCAAAATAACATCAAGTTGAGTTTTGAAAGTCCCTAAAGTACTACTGTCTACCACACTACTTGGTCACTTATTCCATGTGTCTGTGGTCCTCTACCTGAAGAAAAACTTCCTAATGTTTGTATGAAATTTAATAGATAGATAGATAGATACTTTATTAATCCCAAGGGGAAATTCACATACTCCAGCAGCAGCATACTGATACAAAAAAAAACAATATTAAATTAAAGAGTATAAAAATGCAGGTAAAAACAGACAATAACTTTATATAATGTTAACGTTTACCCCCCGGGTGGAATTGAAGAGTCACATAGTTTGGGGGAGGAACGATCTCCTCAGTCTGTCAGTGGAGCAGGTCAGTGACAGCAGTCTGTCGCTGAAGCTGCTCCTCTGTCTGGAGATGACACTGTTTAGTGGATGCAGTGGATTCTCCATAATTGATAGGAGCCTGCTGAGCGCCCGTCGCTCTGCCACGGATGTCAAACTGTCCAGCTCCATGCCTACAATACAGCCTGCCTTCCTCACCAGTTTGTCCAGGCACAAGGCGTCCTTCTTCTTTATGCTGCCTCCCCAGCACACCACCACATAGAGGAGGGCACTCGCCACAACCGTCTGATAGAACATCTGCAGCATCTTATTGCAGATGTTGAAGGACACCAGCCTTCTAAGGAAGTATAGCCGGCTTAATAATGTTAATGTTAATATTAATTTCTTAATAATCTTAACAAGTTTCCAACTATGTCCCTATGTTCTTGATGTACTCCTTTTAAAATCACAGTCTTGATCAACTGAACTAATTCCCTTCATATTTTTAAACACTTCCATCATGTCTTCTCTTAATCTTCTTCTGCTTAAACTGTAAAGGCTCCACTCTTTTAATCTTTCCTTGTAATTCATCCTCTGTATCCCTGGAATGAACCTAGTCACTCTTGTCTGGACCTTTTCTTTGTCCTTTTTGTAGCCTGGAGACCCAAACTGTATACAGTACTCCAGATGGGGCCTCACCAGTGTGCTATAAAGCTTAATTAATTAATATTATTAACTAATAACGTTAGGATTTGGCCTCTGGCTTCTTACCATACATTTTTGAATGAATTTTTAAATTAAACTGAAGAGATGCTGCTGTCAACACTGACCCGTGCACCGGCCCGACTCAACTGCCTCTCAGACAAGCTGTCACACGGTGAGCATAAAAGATCTGACTGAGAATATAAAAGACTCTGAGGAATGTAAAGTGGGATCTCTTAAACACTCTGGTATTCACCTGGTAGCGCTGCCATCTAAAGAGCCCTGTTACATCCTATCAGAAAAACTGCTCATCTGAAAATGGAAAGTGCATATGCATCCGGAGCAAGGACAAAAGTAACAAGCTTGTCTGGACGTGGAAGAGGTGAAGATCCAGAGCGAGGATAAAAGTAAGCTGGAAAGGATGCAGACCTGGCCTGACTTCACGTAATGAGAAAAGTACTTTTGCATTCATAGACCACATGACAATGTGGTCTGTATTGTTCAATGTCCCTGCCTAGGAAAGTAAGTTACATCATCCTGAGTGACTCAGCAACAGAAACAATTCACTCTGTACTAATGTCTTAATGATAAATCATTCTGAATGCTGGTGACTTCAAACAAACTATCAAGTGTCTATTAGGTCTATTGGTGGACGCTACAAGCTGGACCTTCTCTATCCAAATATTTAAACTTTAAACGTTAACCTGTGGTACAACACGAGCAGGTCTGACCATCTTATTGCCACCTACAAGCCTGTTATTGACAGCAGCAGCTCTCAGTTATCCAAGTTAGACGTTTGTATGTGTGTTTATGGGGTTGTTGTTTGTTTCTATTATATTTATTCATTTTATTTATTTATGGGAGCTGCTGTAAATTTTTAATTTCCCCTTGAAAATAAATAAAGTGTAATCTTTACAGGGAGAGTTAAAAATATAACAAAAAGAGAAAAGTGATTGAAGTCCTAAAGCTGCACAAGGCCTACTTACATACCTTAATGTACCTGACTGTCACGTAAGGTGGCTGGTCCACTTTCTCACCTTCCTCAAGAATACTTCTCTCCACACCCTCATCACTGCTCCTAATGGAACTGAAAAGCATAAGTCCAAAATTTTTCAGGTCAGTTATTTCTTCACAAATATGGTATATATTAATTTTCCACATAAAATAGTGTTCTAAAACTGAGCATTTATAAGAAAAAAATTAAAAACACATTGTTCTTGCAGTTTACAATGTGGCTGAAGTGTACACAGGTCCATAAATGAATGAAAAAGTCAACTAAAGTGGCTTTATTGTCATAACATTCGTATACCGTATTGCAGCATACAGTGGCATGAAATAACATTCCTCAGGACCTCAGTGCAAAATATACACAAATACATGACAAATGCAAGACAAGTAAAAACAAAAACAAAAAAAAAAACTATGTTACAGGTGAAAAGTTTTAGAACACCCCAGTTTTTCTTCAAATTTAATCAATTGAAATGCAATGAATAACCTAAAATGATGAAAAGATAAGCAGCAAACTGCCAAAGGTTTGAATTTAAAGTCTAGGTTAGCAAAAACTGAAAAAAAGCAAATTTCAGAGTGTTATTTATTAATTTACTTATTTATTAGAATGGCCCCTCTTCAGGGAACAACTAACAGGTTACAACCTACAGATGTCCTGCTGCAATTAAAGTAAATGAAGCTTTGCGAGTTGAAGCAAACAATTTGCACAGGTGTCCCAACTTCTGTTGATTACTTAAAAGCCCTCTGTGTGTCTTAAAGCAGAGTTGGAACAGACAGTGTTACTACAATCTCCACACTGTACAAAGTTGTAAATTCCAATAATGGCAAGAAAATAGCAATTAACAAATGAAACAAAGCAGAGCATTATTACCCTTCGAAGTGTAGGCCTTTCATTTAGAGAAACTGCATAAAAAAATCAAAGTGTCAGTGAGTACAGTGGTGTCCTACACAATCCAAAGGCAATTGGAAACTGGAAGAGATCTGGGGGACCCAAAGTCACAACCCAATCAGAAGACAACGTTCTGAGAGTCATCACCTTGTGTGATCCGATGCCTCACAGAACAACAGCTTCACACACAGCTTAACAGTGGAGGTCGATAAAAGGAAATCTCAGTTTGTAATGTGAAGAGGAGACTTTGTGCTGCAGGTCTGACAGGACGAGTGGCAGTAAGAAAGCCCTTCCTTAAAGGATCAAATAGGGCCTTGAAATAGCGGCTGTGGACTACTGCAGACTGGAAGAAAGTCTTATGGACCGATGAATCAAAATTTGAAATCTCCGTTTCATCATGCAGGATGTTTGTACGCCGTTGAGTTGGTCAAAGGACGGTCCCTCAGTGTGTGACACCAACTGTCAAACATGGAGGAGGAAGTGTGATGGTCTGGGGTGCTTTTGCTGGAGGAAGAGTTGGTGACTTGCACAGAGTGACTGACATTCTGAATCAAAAGGGTTACCACAGTTTGACTGTTATACAAGAAAAAGGTGGCTACTGTGAGGAATCACAAATTGGAATAAAATGTTGTACACTTAATGATTCTTTGACTTATTTTTTTTTTATTTGTCATTGTTTATTTGTTCTATGCCTTGATTTCATGGAAATTAAGACATTCAACTGTAAAAAATTAAATAACTGAGGTGTTATGAAACTTTTGACCAGTAGTGTATAATCTAAATTAATAAATAAATGTAAAGTGAATATAAATAAATAAATATCCATCCATTATCCAACTCGCTATATCTTAACTACAGGGTCATGGGGGTCTGCTGGAGCCAATCCCAGCCAACACAGGGAACAAGGCAGGAAACAAACCCCGGGCAGGGCGCCAGCCCACCGCAGAGCACACACACACACACCAAGGACAATTTAGGATCGTCAATGCACCTAACCTGCATGTCTTTGGACTGTGGGAGGAAACCAGAGCACCCGGAGGAAACCCACACGGTGAAAACATGCAAACTGCACACAGAGAGGACCCGGGAAGCAAACCCAGGTCTCCTAACTGCGAGGCAGCAGCGCTACCACTGCGCCGCTCAATAAATAAATAGCAACAGTAAAACTAATAATAAGAAAACAGCAGTAGTGATAAATGTACTGAATACAAATTCTCTACTAGAGATAGATCTGAAGGTTTTAAACAGCCTTAAAACTTACCAAATGCACCCACTTTGGAGCAGCAAAGGTTTCGATTTAAGAAAACGTGCCTTCCAAGATTATTAGGTGTTCTTGTGAGAATGAGAGGAACCTAAAAATAATTATTTTATCACAGATTTTTGAATTATTTTCCTTGATGTAAGAATGCATTTCCTGTTCGCTTGTAAGGCCACAGCTGCCGTCAGTGGAGTTTCGATTTAAGTAATGTCATGGATCAACGTGAAACCAAACTTGTGTCTGAAGCTCTTTAAAACAATTTTAGAGGTTATTGCATGTGTTAAAAATAAACACAACCTGTTGCAAGGGAAAAACCTTCTTGTAGCATCAGATTATACAGTGCATTCAAAGACATCAATGGACGAATGGTAAACATGAATGATACGTTGTCGCAGGCACTGAGTGTGTTCTCTGTTGTTCGGTTGCAACAACAGTGTTGGAGTCAAAGTGAAGTTAAAAGAATTGGCAGCTATGGTCATGAAAATATGAATGGCAAAATTTACATTTGATGTAAACGATGTGTCATAGCCCATCAAAAGGAGGTGAGAAAGGACTGCGGTTAAGAGAGTAGATGATGAAGAACCACAGGAAATGCAGATTTCAGGACTCAATACGCTCGAATCAACAAATCTGCCTAACGACACCAGCAGAAGCTCAGCAAGGTTGCAGATCATCCACCTTCTGCCTGCACGTCTAAACAGGGTAACTAAGGGAAGCTAACATTACTGTCTAATTGATGAGCAAACATGCCCTGCCAGAGTAGCCGCAGCATTTTAACATGCAGCAAATCCATAGACTACAATGCTTATCTAGATACTTTTAGCTGCAATGACATACAGGGATACAGTAGTCAAAACAACAGAAAGATGCCATCGCTTCTCAAACACATGTGGATCCAAGTAGCTGCAGCGGTCTACGTGTGTGTGAGTGTGTGTCGGTCCCATGGGCATATCCTTTCCGGTGGTGGATTTTGCAATTATTCACTACACGCCTTTTAATGAGTTGTCTGCAGACATGTATTCTCATTTGAGAGTGGCCCCCTGAGACTAAGCAGTGAGTAACATGACATTAATTCATGAAGTCTGGAAATGCTATCAGTATTCTTTTTGCCACTAGCTCAAGGATTTTCAAGTATGGATGTTGAAGTTAAGCAGGTTCATTTTAATCAAGCTTCTGCCTTTTAAGTAGAGTTGAGGGAATTGCATGTTTACAATAGAGCTGACGTGTCAATTTAAAGATCTCTGAAGGTTGAGATACCTAATGAGTAAGGGCTTTTTTTTCCATTAAACTAGCTTTGCTGCCCACCTAAGATGGTTTCAAATCTAAGCAATCAACATAGACTTCAGCGGTAAGTTTTCAGTGCACCATGCATGGTTATATATCATTTGGCATGGGATTCGTAAAAGTGGTGTTGTTAGTGATGTGCCATCAATTGGAATGACAAATGCAATGCATTGTATTACTAAAAATGTTTGTGATGCGCCATCTTGTTGGAACGACAGGGCCATAGCAACTGGACGGACACACAAACAGACATACAGACACTTCAAGGTTGTATTAAAGTGGATTGAATGAAGTTCTCTACTTTTAATACATTATTGTTTATCATAGCACTGGAGAATGGTGACGTCTTGCATGTTTGTAAAAATGTCACATTTGCCTACATATATGATAACTACTAGGGTGGCATAGTGGCGCAGTAGTAGTGCTACTGCCTTGTGGAAAGGAGACCTGGGTTCACGGCTCGGGACCTCCCTACATAGAGTTTGCATGTTCTCTGGGTGTTTTCTTGGGTTTTCTCCCACTGTTCAAAGACATGCAGGTTAGGTGAACTGACCACACTAAATCAGCCCTAGTGTATGTTGGATGTGTGTATGTGTGTTCACCCGGTCATGGACTGGCGTCCTGTCCAGAGTTTGTTCCCTGCCTTATGCCCTATGCTAGTTGGGATAGGCTCCAGCACAATCCTAGTCTGGAATAAGCAGGTTAGAAAATGACATGACAACTACTACTTAATTAAATATTGTGCAATTAAAGGAGGACTGGGCCACAAAATTATTCAGTAATGAAGCCGCAGAGAACAGCAGTGTTTTGTACATTGTGTGTCCACCAGGGGGCGCTGCAGAACCCCAAACACCCAGCACAATGGCACAGACACAAGTTCCAGTTAAGACAAAGGGTTTTATTGTGTTAAGCTCTTACACACACACACACACACAAACACACACACACATTTCCCAGGGTCACAAACTATAAATCACACTCGCAGCAAACCTTCTGTCTCTTCTTCGCTCCTCCAGGTAAGCTTTGTCTTCCTCCTTCCGACTCTCTGATGGCCTCATGTTAAGTGTTTTTTTCTTAAGGATACACAGCTGTTTATTTTTCATTGTGCATGTGGAAATGCTCTTAACTTTAACTATTAAACATAGTTGTGAGTGCTACTGTTGATTTTTTTACAATTTGATTTCACCAAACGTTTAAGTTATCTCCGATCACGATCATTCAGGATTTTTTCCAATCACATTTCTTCCTCAGAGATGATGGTTCACCACTATCCTTCCAGGTTTTAATAATGCACGTAACCCAATTTGAGTAGTTTCAGCAATCTCCTTAGATGTTTTCTTTGCTTGATGCAGGCTAATAATTTGACCCTTCTGAAACAGCGCACCATCTTTTCCACGACCACAGGATTTGTCTTCCGACATGGTTGTTTAAGAACTGAGAAGCTACTCACTGCATCAGTTAGGGTTAAATAACTCATGGTCATCTGAAACATATTAATCAGTGCAGTACTTATCTAATGGAAGGCTCTTACCTATTTGCTTCGTTAAATCTAAGTGGTGACTTTTTTTTGGTCAGACAGAATTATAAATTCAGCACCTTCACAAAGTATTCAGACCCCTTCACTTTTTAGATATTTTTTTATGTTGCAGCTATGTGGTAAAATCATAAAAATTTATTATTTTTTCCCTCGTAATGCAACACTCAATGCCCAAGAATGACAAAGTGAAAACAAAATTTTAGACATTTTTGCAAAGTTAATAAATATAAAAAAACCAAAACGCATATTGACACAAGTATTCAGAGCCTTTACTCAGTGCTTAGTTGAAGCCCCTTTGGCAGCGGTTTGTCCGGCCGTCTTCATGGATGTGACGAGAGAAGCTTCACAATTTCTGGATTTGAGGGTTTTCTGTCATTGTCAACCTCTGTCAGGTTGGATGGAGACCATCGATGGATGGCTATTTTCAGGTCTCTGCATTGATGTTAAGTTGGGTTAAAGTCCAGACTCTGGCTGGGCCATTCACGGACATTCATGGCGTTGTCCCTAAGCCACTCCATTGCTGTCTTTGCTTTGTTCTTAAGGTCATTGTCTTGTTAAAAGGTGAACCTTCAGCCCAGTTTAAGGTCCAGAGTGCTCTGGAGCAGGTTTTTATTCAGGTTATCTCTGTACTTTGTTCCATTCAGTTAACTGTGTCTAGTCCCCCATTTCCCATCTGTAAAAAACAACCCCTCAGCATGATGCTGCCACCCCCATGTGTCACTGTTGGAATGGTATTGCACAAGTGATGAGAGGTGCCTGGTTTCCACCAGACGTGATGCTTAGAGTCAAGGCCAAACAGTTCATTCCCTGCTTCATCAAACCAGAGAATCCTGTTACGCATAGTCTTAAAGTCCTCTACGTGTATTTTTGCAAACTCAAAGCAGGCTTTCATGTGTCATTTGGCCAATTTACAATAAAGCTCAGATTGGTGGAGTGTTTCAGTGGTGGTTGTCCTTCTGAAAGTTTCTCCCATTTCCACATAGACTCTCTGCCAGAGTGAGCATCAGGTTCTTCCTCACCTCTCTTACTGAGGCCCTTTTCTCCCATTTGCTTAGTTTGGCAGGTAGCCACCTCTAGGAAGAGCCGTGGTTGTTTCAGAATTCTTCCATTTAAGAATTGTGGAGGCCACTGGCCTCATGGGAATCTTCAATGCTGCACACATTTTTTGTAGCTTACCCCAGATTTGTTCGTTGACAGAATCGCGTCTCTAAACTCTGCAGGCAATTCCTTCGACCTCACGGCTTGGTTTTTGCTCAACTGTTGGACCATCTATAGAAGAATATGAGCCTTTTTTAATTACATGCAATCAATTGAATTAACCACAGGAGGACTCCAAGGAAGATGAAACATCTCAACGATGATCAATAAAATGGGATGCAACTTAGTAATATTTCAGGTGTCATAGGAAAGGGTCTGAATACTTATTGTCAACGGGACACTTATTTTTTTTTATTTTTAATACATTTGTAAAAAATCCTAAAATCCTGTTTTGGTATATTAAGTGTTGTCTGATGAGGAAAAAAATGAATTTAAATGATTGTAGTACAAGGCAGCAATATAACAAAATGTGAAACGAGAGAAGGGGTCTGAATACTTTCTAATGGGACTGTACCTGGAAATAAATAACATTTCATTTATTAAAAGAAGGAGCTTTTGGGGGTAGGGATTCCACGACTGTATGAGACCGCACCTCAACACATGGAGGAGTCGTCTACAATTGAACTGTTTAAAACAAGATTAAAGACTCATTTCTATTCACTTCTATTCCATGACCTTCAGTAATACTGATGGTTTCCTCATTATGATTATATAACATCACTTCTATTTATTATTTATTTTATTTTTATTTATGTTCATATATTTTTATTTCTATTTATGTTTTGTTTGTTTTTGTTTTTTTTCTTCTGTTATTGTAAAGCACTTTGGCCACAGCATTCCTATGTTGTTTTAAATGTGCTATATAAATAAATTGGCAATGACATTGAGGGAGCTTCTCGCCATTTTTCTGCACATGTCTGTCTTACAGGTTTTTCGTGGGGTGTCGGCAGCTCCGCCTATCAGACAGAGGGAGCCTGGGATAGAGATGGGAAAGGAATGAGCATCTGGGACGTGTTCAGCCACAGGCAGGGAAAGGTGCAGCACAATGAGACAGGAGACTCATCCTGCGATGGCTACTATAAAGTGAAGGTAATGGGTTTAGCCCGATGCTGTGTTTTCCCCCATGGCAGCTCATGTCACATTGCTGCTCCCCTTCTCTGCAGGATGACATTGCCTTGATGAAGGAACTGAAGCTCAGCCACTATAGGTTTTCCATTTCCTGGCCCAGGATTCTTCCTACTGGAATCAAATGTAAGATGGTGGCCACATGTGGGCGACCAACTTTCCTGTTTACCTATTTCTCCAAGTGGTAATGAGATTCTGCTTCTCTCTCCAGCCAACCATGTCAACGAGAAGGGCATCAAATACTATGATGATCTCATCAATGTGCTGCTGGAAAACAAGATGACACCCATTGTCACCCTGTACCATTGGGATCTGCCGCAGGTTTGCAACTCCTAGCCATGTCATCAGTAACTAGACTGCTGTGTGCACCTCCATAACACACCAGGCTCACTGTCTCTCTTCCTTGTAGACGCTTCAGGAAAAGTTTGGTGGGTGGCAGAACATTAGCATGATAGGCTACTTCAGTGACTTTGCCGGACTTTGCTTCGAGAGGTTTGGCAACCGTGTGAAGCACTGGATTACTTTTAGCCACCCATGGGTGAGTAGACCTTGGCAGACAGGGTCATTCTGCTCCTGCCTGACTTGTCCATCTGGTAATGCAGACACCATTATGTTTTTTTTTTTTTGTTGTTGTTGTTGTTTTTGCGCCAGTCTGTTGCTGTGGAGGGCTATGAAACAGGCAAACATGCACCTGGGATGCAGATGAAGGGCAGTGGAGCCTACAGAGCCGCCCATCACATCATCAAGGTGAGGATATTCCTTTGGCCTGCACTGCCACATTCATATTTTCTACCTCAGCATCAAAGAGTTCAAAAAGCTTCAAACCCATACAAGTAACTGGTGGGTTACTAATGCCCTAATAAAACAAACTCTTTTATCTAGCTGCTTTACAGTGCCTAATGGGTATGGCTTACCCGTATGAGTACAGCTACCTTAAACACAATGAGACTTTATTATAGCTGCTTTATAGCGCCCCACATGTACAGCTTCATCCACTCATCAACTGCTACCTCAAGCAACGGTTGTCTTCAGAGCTGAGTCTCACACAACACCCGGCCATTTACCAACGCAAGTGCTCGTTCACCACGCTGCTTCTTTCTCACCATGTCGCAATCACCCACATTAGGCTCTTATCACTGTACTTTGGCCCAACCAAACAATATAGACTTATTATTGCAATAAAGCAAAATTAATAATACTGTAAAACCAATAGTAGTAAAAAGTTGGAAATGTATTTTAAAAGAGCATTTTAAAGGTCCTTTCATTAAGGATACAGATGATGAGTGTTGCTTCAAGCTTGGGTGCATACCTGCCTAAGAGGTTTCTTCAGTCCACAGAGGTCTTTTATCTGCTAGTTTCATTGGTAATGCAGACATCTTGTTGGGGTGATGGTCTTCTCACTCTTCTTGTGTTATTTCTGAGCAGGATGCACCTGAAATTTAGTGCTTATTTAAAGGTGGAGATAATAGTCTCCTATAAAATAAAACTCTAAAGTCTGTATGGGTGTGTGTGAGAGACAGAGAGAGTGAGAGAGAGAGACTGATCCCTCAGAGCAATGTGATTGGTCAGTTTGGTTTTGGTGATGTGACTGAAAGAGGAAGGACAAGTATGAGAGTAAAGGCGAAGGAGGCAAGCTGAGAGTCGTTTTCAAAAACAGGAAGTTTAAAAATGGACAGGAGGTGAGCAAGTTACCTCAAAATGACAAGAGTCTGAGAAGCAAGCTTTATGGGATTGCACTGGACTGAGGGAGTGCCGGTCAAGAGAGGTTCAGACATGCAAGGATGCCGAGGAAAGGTGCTAAAGGGGCATGTAGGGCTAGTGATATCTAATATTTTTAAATTTATTCTACTACCCATCTTCAGTAGATAATGTGACTAGTGGTTACATAAATATTCAATAATCTTAAAACCATCGTCATGTTTACGCTACAGAATTGCATTCTTTTTCTCAGGCTGATGCCATTGCTAACTTTATTTGCTCCAGGCTAATAAATAAAGTTGTTTCACATTCTAGTAATAATAACCGATATTCCTAGATGTCTGTTTTTTTGGGGGTATTCTAAAAGCATTAAAGATTCAGAGTTTAAAACCATACCTAGCAGTTTGGACTACTATGCACTACAACCTGTTCAGTGTAGCCATCTTTATTGCAGATAGTTAATCAGTTCACAATTCAAAAAATATTTGCAAACTTTGTAGCAGCTTGCTAATCGGTTTCTTTGACTTTGTCAAACTTCTCATCTCTCTATTATAATAAAAAAATCTTGGGACAAGACAAGACAAGACTTTTTGAACAGACTGTTTGGAAGGAAGTCCCGCGAGATGGAGCCTTTTGCCATGAGACTCTTTCAAGTCACACCCTACTTACAATTATTTTCAAACAAGACCACGGTCATCAGGTGCATTCCGGCACTTAACATGGACAGACACCAATCCATTAAAGGGCTTACTTATGAACACACACACACACACTTACAAAGATCCAGTTTAGAATCACCCATTCATCTGAAAATGGCAGCGAGAAACGATAAAGTCAAACGAATTAATGTGAAAATTGTCGATTGGTTACACGACAAATTGGTTAAATGCGTATTAATAGACTTTGCTGAAGCAGTTGGTGGTGATGGTGCGGAAGATGAAAACATCAATTTACAATATCCCGTAGAATATCTACAAGCGTTAACACCATGTGGTCTTCCACCGGCCGAATTACTGCTGAAAGAAGGATGTATCGTAATGTTATTGCGTAATTTATGTATGAGTGATGAACTATGCAATGGAACAAGATTAGTTGTATTAAAAATTGGTCGAACAATTTTAACATGTAAAATTTTAACAGGTGACAAGAAAGGTAACATAGTACATATTCTGCGAATAACATTAGACACCAAAGGAGATCTTGATATGCCATTCGTATTAAAACGTTTACAGTTTCCCGTGAGAATAGTTTTTCCTATGACAATTAAATCACAAGACAAACATTCGAAAAAGTCGGTTTATTTATTAGAGAGAAAGAACAGATATTCACTCAAGGGCAGTTATACGTTGCGTTGTCACGATGTAAATCCAAATATGGAATCAAAATTCTATGTGATCTTGAAGAAAAGTTAATTCCAAATATTGTTTTAACTGAAGTTTTAAAGTAAAAGTGAAAATAATGCACATGTAACAATTCCCATGAAAATAACAATCTCTTTAAATTGTATATCCGATTAACCAAACCCAGGGGTTGGCGAACAAAGCGAGCAGGGGGCAGAGCCTCCTAGTTTTATATATGTAAATAGAGCATTATGTACTGTGGCACGCGGCTGGTGGTGCTACCCAGCCGGGACGCCCAAGAGGTCTGGAGGAGGGCCTCCTCCAGACCACGAGGGGGCGACTGCCCTGGTTGCTTTGGGGGCCACGGGTACCGAGCTTTGAAGCTCAACCCTGTAGGGGCCCGTGGTCACCGCCAGGGGGCGCCCGGATGCCTTGGGAGCCCTGGACCTCAGCACTTCCACTACACCCGGAAGTGCTGGAGGGAAGAAGAGCAGGGACACCCTGAGTGCTTCCGGGGATGCAGCCGGCACTTCCGCCACACTGGGGCGTGTCGTGGAAGATTGCCGGGAGACACCTGGAGCACATCCAGGTGATTATAAAAGGGGCCGCCTCCCTTCATTCAGGGCTAGAGTCAGGTGGAAGAGGACAAGGTCTGGAGGAGAGAGAAGGAGGCGGCCTAAAGAAGAGGCATAGTGTGGTGTTGGCCAGGACTTTGGGGGAGTCTGTGGGTTGTGTGGCACTTATTATTGTACAGTAAATATAGTTGTAAATAAATGTGTGGTGGTGAATTTACCATGTCTACCTGTCTGTGTCCAAGGCTCGTTCCACAGTATATATAGTCACAATTCAGTATAGTGAGTTTGAACATTTATTAAAGAACTTTTCACTATGGCTTGTTTCTACCACCATACAATATTTAAAGCATAAGTTCAGTATTTTTCAAGTCCAAGTTATTTTTTCACAAACATGGTATATTTGCATGCACCTCCCAAATTTGTGTCCTAAAGTCTAGCATTTTCTAGAAATTTTAAAATGTATCTTGCCCTTTTGAGGTTTTACATTAGTGTGATACGTGGTCCATGGTATAGAGCAGACTTTAAATAAATAATCAGGTCCCGATAACGTGTAGGCTCAGAGCAGGTGCAGGTGTGCGCCTGATGGCACCGCTCCAGGGCTGATTGGGCACTCATGTGCACAAGTCAGTGGGTCAGTCAGGTGTCACATTCACGCCTCGGTGTTGGCAGAGGGTCACATCTGTGCCCAATCAGGCAAATATGAGAGGAGCCTGCATAGCAGAGGGAGAGAACAAAGACAGAGTAGTAAAAAGGACAGAAATGGAGATAAAAAAAAGGAAAGAAGTAAAAGGAAGGAATGGAGGTTAAAGGGAGAGGAGAAAAAAATGAAAGGAAAAGAGAGAAAGGAGGGAGAGAGCCCATGCTGAAGAGAACACGGGCAGGTGGTCAGATGAGAGCTTCAGGTCTGCAGGAAGCTGAGGTTGAGGACGGGGCCCTCCTACTACTGAGCGATTTCCAGGGAGTAGGAGTGACCTGATGTGCGGTGTCTCACGCTGATGCTGTGTTTGTAGCTCAGTGCATTGCCCCCATGGTTGCAGAGGGCCTGAGCCATCGACGGTTGACTGCACCTGTCGGCAGGCATCTCCTCTTACTGCGAGGTCCGGACAGGATAAGTGAAGGAGATGCCAGGTTTTAGAGAGTAGCGTTGTGGCTTATGAGTTTATTGTAAAGGAACTGTCTCTTGGATTTTAACCTCATTTTTAGTGGAGTATAAATTATGGATTTTGAACCTCCACATTTTCACATGGATTTTTATTGGAATATTTATTTATCGTTTTGATGCACTGCATTATTGATTTTAAGTTTTTTTATTTTAATAAAAGCACTTAAATCACTTTTTGCACTTACCCTTTACTGCATGTGTGTGTCCTCATTTGCCCACCTCATCTCGGTCTATGATTATCAACAGTTCCAGGTTTAAGGGACTCCTAAACGTAATGGGGAGTATGGAGCCAGCCCAGACTGTCACAATTAAAATTAATGGGACATAAGTAACAAAAGCCTAAAAACTTACTGAATGTGTCCATTTTTCAAGCCAAAACAGTTGTTAAATATTGATCCACGACTGGCGATTATACACCCAATGTAAAATAGCTTATACAACAAAATAGCTTTGAACAAAAAACACCAATATTATGAGATTCAGCCATTTTAAAAGACAACCAGCTGTGCGCACTACCTTAGGCCTCGCAGTCTTCCGCAATAACCTTTCACCCCCACAGGGAGTGGTTTCCTCTTGAACGACAAATCAAAATAAACTGTTCGTGCCACGAGATTGGTTTCGAGTAACCCAGCAGGGGCATACACCTGGTTTCTTTAAAACCTCCGTTGACATGGAGTTCTCCTTTGGCAAAACCCTCCAGCGTCATTAAACTGCGCAAAAAAAAGAGTTAAACGTCATCATCACCCACTGTAAAGCTGAAAACAAGCATGAAGCCTGTGATTTGTTTTTAGTGTTTTATAAATATGCTTAGTCCTTTATGTGCTGTGAAGTAAATAACATCCATCCACTTTTTTACATTCTCACGGTATGAACACTGGTTACTGTATCACCCAATCACAATGTTTCATCATATTTATAGCAGATGGCTGGATTAAAACTAAACTGGCACTTTTTTATTAAATTTCTGTTACTGGATTGCATGCAGCACACTCCTTTCTTCTTAGCTTTGAGCCTGAGCCCTGCAAAGGACTGGCATACCAGAACTTGTGCTTCTTGACTTACAACCGAGTGTTGCTGGGATAACAATAATGCAGGTATTTTTACTTCAATCAAATAAGTATTGTGGCGGCATGGTGGCGCAGTGGTAGCGCTGCTGCCTCGCAGTAAGGAGTCCTGGGTTCGCTTCCCGGGTCCTCCCTGCGTGGAGTTTGCATATTCTCCCCGTGTCTGTATGGGTTTCCTCCTACACTCCAAAGGCATGCAGATTAGGTGCATTGGCGATCCTAAATTGTCCTTGGTGTGTGGGTGTTTGTTTGTGCGTATGCCCTGCCCGGGGATTTGTTCTTGCCTTGCGCCCTGTGGTGGCTGAGTTTGGCTAAAGCAGACACCCGTGACCCTGTGTTAGGATATAGCGGGTTGGAAAATGACTGACTGACTAAAATAAGTATTGCATTAAGATACTTGTTACTTTAAAAAGTAATAAGACTAAATAACGCACATTAATTTTAAAGTTACCCCCAACACTGCTCATGAGATTGTGCTGCTGAGTGTAGTGCTGTGTGTTCAGCTCATCAACATAGTTAACAATTTCTGAAAAATTGAGGCAAATTATTTCAACCAAGAGAAGAAATATTGCAATTGGCCAAACATTTGCTTTGGGAAATTAATCTTGTGGGCAATTTCACCGTCTTCTACCTGTGGATGCTGAAAGTGAGTGCGTAGCTAACACATGCACAGGTTAACACAGTGCAATAGAATCCTCAACTATAACCCAGTTAAGGGTTTGCATGGCCACATAATCCGGTTACTTGTGCAGAAATCTACATTTGCTAACCTGGTTTCTTTAACTGAAATATGGGTTTGCATGACATTTATGAAACCAGTCTTCTATGAATAACCGGGTTATTACAGCACATGTAAATACACTAAATTGAATTAACTAACAGATTGATGCCAAAGTGACAGTACAATAAATTGGTTGATAATAGTGAAACATTATTAAGTCTCCATCTCATAATAAATGTATGCCCTTATTCTTATCTATTTTACTGAAAAAATTAGATTGTTGGTGTAATTGTAGATAGAGAAATGCTGCCTAAGTTAAATGGCTTAAAAAGAAAAAAAGTGGCCAGGACAAGATAACATTTATCTTAGAAGTGATTAAGTGAGTACATATGCAAATCCGTGACACACAGAGAATTTTCTATAGATTGGGATCTAATAAATGTTATCCTATTATATAAAAAGGGTGATTGAGCCAATCTGAGTAACTATAGGCCAGTAAGCTTAACATTGGAATTGTTGGAAATAATTATTAAGGAAAAGATTGAGCAACACAGGTGTATTAGGAAATAGCATGAGTTTAGATGGAGGAAATATTAATATGCAGGAATTCTATGAGGAGACAACTAAAGCATAAGATGAAGAGACATACATATGATGTTATCTGTCTTGATTTTCAAACTTCCGATAAGGTCCTACATGAGAGGAGTTTATGATCAAGCTAAAAGAAGTGGGAACTCGAGGCACAGCATGTTGTTGGGTGCAAAATGGGCCTAAACACCAAAAGAAAAATTTAGCGGTGTTGAACATGGAGTTTCTTCAGGGGTAGGTGCTGGCTGGATGGATGGATGTGAAAGGTGCTATATGATAGATAGATAGATAGATAGATAATTTAGATTCTTATTCAGATAGTCTAAGTTTGCAGATAGTGCCAAACTAGGAATAGCAGCTAATCACAAATCTCATTACAGACAGAACTGAACAGCAGGTTTGAGCAGTTTTATGTCATATTTAATCTAGCTAAATATAAACTGTTGCATTAAGAATGAAAAATGTTTGATTAAATACACCATGACAGGTTTGAAACTTGAAATTACTGCTTATGAGAAGCATTTAAGAGTTGCAGTGTACTTATCACTGTCTGCATTCACAAGTGAATACAAGTCATAAAGAAGGCTGATAAGAGGTTAGATTATAGAACACAATGTGTAGATTCCAAGTCAAAGTAAGCTATATGTAAGCTATATAACACACTTGAGAAATGTCGTCCGGTGTACTGTGTGTGGTTTTAGTCCTCATATTATAGAAAAGACATAGCAGACTAGAGAAGGTCCAGAAATGAGAGGCTAGGGAGACTAAGCTCATTGCAGGGCTGTGAGTAATGACCGATGTGGAAAGACTAAAGGAGTTAAATCTTTTCAGTATAACCAATCAGAAATTAAGAGGTGACAGAAGTGTTGAAAATTATAAAAGAGAAGTAGTGTGGTGTATTCCAGCTGTTATTTTAAAACAAATTTTTGAACAAGAATACAGAGAAATGGATGGGGCTGATCAAGGGTAATCTTTGTAGATATGTTCCTTTCCTTTTGCTTCACCAAGAAAACTATATACCCGAATAAATTACACAGTAGTTGTAGTAAATAGTTGGATTTTAGGGACATTTAAAACTTAATTTGATGTTAGTCTAGAGAAATTAGGGGAATAACTGTTGTACTGAATGGTTTGTTCTCATCACAATTGTTGTAATAAGTGAGTGGAATGATGTTCCATCTGCAGGATTGCTGGGCTTTCTCCATAATGGAATGAGGTTCATGAAAACCTGAAAATTCCTTGGAGTATCAATGATATACTGCACACTAATGGAAGTTTAAAATAATCTTGTTTACAAAGTTTATAACATCCATTTTTCTTTCTTTCATTTATGTGGATTTGTTCGAAATGAGCCATTCTTGGTTTAAACTATTACCAGTTGATACTCTGGTAGTTGCCTTCTTTTCTGCTGGTAACAGAAAATATATTTTGTGGATTTGATTAAATTAGATTATTAGATTAGACAAATGTTATTAATCCAAAGGGGAAATTCAGATGCATACAGCAACATACACATAAAAAACAGGGATACAGAGCCACAGGACAAACAAATAAATAAATAAAATAAATTTCAAGATGAAGTTAGAGTATATTGAGAGGAAGCACTGAATAGCCTGATAGCAGGTGGAATGGTTCAGTAAGCATTTTTGACCAAAGGACTAAGCAAGACATCACCCAGCAATTCGTGTATCCCAAGAGAACCTGAAAGTGTCGATACCTGGAAGTCTGCTCCACAGTGTCGCTATTGTGTTCTTAAAGCCTAACATACATGTTATTCTGTTGTCTTGTTTGTTGCAGGCACACGCCAGGGTGTGGCATATGTATGACAGTCAGTGGCGCAGCAAACAAAAAGGTGACACGTACTGAAATGGTTTGTTAGGGGATGGACTAGGTGGCTTTAAGTACCTTTGAGTTACCTCTGTTACATCTTTGCAGGAATTGTGGGCATCTCATTGACCGCAGACTGGGGGGAGCCAGTTGATATTTTGGATCAGAAGGATGTGGAAGCAGCTGAGAGATATGTCCAGTTTTCATTGGGATGGTTTGCCTCGCCTATCTTCAATGGGGATTATCCACAAGTGATGAAAGACTTCATAAGTAAGAAAAGTCACTGGACCTTATCACAGTGTCGCCTAAGTTAATAAAAATCAAAATGGATGGCAAATATCTGCAGGGCAAGAGTAGTGACTTTTTTGTCAATAGCTACCTACAGGTGAAAATGAGTGAAGTTTAATGGAGGCAGTTTATTTAATCCCTTCATACTGCACGGTTTATGGAAGCATTAGGTCCAGGTAATTCCACTGTCGAAACTGTTGTTTGCCCTAACAATCAAATTTTTGTTTATAAATTTAAATTTGCTAGTGTTGTTTGAGAAGACTCATCAACTTCTGATTGTGACCAAGATTAAATGGTACTTTGTGTTTTATTTTTACTATATTTAACATAGCATACCATGCTCTAAGCTGTTCATTAGATGTGTTATATAAGAAAATGAAAAACCAGATGTAAAATTGTATTTGTAGAAGGATGAGACTAATTACTCATTCTTTCATAACCTATGAAGCTAAGAAGAGTGCCCAGCAAGGCCTGACCACTTCCAGACTGCCAACGTTTTCATCCCAGGAGAAGAGCTACATCAAAGGGACAAGTGACTTCTTGGGCATTGGCCATTTCACCACCCGCTACGTCACTCAGAAGAATATTCCAGCCATTAACAGCCCCAGCTTCTATTCAGACCGAGATTTGGCTGAGCTGGTAGACCCACAGTGGCCTGACCCTGGCTCAGAATGGCTATATGCTGTTCCATGGGGATTCCGCAGGCTCCTCAACTTTGTGAAGGTACTGCAGTGTGCAAAAAGTATGTAGCAACACAAAGCCATGGCCAGAAACCCCCAAAGTATTAATCTCTCTATATGCCCTTCAGACGCAGTATGGAAATCCCATGATTTATGTGACAGAGAATGGTGTATCGGAGAAGGCAATGTGCACAGAGCTATGTGACAAGTGGCGAATTCAGTATTACAAAGAATATATCAACGAGCTGCTGAAAGGTAAACATATCAAGATCAGTGCAGTCAAGCCAGTAAGCCTGACATGGCACTCATACCCTTTGTTCCTGTGTTTTTCAGCCATTAAAGATGGTGTGAATGTCAGGAGCTACACTGCCTGGTCACTGCTAGATAAGTTTGAGTGGGAAGATGGCTATTCAGAAAGATTTGGGCTATACTATGTTGACTTCAGGAATAAAAACAAGCCCCGGTACCCTAAAGCTTCAGTTCAGTACTACAAGAAAATTATCAGTTCCAATGGATTCCCAAACCAAAGGGAGGTGAGTGGCAAAAACTTACACAAGTTTCAACTGCACTAAAAATTCACTTTTGAGCGATTACTGGACTGTGCTATTGTTTCGATGTGTTTGAGAGGGGTAAGGGGGGGTGGGGGTGGGTATTGCTTTCCCCACAGCAGGAAATGGCAGTGCATAGCAATAGTTTTTAAATAATAATTTCTGTCGTAAATTTGGAAATAAAGACCACGTTTTTGCAAATCCTGGAAGACATTTCATTCTTACTGAATGAAAACTAGTAATTACTAGTCATCTACTTGAATGAGCAAACTTTACAATACAGGCAGCTACGCACAGCATTTCTAAGTCCAAGGCTTCCTCACAGTTTTCCCCTCACAAGTGTTATCTGTTTAGCTTAAGTAATATTTGTTTGACAGTACACAGTACTTCCATTACTTTAGTTTATATAAGTTTGTAAAACTGAATTCTAATGATGCTCCACTCAATCAGCCACTAATCTGGATCTTCAAATTTTTACTCCAAATGACTCAGTGTTGTGGTACATTGTACAGTGTCAAAAAATTGTTTTTTTCAGCATCTGTCCTTCTATGCTTTGCAGTAACTTAGTCATTACTTAACTTATTATGGCACTTGAGGAAGCACAGATAACTTCTTGTAAACTGAGCACAGCAAGGCATACCATAGGAGAGAGAATGTGGGAATATCAAGAAGGTGGACCCAAAAACTGAGAAATGAGAGCTATTCTGTACATGGAGAGGAACGTCAGACGTATATGATGTCTAGCTGAATTTGGAGTGAAAGGAAATTGGCCCCAGTAACAGACAGCCAAAGGCGACTTACAAAAGAGGTCATCGAAATCGAGCAGCATCAGTCTCAGGACTGTTTGGGAACAAGTGTGGACAAGGGTACAAAATCGATTTCACAAGTGAAAAGCTCAATATAACTTTATACAATTCCTAGATTTACAAAACCTAACAGATATCACTTGGCCATAAATTCACCAAACAAGAAAGTCTTCAAATGCATCTTGAACACATTGAGGGAGTCAGAGTTTTGAGTGGTGATGGGCAACTGGTTCTGCTAGATAGGAGCTACACATAAAAAGATTCACGCAGAGGTGGCATCACCAGACGCCATTCATCAGCAGATCTGAGTGGTCAAGGAGCTATTTTGTCCTTGTATCTTCTTGACAAACATCTAATGAACATTTTATTGGAACAGTGGGTTATAAGTATGAAAGTTTAATATTTCTTTTATGACATTTGTATCATAGATACATATTTTGTGTATTTGTTTTATTAGTTAAAACAGTATGTGTTTTAAAGGGAATTTTATATTTGCTTATGGTTTCTTAACAATAAGCCTACAGAATTTCATTTTATTAATAAAAGATGAACCAGTAGTCTGCAGTTTTAATTGACAAAATACTAAGATTAACACTTTAATGTAGAACTTCAAGCTTCCACACATCTAATTAGTTAGGAACTTGGTATTAAATACATATATATTATAGGGTGCCAAACAGGCAAATACAATGATTTTTTGAATATATAAAGTCAGTGTCAGAATATATAAAATCATTCCCAAATATATAAAGTCAAAACTTGAATATATAAAGTCAGCATCAGAATATATAAAGTTATTCCTGAATATATAAAGTCAGCATCAGAATATATAAATCCATCCATCCAATATCCAACCCGCTATATCCTAACTACAGGGTCATGGGGGTCTGCTAGAGCCAATCCCAGCCAACACAGGGCACACGCACACACACACCAAGCACACAGTGGGGACAATTTAGAATTGCCAATGCACCTAACCTGCATGTCTTTGGACTGTGGGAGGAAACCGGAGCACCCAGAGGTAACCCACGCAGAGACGGGGAGAACATGCAAACTCCACGCAGGGAGGACCCGGGAAATGAACCCGGGTCTCCTAACTGCGAGGCAGCAGCGCTACCCACTGCGCCACCATGCCACCCAGAATATATAAAGTCATTCCCAAATATATAAAGTCAAAACTTGAATATATAAAGTCAGCATCAGAATATATAAAGTCATTCCTGATTATATAAAGTCAGCGTCGGAATATATAAACTCATTCCTAAATATATAAATTTAAAGTCAGATTATATTGATATTGATTGAAACGACTCAGGCACAAGTTTAGTAAACTCAATGAGTTCCTAATACAACGTAATGAAATAAGTTAACAAAAACTTCTTCAGAAAAAAAAAAAAAAAAAAAAATAAAAATATATATATATATATATATATATATATATATATATATATATATATACAGTACATATACATATACTGTACACAGTAATAGCTCAAGAGTGTATATATATGCTCCCACTCCCGACTCTAGCTCCCTGGTTGCAGGGAGGTGGCCCCTTTTATTCTCACCCGGATGTGCTCCAGGTGCTTGACGATGTTCTTCCGGAAGTGAATGCCTCCTGGGCTCTCTGAGGCTCGGGGCGCCCCCCGGCGGTGGCCACAGGTCCCAACGGGCTTGAGCCTCCTTGCTCCTCTCCCGTGGTCCTCTCCAGATCCAGGGCGGTTGCCCCCATGTGGCCCAGAGGACAAATACGCCACCTCCTGGTCCTTCCAGGCGTGTATATTATATATTATATATATATATATATACACATACACATACATATATACATATACAGTAATCCCTCGCTATATCGCGCTTCGCCTTTCGCGGCTTCACTCCATCGCGGATTTTATATGTAAGCATATTTAAATATATATCGCTGATTTTTCGCTGCTTCACGGGTTTCTGCGGACAATGGGTCTTTTAATTTCTGGTACATGCTTCCTCAGTTGGTTTGCCCAGTTGATTTCATACAAGGGACGCTATTGGCAGATGGCTGAGAAGCTACCCAACTTACTTTTCTCTTTCTTTTGCGCTGACTTTCTCTGATCCTGACGTAGGGGGATTGAGCAGGGGGGCTGTTCGCACACCTAGACGATACGGACGCTCGTCTAAAAATGCTGAAAGATTATCTTCACGTTGTGATCTTTTGTGCAGCTGCTTCCTGAAACGACATGCTGCACGGAGCTTCACATACTTAAAAACTCGAAGGGTACGTATTGATTTTTGATTGAAAAACAAACTCTGTCTCACTTTGTCTGCTCCTGACGGAGGGGGTGTGAGCTGCCGCCTTCAACAGCTTTGTGCCGCGGTGCTTCACATACTTAAAAGAAAAACAGCCCTATTGATCTGTTTGCTTTTCTCTATCTCTCTGTGACAGTCACTGCTCCTGACAAGCACTTCTTTGAAGAGGAAGATATGTTTGCATTCTTTTAATTGTGAGACAGAACTGTCATCTCTGTCTTGTCATGGAGCACAGTTTAAACTTTTGAAAAAGAGACAAATGTTTGTTTGCAGTGTTTGAATGAAGTTCATGTCTCTCTACAACCTCCTGTGTTTCTGCGCAAATCTGTGACCCAAGCATGACAATATAAAAATAACCATATAACCATATGGTTTCTACTTCGCGGATTTTGTTATTTCGCGGGTGGCTCTGGAACGCAACCCCCACGATGGAGGAGGGATTACTGTACATATACACACACACAGTATATTATATATTTATATACATTGTATATATATATATATATATATATATATATATATATATATATATATATATATTGTGACAGATTAAGGTCTCCGTGACCCCTTGAACCTTCAGACCACACGTCAGACACCAGGTAAAAGTCCAAAGATGACTATTTATTATAATAATGAAGTGCACAATGCACCACCACTCCACTATATTCAATAACAAATCAATACTCAATAGATAGATAGATAGATAGATAGATACTTTATTAATCCCAATGGGAAATTCACAAATAATAATAAATAATAATAATAAATCAATAAACAATCCTCCACACTCCCAGACGCGTTGCCACCCTTCCACCCAGCTCAGCTCGACGTCTGGGATTTCCCATAGTCCTTTTATAGTCCTTGACCTGGAAGTGTTTCGCCCTCTCTGTCCACGTGATTAGGAACACTTCCAGGTCATATAAAAACTCCACTTCATCCCGGAAGCACGTCGTTCCATTCAGTCATGTGTTCATGACGCACTTCCGGGTTACAGGGCATGTAGCCCTCTATGAGCCTCCCTCCAGCGGCTCCTAGTGGTCCCTATGGTATCCAGCAAGGCTGTTTATAAAAACTACAATATCCATATGGCCCTGCTGGAATTTGGGGCACTTCCATGTTGTTGGGAGAGCTCCATCTAGCGGCTTGGATGCGAGGACCGGAATATTTGGCCGGCCATCCCTCACTATATATACATACACACACACACACACACACACACACACACACACACACACACACACACAGAGCATATACAGTATATATACATATATATATACCAGCTTTGCAGGTTCAAATGCTCAGGTCCACCGAAGGACACATTCAAACTAACTGTAAAACAGTTTAGAACTAGCCAATTAATTAAGCATGAAAATATACACCTGTGCAGTATTAGCAAAATGGATCACTTTTGTCACTGGCATTTGAAAATACCAATTTAAACTTCTAAAGACATATTTAAGCTAAAAATGCAGGAACCAGTGCCAGGTCTAGTCTTGGTAACAGTTTCATCCTACCAGGCCACAGTGACTGTGGGGTTTTGTTCCAACACAATTTCCAAATTATAAGCTAGTCTTTGCTAATAACTGAATTTGTTATTTACAGTAATTCCATGGCTTTATTTCTCTTACATCAGGTCATTCTTAAATTGTATATTTTTCATTTCGGATTATATCATCCACATGATTTGTGGACCAAAACAGATTAAAAATTCTCAGTCGTTCATTGTTTTTCTATTCCGTTTCTTTCTAAATATTTTATTAAAACAGATACAGAGGTGTACATGGAACCAGGTTATATGATGAGCTGCTGGATGCTTTGTGTTTTGCATCTTACTGTTATTTGGAAGTTGTTTAAGAAAACAATAAGAAATTTTAAAAGAGTGACTATATATGTTTAAGACTGAAATAAGTAATTAAGGATTGGAAACTTTACACGCAAGTTAACTAAAATGAAACACCAAAATGTTGTTTGACTAATAATTAAGAAATTGGATTGGACTAAAGAATTCTGCAGCCCTGCAGTACTGAAATTGAGGACCCTTAGAACATGGCTTTTACGGTTACTTGTCCTAATTTTGGAGGGGTGGGGTGGAGTCAGCTTTGTTTATTCTGAGAATAAAGATCTTATAAACAACATGTGCACTTCCACACTAGTCACCCAATAACACAAAGGAACTGTATAAGATAGGGCAGAGCAACCCTGTTTTTCTTTGGAGACTGTGCTCTTTAATGTGGGTAATGACATCCTTTACATGTGCTATAACTCTGTCGTAGCCAGTGCAATTTCCTACACTGTGGTGCGTGAAGCCAGTTATATCATGTCAAGAGAAGCCCACCAAATGAACACACTAATTATGAAGGCAAGCTCAGTTATTGTACACACTCTCAACTCACTCAAGTTAGTAGTTGAGTAGAGAAAGAACTGATGGCATATGTGCAAGGCTGTATATCCTCTCTATGATACAGTATGTTGAATAATTTTTTGGTTAAAAGTAGTGTGTGTCAAAAAAGCTCCTTTATACCTACAGCATACTGTCTTTATAATGTCTCCCTGTGAATGCTATAATATCTTCAGCCAAATCAGAAGTCTCCTTCTGTTTTGTACTTCTTTGTGTATATTGAGAAGGGAGTGTTGGGTTGTTGTTTACTTCTTGAACGTGTGTAAAAAGCCAAAATTCTCCCTTGGGACAGATAAAGTACTGTTTATCTATCTACTGTACAGTATACAGTCAATACATCCTTGAATGGAAACATTTAACTGTATGTACTCAGCACTGCTAATTAACTGTTCAGAGCTTGAGTGCCTGTGCTTGAACACACTAATGAAGACAACTTTTCTTGACAGGTGGACTCTTGGATGCGCAAAGCAATGGAGACATGCTCTAGCAGTAATCAGCTTCTTGCAGCAGGTTGGTATACACAGTGGTGCTATAAAAACAGGGCTTCACTGAGCTGAGGGACAACAAGCAGGGGCAAACATGAATAAAATCTCAACTCCTGCAAATTAACATGGCCAAGTAGATTAAATGTGAGAGGAAATGTCTTTGCATTTCCTAGATAGAAGAAAGGGGTCTGAAAATCTTTACATGCTCTCTGAACTACATAAAGTTGTCAAAACACTCACCCCAGTTAGTTTCTCTATGAAACTAGACAGCAGAACCCTGAAAGGGCAATTAATTTTTTTCTCTTGTTTGTTTGTTTGCCATTCTAGCTGGAAGAAATTCACAGGAAAATAAAGAACAGGCTGAAATGGCAAGGGTTTGGCCTGTGCATGATGAAGTTTAATTAACAGGGCTTGGCTGCAGCTTACAGCTGCCCACACAAACAGTGTACCATCTGCAGCAATACATGAGCTCTATCTACTGTCAGGATTCAATGCAACATTTTGCAAAGCTTTTCATTTCTGTTCTTACAAATCTTAGCCAGGCCCTCTTTAGCCAATAGTAGACCAACCCACATTCCTCAAAGGGGTAATGTACCGTGCTCTTGACACCATTCTTAGTAACTGCTTCTCTCCTTTAATAGAGGAACAGAGGACCACTGCTGCTAATATTCTCAGGCTTATTCATGGTAAGCACACTCATTAGTAAACATCTGAGCTTTGACAATGTCTGCCTCTGCTTAGATGTCCCAGTCCTTTGCAGACCCAATACTGATCTCCACTTCACCCTGATGTTCATCTGCTTTCAGATCCCTTGGCCAGCCACATGGAGATGGTGACAGAAATAGTCGTGCCTACAGTATGCACGCTGTGCATACTCCTGAGCGCAGTCTTCCTCATGTTCCTACTCCGCAGACACAACTAGTGGCTTGTCAGAGCAAATACCAAACTAAAAGGCCACAAAATATCAAACCAGATGACTATTGTATTGAACAAACATGGATTTCTGCGTGCATCAGATGGGAGAGTGACTTGCCACGAAAGAGTGCAGAGACTTTTACATGTTCTATTTAAATAATATGTTTTATTTTCTTTTGCTGTGTATTTACAATTGTGGAAATATTAAAGACCTATCCCAACAGGTCCCCCAATATCTTTTTTTCCCACCCCATTAAACCAGACTAAGGATGATACTAATTTAAACAAAGTGCACCTGGCTGCACTCGATGATGCTGGTGAAATAGAATGTCTCTTCACCTTCTTCATTGGCCATGCTCTTGAGATGCAACTCTGAAAGAAAAGCACAATAAAGTGAGTCTCTGTTGCAGAAGTGTGAACATGAGAGATGGCTTTGAAGCTTATCTTTCTTATTCAAATGCATGTAAATAAAATGCAAATGTTAATATGGGAACTCCGAGAACTTAAATATGCAGACCAATTTAAGGT
This sequence comes from Erpetoichthys calabaricus, assembly GCF_900747795.2. Taxonomy (NCBI): domain Eukaryota; kingdom Metazoa; phylum Chordata; class Cladistia; order Polypteriformes; family Polypteridae; genus Erpetoichthys; species Erpetoichthys calabaricus. The sequence continues at coordinate 49,056,627 of NC_041410.2, read as the reverse complement.
AAAAAACAAATAAAAAATAAAAACAAAACTGGAACAATAGTATAGTTCTCAGGAATATTTTCCCCATCTGGTAGTTACTACACAGAATGAGATCACCTACTAGGACTTAGAAAGAATTAACTTAATCGCTTGGTATCTCCTTTAAAAGTAGTTTAGCCACACTTCTTAAAAGAAATAGCAGTTTAGGATTGTACAGAATAGATCACGCAACACAGAGACAGCCTCAACAGAAGTATGAACTGCTGCAAACAAACTGTTGTTTACATCATGAGGCTTAATTTCAAATGAACCAGAAACAGCCATTATTGATGGCACATTAAGCAGAACCCAATACAAATGTTCTGTCAATCAACAGTGTTTTTTTTATCTAAGTCAATTTATTTACCTAGAGCAGAACCAACATGCTCCTATCAATGATTATGAGGCTGAATGTAGGGATTTTATCTTTTAAGCAGCACTCATAAAATATACTGTAGTTCTAAACAGATTACCCAGTTTAGCACCTAGGTTAGAAAAGGCTAAGCTCTAATGAGATGCGAATGGTGCCTAAGCCACAGGAATCATAGCCAGGTGTCCACACTGCTACTAAGCAAAATTTGCCAGTAGGAATCTTTTGACAAAATTCTAGGAGGTGGCTCAGTTTTTATAATCTGTTCACACTTATGTTCAAGCTGAAGCTAACTCACCTGACTCATCAAAGGCCATGTGGTCCACAGCAGACTTTGTACTGAGCTGAAAAATAGTCTTTACCTCTTTTTGTCCATGACCACTGACCAGTTCCACACGCCACATTTGTGGGGGTGCACTATATTTAAAACAAAAACAGCATTACCCACATTTTTCACATGCAGTGGAAATGTCTCTACCATATGAGCTTCTCTTTATTATTTTTTAAGCTTCTCTGACCAACTTACAACTAATTTGTACAAACTGGTGAGGTTTCATAGCACACAACAATGCCCTGGACAGGATCTGATACTTACAATCATTGCATACTACAGTGGATCTCTGTTAGTGCACAACACCCGACATTACAACTTTATACAGTTAGGCAAGGTAAGAGAGGACTCATGAATTCAGAAAAAACTTCTTTTGGCATTATATACCAATAAATGTCTTATTTCAACATGCTTACACAAATAAATTTAATATAGGAAGGCACTGATGGTGATCCTCCTTACTTCTGGTAGAAACTGCTGATGAATGAGGGTCTAATAGGCAGGCTGAATATGTGCTCTTCATCATGAGGGTTCTTTTCATAAAACTGTAAGAGAGACCTGCAACACAAATACAGAATGCTTATTCATTTGTCCCTTTCAGGTGTTTTTTTCTGCATTAAAAAAAAGTCTGTCTGCTCCAACAAAAATTTGGCTTTGAAACCCGGACTCACATTTAAATACATTCAATTTAAGACACTTACTGCATTAGAGGGAAGAGGTGTTCATGCTCCAGGCTGAGAAAAGCACTACAGTTGACAACTATCTCAAGCATGTGGTGAAGTTTCTTCAGTCGATGGACTTGCTCTTGCAAATCAACAGAATTGCACAGGAAGTAATCCTGAATAACAAAAGGTTATAACTTTGATATATCCATCTATGACTATGATGAAATGTTTAGTCTAGCTCATGAATATTAGGTCTACAAGCCAGAATACACCAATTAGAAGCTTTAGCCAATTGGAGAAAAGAGGAAAAAAAATTTAAAGAGAGAGGCTTCATGATACTCTACTCTAGCCTTGCCAGTTTTACTCTATTGCGTCCTTTGCAGTGATTACTGCTTACATGAAAACTCCACCCACACCGTTCATTGTGCACGAAGAAAAGAACACGTCTCTTTATCCGAGAAGACATATATGAAAATCGATTACTTCTAACTTTGTTTTGCTACAATAAACACACCTCCAAAAATCAGCAGGCATGTTGTCTAAAGCTGGACCTTTGCTGCTTCAAAAAGTGGACGAACCCAATACATTATGTCTGGTGCTTTCACAAAAAAAAAAAAAAAAAAATTAGACCAGAGTCTCCTTACATAAGATATCAGTTTAAACAGCAATATTTCTAAACATTCAAATTTTATGAGTCAAGTGAACAGATTACACACATCTATTCTTCTGAAGAGTGCAAATACCATTATTATTTTAAGTTAAGAAGAAAAGATCTCTGTCAATGAGTGAAAGTAATGCCTGTGATGCAGTGACTGAGATACTGTATTGTAAACCACCAGGTTGGGTTGCCAGTGTAATTTCAAACACTGACTGGCAGTTTGACTCAGAAGTAATTTAACCCGATAGAGGTCACATAGAAATATGTAAAGGTCTTTATGCAGTTTTCATTTTTCAATTGATTTGAACTAAAACTGGCAACTAGGGCTGCAACTAATGATTATTTAGATAATCAATTAATTGACAAAATAAACCCTTGATTAACCAATTACTTGGATAGTTTAAAAAATTCATTCAAAATTAAAAACAAACTTCATGAAACTGAACTTTTCACCAAATAAACAGATTTGTATAAAATTTTCAGAAAAGTATTTTTTAAACAAACTACCTGCAGACATTGTAAACAAAATATACCTTTTAGTACAACATTTATATAATAATACATTGAAAATAAATCATAATAAATAGAAATAAAACACTTAGTGGCACTTCTGGCTCTGGTTGTGCAATGCGCACTCACACACACGCCTTAAAAACACAACGGTTTTCAATAAATTACCTAAACTCTCAATTTGGTTTATATATTCAGAATCAAACTAAACACACATTTAATAACTTAAAGTACACATTTATTTTTGAAGTTTTTTTTCCAGTTTCTGTTAAAGAGAAGTTTTACTGGCAAAGCATCATGTAAATACAGTATCTGACCACCATAATATTCCACCACAATGACTAAATTATTACTATTAACTTTTGTTAAAGAAATTGGTTGTCATATGCTGGGGAAATGTCCAGACTATTATCCTTTTGCAGCAACGCAAGTGGTTTCATGTATGTGAAACTCAGTTCAGACTTTACTATGCAGGGTTTATTTTAATTGACAGTTCATTTCTTTTTACATCACCATTCGTCTTGTTTGTGTCTGGAAACCTTTTTCCACTGCAGATTCTTTGGCATATTTGCTTTCAGCCAACACACTGTTGTAGCCTGCCACATGTCACTTGCTATTGGGAGTGTGCGGTTAGATTTTCACATTTTGAAAGTATGTGAACCTGACACAAAATCTGTTTTACCGGCTATACTAGGCTTACTGTAGCAGCACTTGCACATTATCACGTCTTTCTCCAGACTGTATAAAAGCCAGCTGAAGGTTGATAGCCAACTAGTCAGGAACTTTTGTTTTTCCACCCCGCTCCTACCTTTTGACTCAGAATGAGAGATGTGCCTTTCAGTTGTGATTGCTGTGCTGTTGCATTCACTGCTGCACTGTTGCGGAGGTTTTGATTTCTTTTGCAAATGAGACTGAAAAAAGTTTTCTGCTTGGACAGATACAGTACTTAAGGTTCTTTGCAGCCATTTTTTGTAAGCATTCACACGCTAATGTTACACGCATTGCAAGCGTGTAATGTAGCACCATAATTTAGCAGAGTGACTGTGGCAAAAAAACATCCAAATATGGTAAGTGAAAATCTGAATGTGTACTAGCTACTGGCTAATGACACATATTTTTTAGTCACTTATCATAAAACTCTGTCCCATGTACTAGTGTTTTAATTGCTAGTGCATTTTAGTTGGCTGGACTATGACTCATATTATTCCTCATTTCAAACCAAAAGTCATGTCATTACACCTAGCCTAGCAAACATTGTGTTAATATACAATACCTGCATCATGTAACGGTGAAGTGACATTCAACTTAGTGGGATGAAGGCAAGTCTTACTCCTCCACAGACCCTGTAATGGTATGCTTCCTGTTCAAATGTTTGTGCATCTCCAATGTGCTCTCAAGCCATATGAAGTCAGACCTAAACGTTTTGCAACTCACAACCAAACCTTGAAAGTCTTAGGTCACACTGTCTTTTCTGCAACTTGCTTACCGTTTACCTTTTTTCAAATGTGTTCACAACTGAGAGAAGTAGTGACGCAATTGTGCACCACAATATATTAAGTCTAATGATGTAATCAACTAACCGATGAAAGTGATCGTTGCCAACATTTTTAATAATCAACTATTGCCGATAATGTCAATTAGTTGTTGCAACTATACTGGCACCTAAAAAAATAAATAAATCTTGGTGAAAACCATGCACCTAATAAAACTGACCGTAGAAATTGCATTACTGAAAACAATTAAATTGCTAATTACTTAAATTGGCAGAATGCAGCCATGTCCTTGATGGGTTGTAATGTACTTTTTAATTATTACTAGCCAACCCGTGGCGTAGCACACGCCGCATACCGTATTTTTTGCACCATAAGACGCACCTGACCATTAGACGCACCTAGGTTTAGAGGATGAAAACAAGAAAAAAAATATTCTGAACCAAATGGTGCACTAATATGTTTAATAAAATATAGCAGAATAATATTTCAACCATGTAAATTCAACAGCGGTATTAAGAAACATCATCACTGTCATTAACAAATAAGGAGAGACTTTAAGGTTCAAGCACTCTTCTAGTTTTATGGAAACCCCAAGAACTCCTCATCGCTAGTATCAGAATTTATGAAGCTCAGTTGCTCACAATCACTTTGCAGCATCACGTACCTATCATCACGCGACATAACCTGTCCAAAGCCCGTTTTGGACCAATGCTCTCTGAAGTTATATTACCAGTCTAGTCCCATCTATATTTGTAATGCCACAAAGCCCTTTATCTCGTGTTTTGTTGTGGGTTTCCAGTTTGAAAAATGAGAATGCGGTGCAAGCACAGCCCTCGATTCAAAAAATTGCTCTGCATACCTGTTTGTCTCGTCTGACAGTAGCTGAAAGGCAGCTTCAGGAAAGAACAGCCTGAAGTAGTCCAGCGGCTGGTAATCTGTTGAGTCCAGAGTCCAACTCAGTGATAATGCGCAAAACATCTTCTGCTTTTTTTTTTGTTTTCTGCACTCGCTTCGCTCCCTCATGAGATGTAGATGCCATCTTGCCTTTGTTTACATTTCGCAACTCACGCACACGCAAGGATTAGATGCCGAGTCAATGAGTCTAACATTCCTCCAAGCACAGAGGGAATGCCTGTAACATAACAGTGAGTTTTGTCGCCCTCTACCCCTGGATGTTGACTTTTGTCAGGTAATACACATCATGGTCTGTGACGCAATATTCGCTCCATAAGACGCACAGACATTTCCAACCTTCTTTTGGGGGAAAAAAAAGTGCGTCTTATGGTGCGAAAAATACGGTAATTATGCATTGATGGGTGAACACTTCCTGAAAGACACAGTTGTCCAAATGGGGTGGGTTTGAGGATACGACTGTAATTGAATGAAAAGATGGAACTCTGGAGAGAGCAACATACAATTGTCCGTGACTGAAAACTGTTTTTGGCAGATACAGGCATATCTTTTTCAAAGTTTGTCCCTGCGCCTTATTAATTGTCATTGCAAAGGCCAATGTAACAAGGAAATTGTCTGTGTGTAAAAGTAAAAGGCAAATTTGAATCTGATGGGGTCAGGGAAATCCGGGGAATATGGACAGTTTGTGAGGTAGGAGCTGCGATTGTTTTACACTCCAGTACATTGCAGTGAATGCTGAGAACAGTCAGTCTAGTGCCTTTACAGAGACTTCTTGCTGGCATGAGGTTTCTGAGAAGCATGACGACTGAACCCATTTTAAGTTTGACTTTATGCGGAGGCATGCCAGTGGGAGTAATGGCTGCCCAGCCGGTCATGGGAATAACGCCTCCGGATCGCCAGTTGGCATCGTTTATGGTCAGAACTACGACAGTATGCGATCTTCTTCGAACCTCCGACTTTCGTTCTTGATTAATGAAAACATTCTTGGCAAATGCTTTCGCTCTCGCGCGAATTATTGACTCTGTAGTGCGTGTGCCATGGTCGGGTGCTTAGTGAATTGTTGGTGAGTGGGGCTCGGTCTTGCGTGCATCTTGCTTGCCATGGACTGAGTGAATTATATATATATAGATTTGTGCTTGTATATACATATAATGCTACAATATACACACTGAGGAGATCACATTTCAAACAAGAAAAAAGGAATATTTAAAAATTACTCACCAGATAGTTAAATGTTGCTAGCTCCTGACCTATTGTGGGTAAAAAAGCAAAAAACAAAAAAAAAAAAAACAAATCAGACCAAACCAACCCAATGCTCAGTGGTTTGTCTGCTGTCTGCTCGTCAGTCAGCCACTTCTTGGGATGCAAGTTGAAATGATAATTACCTAAGAAGTAACTGATGTAATCCTTCCTCATTTTGTCAAGTCCAAGCTCCAACAGCATGCGGATGGGAACCAGCCCACTGAGTGTTACACTGTCCATGCTTCCATCATACGATTGTTGAACTAGCCTGCTCAGAGTACTGTTACTTCCTCGGTGGATCTGAAACACAAGCGACAATTCACATGACATGCAAAATTTAGCAAAAAGCAGACATTAAATACTGGTGAAAGTGGCATGTATGAAAAATTACAATATTGCCCCCTCCCAAGAAATAATACAGCACTACATGAAGGAATACGAATTCTTTATTTTTTTTCCATATACTCCAGGGAGTGGGGTTTGGTTTGAATACCTATTTTTAATGACAATAACCTAAACACTAGACACACTGAAGAAAAACAAAAATATATACAGTATATAGTTTCATTAATTACAAAAAATAAAAACAAGATGATGACCGAATGGAAAAGTTTTTAATTGATTTGAATGTAAAAGTGAACCTTAAACTTCAATACACAGAATCCTAAATTTTAGCAGTAATTGAAATGACAAAAATCTTTTTATAGGCAGTTATTCCTGTATCTTTCACATCTGTTTTGAGGATAACCCCCCCACCCCCCCCCCCATCCCATCCCATTCTTCCTTTCAGAAATGTGTCAGTTTTATAGGATGTCGTACATCAACAGCCGTCTTTTTCAAGAAGAGAATATCGGCTTAATTCATTATGCCTTTGAATTCCCTGAATACGTCATCCAAATGCACATGAAGAAAACACAGCTTCCAAACAGGACAACCAATGGAGACAGTTATTTAAGTGGCCAACGATACTGTATTTTAACTAAAATGTTGTGGCTAAAAGGATACATTTTGATCTCTGGACTGATGAAACCTCCTTCAGAAATATACAAGGTCATGCAGGTGTTTTGTTGCAAAAACAAAGAATGGTAATTTGTATTTCCCTTGTGAGCAAGGGTTTTCTCCTGGTTTCCCTTTCATGAATGTCTCTGCTATTTAGCTTATTCTATACTGTTGAGGTAGGAAGATGGACACCAGCAAGATCCATGAATATTTTTAAATAGAAGTCACTTATTTAAAAAACAAAATGGTTTGTTTAAATAAGAATTTATAAGAATTATTTGAAGTTGGAAGTGAGAAACACCACTTACATGGTTTCTTGTGTAAATTCTAATCTATTCACATACCCATGGCTGAATGCTACCAGTCTTCAAGGCCTGGATCACCAGAGACAGACATTCCTGCACATTATGGTAGGATGAAACACCTGAAAAATGTTCATACTATGATTAATGTGGTTCTGATATAAAATTCCCCCCACACAACTAGTTTACAGTTCACCACTTACTCTTCCACATACGACACCATAGCTGCTCGGCAAAATCAAGGTCACATCGCTCAGCAACAAAACCGGTGTGAATAGATCCTTCGTCATTAGCTGCACTTTCCTTTGGGTTCTAAGAAATAATGGCAACAGTTTTAAAGCAGATTAACAGTAACATTTGCAGTAGTTTAGGACATAATCTGCCCCTTACCTCTGTCTCCTTTACAGGTGAATTCTGGAAATTATCCAGTTTGTGCTTCAAGTCTGTGACATAAAGAACATGCATTATCAAGCAGTAGTGATCATTCCTCTGGCCAGTGGTGTGTGCTAGTTTTTCTGTTGCATAACACAGCAACTGCCAGCATGAATTACAAACCATACTGCAGTACTTCTCAATTACCATCAATTAATGCTTGAACAAGTTGTAGTGCAGTCTTGCTCTCCAATGGTTCTGGCCAGTCAGTCACTCCTGTTCTCAAACCGTCAGCCAAAACCTATGAATAATAATTATGGATGACCTTTGAAATTCAAGTCATATGAAGTAGATCCTTAAAGGAGTACCATACTCACCACTAAGAACTCCAACTCCCTGTACAGCTGACAGACTGGACTCCGGGGGTCTCCAGATCCTACTTTGATTTTCTAGGAGACAATGCATAAAACAATCTTAGAATCATCTGTAGCCTTAACAGCAGGGGAGAGAGGGAGAGGGAGAGGGAGAGTGAGAGAGAGAGGATCTTGGAGAGATTGGGAGAATGAAACAGGGAGAGACTGTCCTAACGAAGGAGACGGTTAAAAGCAGTGATCGATTTAAGGCACTGCAGCCAGACAAAGGTAATTAGCCTCATATCAGTCAGAGGGGGGAGAGGTGAGGTTGGGGGGGCACTCCTCCTGGTGACTCACAGGCTTCTTGCTTTCAGTGACAACCATGACTTACATTACATCATACTAATAAACTGAGAATAAATTAGATACAAAATTATCCAGTTCGTTATAACATTAAGAGTTTTGCTATAGTGGAAATATCCAGAAGTAGCTGGTAGACATACCAAGGTGGCTGTTGCAGTTAGGGGAGGTGGCTGCAAGATGCTTTCCACATTGTTCCAGGAGAAATCCACATACACATTGCTTTGGGATTCAATAATGGTATTTTCCACAACTGCAGAGCCAAAAAGATCATACTGAGCATACCCCTTCGCAGTCACCTGCCATAAAAGGAAAATATCTTATGGAACTAAAAGAATTTAAAAACAAGGGAGAAGGGTATACAGTTTGTGCTCAAGGGACAAAGGCATGTAAGCTTCATGTTAAACAAAAGGTTGTTCTTCCCTGAAAATTCTAGAAACATATTCTTTCATTATTACTCAAATATGTATAAAGCCAAAAAGGACACTCAACTATCTTGCTCTACTTGAAGATGAACATGAACAAGGTAACTATATAGTCTTAAATATTAACATTTTTCTTAACAAAATTACCTAATAAAAATAAAAAATTGTATGTGGAAATAAAAAGTTAATAGAAAAATATATACTCTTTACAAAAAAAAAAAAAAAAGATAAAACACTTCTTTATGTTGGGACTATTTTATTTTTCATTTAACTTAACAACTAAGAATGTAGCTATTCTGCCTTACTCAGATACATACCATTTTTGCAAAATAAATTCAAATCACACTCCCCCCCTCCAATAAAAATTCTACTGACTAGTGCCAATGTACCTGAGAAACATTGGCTATGGTAAAGAAAAGCTGGGTTTTTCTGTATTTCCCTAAACCTTTCATGACACACAAGCTCTTCTCTGCTTAAATAATAGATGTTAAGGTACACACATATAGAACCTGCTTTCATAGAAAGATAACTACTGATGATCCGATTGATCAGCCATCACTCTAGATTGACCACTTTCCATCTCAATAAAGAATTTGCTTTTCTAAGCTTTATGGTAATTTAGTTGTTGTATGCTCCTTTATGTGAAGTATGATGGTAACTGATAAATAGCATGTGTGATTTTGTAGCCAGAACTTCCTATAAATAGAGAGCAACTAGTCAAACTTTAGAAGAGAGTGAAGACAGGAATATTTGACTTTTACATTAAAAAGTGGATTAAACTGAGAAAAGGGAACCTAAGGAGTTGCCTTGTACCTGGAAAGGAACAGCAAATGTTCACGTTGTTTAGCTGAAGTTGGGATAGAAGAAAAGAGGTGCATCTTTGACAGAAATTAAAAGAGAAGGCATTCAGACCTTTCCATTTCAATTCAATTCAATTCAATTTAGTTCAATTCAAATTTATTGTCCCAAGAGGGAAATTTGACCTGTAATTAAAACAGGCACTCCTTGTCCGAGGGTGGACGATAAGCAAACTTGTGCTTCATACAGACTGCTCATATTTTTAATTTGGAAAAGAACGGATAAAGAAAAAATTGCCCTTGCTGCTTGGTAAACAACAGACTTTTTAGCTACAGTGCCAAATGTGTCGATTTTACATGTAAACTTATTAATCATGTTAGTATTTTTATCTTCTTGATGAACATTTACATTTTATAAGAATTGTGGCTTGTAATTATGGCAAGCATTTTATTGCCTTTTACAGCATGTGTATCATTGATTAATATTTTGGTACAGGTTTTATTCCTTTAAAAAAAAGTATATTTTAAGGGAATTTTATTTATTTTAGAGCTTGTATGGTAACTGAACAATAAGCCTACAGAATTTCATTACCCATCCAGAATTTCATTATCCATATCCATCCATCCATTATCCAACCTGCTATATTCTAACTACAGGGTCACAGGGGTCTGCTGGAGCCAATCCCAGCCAACATAGGGCGCAAGGCAGGAAACAAACCCCAGGCAGGGTGCCAGCCCACCGCAGCATATAACATATGTAGTCTGCAATTTAATTGTAAAAATACACTTTTAATATCAAATGTAAGGCTTCTAGAAGGCTGGCTATGCCATGTGTTAAAAAATTAATAGATAAAAGCATAAAGAAATCTGAATCTGGGTTTGCTTCCTGGGTCCTCCCTGCTTGGAGTTTCCTCCCACAGTCCAAAGACAGGCAGGTTAGGTGCATTGGCGATGCTAAATTGTCCCTAGTGTGTGCGTTTGTGACCTGCGGTGTGCTGGCGCCCTGGCCGGGATTTGTTCCTGCCTTGCACCCTGTGTTGGCTGGGATTGGCTCCAGCAGACCCCTATGACCCTGTAGTTAGGATATACAGTAATCCCTCGCTACTTTGCGGTTCACTTTTTGCGGATTCACGACTTCGCGGGTTTTATATGAAAGCATATCTAAATATATAACGCGGATTTTTCGCTGCTTCGCGGGTTTCTGCGGACAATGGGTCTTTTTACTTCTGGTATTTGCTTCCTCAGTTGGTTTGCCCAGTTGATTTCATACAAGAGATGCTATTGGCGGATGGCTGAGAAGTTACCCAATCAGAGCACGCAGTTAAGTTCCTGTGTGCTGCTGATTGGCTCAGCGACGAAGTGCTGCATTAACCAGGAAGTCTCATCTCACTCATTCAGCATTAACGTGCTCTTGCTACTGCATTCAGGGGATTATCACCTTCATCGTCATCATTTTTACTGCGCAGCATATTCATCACCATCATCACGTCATATATAGCTACGTGTACTTCGCTATACAGTAAGTGTAAACTTATCTACCGATTTCATATTGCTTAGCAGTTGTCCCTGTTATTAATAGAGTAAAGGGTGGGTTGTAAACAATACAGGGAGGGTTTAAAAACGTCCAAATACATGTTAAATAATTAAATAAATATGGTGTCCCTACTCCGCGGAAATTCAGTTATCGCGGTCTGCCTTGGAACCTATCTCCCGCGATAAGTGAGGGATTACTGTAGTGGGTTGGAAATTGACTGACTGACTGACATATAAGCTACTTTGTTATAATCCTCCTCTGCAGACAAAAAGCATGGAAACTTTTATGCTGTTTTGCTGGGCAAATCTAATTTGCATATGTACCACTATCTTCAATATCATAATCATCATTTTTTCCCACTTATCTGGATGAGGGTTACAGTAGAAACACACTGAGCTGGTCTGACCAGGCCATCTTATGCTCTGGAAAACCTCCTGGGAATTTCCCAGATGCTCCAAAACCAGCTGAGAGTGCTCATCCATCCAGCATGTAATGGGTCTGCCCCGGGTCTTCTCCCAATGGGCTGTGTGTCATACACCTTTCATGGGAGATACCAAGGACTATTTTAACTATACATTCAAGCTACTTCAATTGGCTCCTCTTGCTCTACTCCAAGGTTCTCCCATATTGTTGAGCCATTCACAGTCCTAATGATCAAAGGTAAGAATAGGGACATAGATCAACTAGTAAACTGCTGTGTTGAAGAATTTATTTTCCACTTCAACATCATGTTCTGATACAAAGTCAGCAAAACTGCTGCCACTGACTTGATGAATCCATGCAACCTTAAGATCACCTCTTCCCTCTTTCTTGAACGAAACACAGAGGCACTAGGACTCCTCCATTTGCAACAGCTGCTGACACCCTACCGTGCAGTCAAAAAGCCACTCTTTTCTAGAACAGGACCATAACCTTTGACTGAAGTATTGATTTTCATACAAACTGCATAACACTGAGATGCAAATCATTCCAGTGCTTGACAGAGATCAGTCTGATGAAGCCAAGAGAACATTGGACCGTGCCTGGATAGCCTGTCCTTGAAAATCATGGATGGGAGATGAGACAATAAATACACGCAACTGACAAAGTTCCAAGTCTGTAATGAAATGGATCTGAATTAATACTATATGGAAATATAACAGTATACCTATGCTCTTAAAGAACCTCCAACAAAATAGCATGTTACGCAATCATAAGGTTTTTCCATATCCACAAAGCATATGTAGACAGGATCAGCAATTTCTATAACCCTTCAAAGGCATACACTAGGATAAATAGACCAATGTTTCACTGCTAGGATGGAAACCGCATTATTTTACATGAATGTGAATGTTTAAAATATAAGATGGTGATGCTCTTTCAGCACCTCAACATTAGGCTTTCCCATAGAGGCTGAAAGATGTGATTCCCCAATAATTGAAATATATGACATATATATGACATATTTGTCATTTAAAAAAAAACAAAAAAAAAACACCACACAGGATAACAACTAATAGTATCCGCTGAACCTGAGGTACTTTCTTCACCTACACTCAATACTGAAGAAACATATTAGTCACAACACCCGATAATATCCAGTGATTTCAGCATTTATGGCCACATTACATCCAGCCCTGTGATCTTGCCACCTCCAAACCTTTAATCACTGCAGGACCCTTAGCCACATAGATGGATCCAACTAATGTCTTCTGTAGGAACAAACTAACCAGATAACAGTTACAGCGCCTTTTGTGGGATAAAGGGGCAATATGCATAAAAGATGGAACAAGTTCAGTTTTTCAGATCATGTTCAGAGTTACTAATGATAACTAGCAACCAGCCTCATGCCAAGCTTGACAACAACCTTCATGTACCTGTAAGAGTCAACAGAATGTCCTGCCTGTTCAGATGAAATTGTAGAACCTTACATTAAAAACTTCTGCTCTGCCAGGCCATATGTTGTGTATGCTAATCCACCATCCGCAAGCTGTGGCCCTGTGCCAGATAGGAAACTAGGTTAAGAGGGTTAAACAATACCTTGCTTAAAGATGTTGTTGTTACAGCACCAGACATTTGTAATATGCCAGAAATCTATGACAAATTAGCTGGTTGCAATACAACAAGTTAAGCTTTCCTCAAGAAGCTACAAAGCACTATGCAAAGAGCCGACCAGCCAAGGCAAGCTGAGAAGACAAGACCATCCTTGGAAACAAATAAAGCACTATCTACAGTATATATCCTATCTATTTTCTGTCAAGTACAAAAAAGTTACAGGTGAGAACAATATTGTATATAGACATGTGTACACATGTGTTCATCACATCAGTTAATGTTTGTCACTTCATCCTGGAACCAAAAAAAAAAAAAAACAAGCATTAGTCCACAGGGCATCAGACACTGCACTGGAAGCTGGGTTTTCATAAATTACATTTTCTGGGCCAGGATGAGTTATATCTCTAAACCAATACTAAAGTGCCAGCCAAATGAAGACAATCCCTCCACCATACTTCACAATGCAGGCATTTTTATGCAAAAAAAAGATCTCTCTAAGACTTAGCTGTCCAGTGAACATTGTTCCGAAATATACAGGATGGTCCACAAAAAGCCCATACAAAGAAGAGTTTTTTTGTTTTTTTTGAGAACAAAGGCTATCTCAAACAGTCCTCATCCAGTTCTCAGAGGTAAGGATTGGATTTGTTTCAGGTAATGGGTAAAAGAAGATAATTTACCAACATTGGCTTTTATTCTACACAGATTTTAAGCTAAATTATTAATTTTGTGGTGGAAGAATGCACTACAATCCAAGGGCCATGTGTACTTTAACATGAATCCAACTGGCTAACAAAGGTAGAGAGGATTAAGAGGTAGATGTATAGAGATGTAACTTACAGCAGATGAGTGATGCCTGATTTTGTGCTGTTGCTTCAGCTCTTCTAGAACAGGAAATGATGCCTTTCCCGTGGCTGGGCCTGTGAAAATAGAATATTTATTCATTTTGTACATTACAATTTATTGTAATACGGTATATGGATTATAAGACAGCTATACAATTTAAACATTTAATGTACAAGGTTGACAAAAAAAAAAAAAAAACAACATGCTGTCCTTTATTTTCACCACAAAGTTTGTCTATTATCAATACTACAGATCATTTGCTAAAAAAAAAAAAAAAAAAAAAAAAAAAGGTTCTGTCTAATATATATAACAATCTGGTCACATTCCATGTACTATACCTACACCATTTACCATATACAGTATAAAATGTACTGTGGAGGAGGCAGATACTAACCTTTGCATTTCACAGTATATATGTTTACACCAATGGCTTTGACACCAGCCCAGGCAATTTCAGCTCCCAACCAATGTATGCCCTCCAGGTCACAGCCATCACATCGCAGCCACAGAGGAAAAAGTGCCACAGAAAATGCATCTCCCTCAGGTCTGAGTACATTAGGGTTCTGTGATAAAATGTACCAGGACAGCAACTGCCTATGAAAGCATATCACAGTCACCCACTTGACCATCTCATAATACAAAATAAATTAAGCAATACCTCAGGGTCTCTTATGGAAAAGTTAAGAAACTGCATATTTAGAATGTGCTACAAAAACAACTGTTTCAGACACCTTGCTTTCATAATTGATAGGCCCATAGGTCCAACATTTTCTTCCAAGTGAACCTTAGACTCATTAGTGTACAGTTCCTCTGTTGTCTCATCATTCTCTTCAAATTTGGGTATCTGAAATAAAAAATAGAAGTATGGCACACTCAGTTACAGGTCCACTCTCAGCAAGTCACACTTATGTTTGTGAAATTTAATTAACCAAACGGTGTAGAATAAAGTATTATTTTATATGTACTGTATTAGATTAGTTTATAGGGGCTGCACAGTGGTATCACTGCTACCTCACAGAAAGGAGGTTGGGTTCATGTCCTGGGTCCTCCCTGCATGGAGTTTGCTTGCTCTCCCCATGTCTGTATGGGTTTCCTCCATGTACTCCAGTTTCTCCCAACTGTCCAAAAACATGCAGGTTAGGTTAAATTGGCCCTTCTGTATATTTGGTATTTGTGTGTTCATTCACCCTGCAATGGACTGGCATCCTGTCCAGGGTTTGTTCCTGCCTTGTGCCCTATGCTAGCTGGGATACTGCAGAATTGCAGTAACTCCTTATTGGGTTGTAATCATAAATTCTGTTAAGTCTGAATATCCTATTTGTTTAAGGTGGACAATTCGTAGTGCTTAAATCAGAAAGAAAAGCCAAAGCAGCAGGAGTTAAACAAATGCTTGATGCTTCTTTTTCTTGCACTGCTCTTCCCCTCCGATCAAGTCTCACCAAATACCCCCCTGCAAAAGTACACAAATACAACTTTTTATATTGCAGAACACAGAAGCAGCACACAGTGTTAGTAATGTTAAACTCGGGTCATTTTGTCTGCTGTCTAGCTTCAGATGTTTCACTCACTCTGAATCAGTAGGTGGAACTGGTGAGCAAACTGTAGCACATGAGGAAAATGAAAACACTACTGGGACCTCCAAGGTCAAAATTTTGGGTTCGAAAAAGGTCTGTCTTGTCTGCTAGGACCTAGAGAGCAACTATGCAAAATATGGTCCAAAACAGTCAAAGGGTGTAGGAATGTACAGGAAACAGAGAGACATTCTATTATATACCAGTAGTACTAGGGTGTTGTACCGTGTTAGCCATTATGAATGTAGAGAAAAGCCAAGCAAAATGACACCTTTTATTGAAAGCTTGCATATTGTAATCTTTTTAGTTAGCCAATAAAAGGTGTAATTTTGCTTGGCTTTTCTCTATTATATACCAGTAAATAGATTATTTTGATAATCTGTTACTATGTCTTTCTCATTCTCTGTAACTCCACAGTATTCTCTGTGGATCCAGTGTTCTGTATTTGAATCCCACACCAAGTCACCATGTCAATTTTTCTCAGTGGTCCAAAGCCACTTTGAGAATGTAAAAAGAAAAGAAAGTTAGTGTTCTCACAGCACATTACAGAAGCAACCCTATAACAAAAGCTAAGCTACAAAAGAGATCTCACCACAAAAGAATTCGGCAAAACTATATAAAAATAGAATTCTTATTGGTGCAGAATACAATATTGGCAGAGAAAATAGACAGATGTCACAAAACAACTTTGGATAACAGAAGAAGTGGTAAAATGGAGGCAAGAAGAAACTAGAACAATGTCAAAACAGAACATGGGAAAAAAAACCATTAACAATGAACTAATGAGTCGAAACTGAAAAAAAAACATTAAAAGCATGGTGGAGATAGGAAATACCAACAATTAGCATCTCAAGCAAACAACTAGTTAATGCAAGTTGTACCACACATTTACAAAAGGCATGAAAAAGTGGAAAGAGTACATTGAGAAACCTTACAATAAGTTTATAAAAAGACTTATTGAATCTGCCCTATTAAATATAGGGCCAGAAGGTCCAAAGTATGTTGTATTAACACGAAGTCAAGAACAAAAACAGTTACTATTTCATAGTACATTCACACATTACAAACCCACCCCCCTCCCCCACAAACTTGTAATCGGTTATAAAGGGCCAGTTTAGAGTTAATCACCATAATATGCACATCTTTGGGATGCAAGTAAAAACTAGAGTACCCAGAAATAACCAACATAGACAGTGACCAGCCAAGATTCAAACCAAGGTGCCTGGAGCTGAGAGACAGCAGAACATGCACAGGAGCTTAAACATTGAAAATACTGTCTCAAAAAAAAAATAAAAAATGCTGTAGTGTATCAGTGAAATTACAAAATCAAAATTGTGGAATGCACGCCCTGCTATGTGTTCAAATCATTAATAAATTATCAGTTTACTAGTAATAAGACTGTGCCTCACACACTCAAAATACTCATTTTAACTTGCAACAAAAAGAATATTGGAAGCATTTCCAGCCTTTATGGCATACTGTCATAGTGCTTACTGCCCACCTTCGGCAACGATGGGAAAGACACCTATTTATCAATATCTTGGACAAGGACTGGAATTCGATAATTTGCAATATTCATTCCATTTCAATTTTTGCAAAACATGCTGTAATTCAATTGAAAAATCATACCCTCAACACACCTCTACAAATTAAAACGGCCTCTAAATATATCAGGGACTGGACCCTAATTATGAGTGATGGAAGGCAGTTCTAGCCTCGTTTGGGAATATGTTGTGAGACTGTCTAAAATGAATGTCTTTTCAGGAAAAGATTTTTCTTATCTGTCATAGAGTGCAATGATGTTAAATCTTACAAATACCCATACAGCAATCCTTGGAGTTATTTTAGACGAGCTTTCACTATCTGGTGATAAACTGACTATTACTTCCTATATTACACTGTCAGCATGCCAACTGATTCTGCCCAATTTGAAGAATTCTAATGCTTCCGCCCCTAACCTCAGACATAGCAATGCCCAACACAATTTTAGGTTTAAATAAAATATATTTATTTAACCAAAACAGTCTTCCAGTATCAGACCCAATTCAACCAAATTAATCAACATTTTCCTCCTTCAGTCTTTCAGTTAATAATAATTCTTTGCATTTATATAGCGCTTTTCTCACTACTCAAAGCGCTCAGCAATTGCAGGTTAAGGGCCTTGCTCAAAGGCCCAACAGTGCAGAGTCTCTTTTGGCATTTATGGGATTCGAACCAGCAACCTTCCGATTGCCAGTGCAGATCCCTAGCCTTAAGTGTTGCTCGCTGCCTTCCAATCCTGACTCAACTAAAGTTAGGCAGCGGGCTTTCTTTTAAAGTCAACCCAGGAACTGTTTCTGGTCTCCTGTTCAAATTGCCTGGAGCACTTGCAGTCAGACGGAAACCACGGTAGTCCCCGGGTAGACCCGTTCTTTACTTTTTGCTTAATGTGTTTTTGCCAGCAGTACCTTTCAAACTTATCAATAACACATGCGATACTTACAAATTTCTCCATGATGAATCTGGGTTTGCTGCTGCTCCAAAAGTTATGTAAAGGATTACTGTTCTCAGTTGTTCTCACCTGCACACCAGTCTAAAGGAAATCAGAATTATTAAGCAAGATTAAAACTCACATTTTAAATGGTATATACTGAACGAATTATTAAAAAAAAAAAAAAATCTACTGTAGTTGAGACGCTCACCTCATACACCCCAGGTTCCAAAGAACCTTTCAGAAACTCAACCTGACGAGAGCTGAAATAAGAAACATACGTCAAAGAGCACCTTATAACTTAAAAAGACAACTAAAACAATGGAATTTCATATACTTTAGACCAGTGGTTTTCTTCGGAGTTATAGTGGCAGTTTTATTTTCTAGTAAATAGATATTCAAGTTTGGTGACATCAAAGAAACTAAAGCTTAATTGGAATACTTCTGAACATTGCTTAAAACTACAGCTTCAAAATTATGTTTAACAGTTTTCTATGCAATATTTTTGGGAAATATAGTTTTAAACTAATAAAATTATGCTAAAAATATTTTCATAATGTGGCATCTCTGTTACTCTTATGAAAAATAACATCAAAACTCCCACCAATCTTTTATTTGACAGAAAGTGCCCTAAAACATTGCAGAACTGAGGTTTTTCACTCCCCATTCAGAACAATTTTGAAAATCAATAAATCTGCTGTGATTAAGGATTTAGTTTTAAAATGGTTCAGATATTTACAGAGGAGTATTACTAAATTAAAAATTTGTATTTTTAATCTTTTGTATAAGTGAAAGTTTTTCTGGGTTATAATGTATCACTTTCATCTTTGTTACATTCATATTTATTCCAGTTAAAGTCGAAATAAGTTAACACAGCTGCATGTGATAAAATTTATATGGTGGGAAAAGTACAGAATACACTGAATTTTCTGAAGATGTTCACATGGTAATAACTGGTACTGCTTTAAGATATAATTAGTTAATGTGCATGAATCTTGTATATTGACAGAAGCGTTTGCTATTGATTTTTGGTAGGTCACATTATTCAGCCTGATAGTGCTGCATTTTGAATAATGAGTCAATTTAACTAAACTCTCTAGTTAATAAATTGTTTTCAATGTGATAAATAGGATATAAATTAACCATGCAAACACAGCTCCTGATTTATCATTAATTTAACTGACAGTGAATATTAATCAAGATAATTAGTTTAAAACAGCCAGCATCTGCAAAGCAAACAGGATTCGTTGTTTGGTACTTCAGTGCTGTTTAATGTGGTTGAGCTCTAGTACGGTGTATGGGTCGCTTGCTCAATTACCTGTACTGTAAAGCACACATTAAAAGGTTATAAATGAGTCAAATTTAATTCTGTTGTGTCAGTACATATGTGAACCCTCAGGCATTTTTCATTTTAATTTTCTTACTTCACTTGGTTAGTATTACAAACACAAACAATATAAAACCTACAGTATAATTACCTTAGAATTCGTACTGTTAAAACCTATTTTTACCTTTTGGTATCTCTTTAAATATAAAGTTTATTTCTAATTAATATGTGCATATTATCTGTTTTCATCCAACAAACTGCACAATCAATCACTTTACTCTTTCTGCATTTTAAAGTACACCGATCACCTAGCTAGTCTGGTGGCATTTATTTCTTAATCAGTACTGACTATTCACCTGATTTAGTTTGTAAATTATGACATCTGAAGTAATTATGCAGACTTGGACAAGTCTTAATGACTTCATAAGGACACTTGAAATGCAGCATATTAGAAAAGAGAAATAAAATCAAACTCATTTGGCTAGTCAGTAGCCTCGTGATAGCTCCTGCTATCCACTAAGCAGCAGGAACGATCCAGTGCACCCCTGGTGTGTCCACTGCACAGCTCCACCGTGGGGTTTCCCTGACTGCTTCACTGCCTTCTCTCATTAATGGATTCACACAGATTCTGCTCTCTTATATTTTCTTCTCATTACTTCCTCAATTCTTTCTCTTTTATTTACTCCCTCCCCTTTCTCTTTCCCCAGCTCCGTTATATATATCTTATGAGTGCAGGTGCTCTGCCCCGTGAATGAAGAACAGCTGAACTGACTGGACTTGCATGTAACAGGCAATCAGCTCGCCTTGCCATTGAACATCCCACCACAGCATCACCTCACAGTGGAGTACTTCCACACCCACAAACCTCAGCTGCTTCACTGTTTTATTTTGTTTACTATTTTTTTTTTCTAAAAACTTACACACTGCCACAGACCCCTAACATGCATCACTACAGTCTACAACAAATGCTTCCTATTGGTATTTTTTATTTTATTATGGCTAGATGTGAACAATCCTTTTTCATCATTCAGAGATGCTCTTGCGAGTTCAATTACCACCTCAGACTTACAGTGTGACCCCACAAAAGTCACATTTAACTTGCCAGAACCATAGTTATGCAAAACAATAAACTTTGCAGTAAATATTTTCATTTGGTTTTGGATAAATATACGTAAAATTTATGTATTGTAGAAACTGTTGGTACATAATACACTGTAGGTGACTGAATACCAATGTGTTTTCCATCAACCCAGCTACACATTTCTTCATTACAGTTTTACACAGGTCTCTGCAAGAATTTAACTAGCTATGTTAATAAGCAGAGGTGGATTTTTAAGATTCCACCACACCCATGCACAAAGGCATCAGTGATATGGTACACCAGATACTTAAAGCTACTCACTCTTTGCACAGAAACCCCATCTGCTGCATGCCATTGTACAATTTACTGATGAAACAAGTGCATTATATTGTACTGCAAGATATAATGACAACAAATTTAACTGAACTGAAATCTCCAATAGTGATTGTCTTATTTCAAGTCAAGCCAATTTGATTACATAAAGGAAAAGCTCCCGCACAGCATGATGCTGCCACCACCATGCTACACTGTAGGGATACTATTAGGCAGGTGATGAGCAGCGCATGGTCACCATGCTTCACCGTAGGGATGGTATTAGGCAGGTGATGAACAGTGCCTGGTCTTCACCAGACACAGTGCTTGGAGTTCTGCTCCAAGAGCTCAATTTTTGTCTCATCAGATCAGAGCACCTTTTCCCTCATGCTGTCAGAGTCCTTTCAACTGTCATATGCCTTTTACTCAAGAGCGGCTTCCATCTTGCTATTTTACCATAAACATTTTTAATTTTTTCTAGGGATGCTCTGATTAGGTTTTTAAGGCCGATACCGATCACCGATTTTCAAGTTACTTGATCGGCCTATTCCGAAACCAATTAAAATTTTTTTCTTTGTCCCTTTAAAAAACTTTTTACACTAATCTCCTATATAACCAGACAAATAGAAGCCTTATGTCCTGTATTAATGTGTCCTTTTATAATTAAACTACAGACCACAGGTGTTAACTGTTTATTTATTATTAACAAGATGAAATTATGCAGGCTTATTGTTCAGTCACTATAAAATTTTAAAATAAATAAAATTCCCTTAAAATATATACTTCAACTAATAAAATATATACAAGAACATTTATCCATAATACATATGGCATAAAAGAAAATTAAATTCTTTTCATAATTACAAGCTGTTTTACTTTTTTATAATGTAGTTTTCATCATTTCTCTAACAAAAAATATATATTCTCACACAATTAATTGATGTTGGCAGTTAAACACTGCTTAAGTGTAAACATTCATGCACTTATTGATTATGCATTATGACTCAGGCGCCACCAAGAATGGCAGCCTTTTCAGCAGCTCCGTGTACGACTTCATTTTTTTACTTTTATTTTTCTCTTTTTTATTGATCACTCTTATCACTTTATTTTATGTGGATTCGTTCCCTGGATACACTTACTTTTACAATGTGAGCATGGATTTTTACACGCCGAGACTTGTCTATTCAAGTACTCAACTTCAAGCGCCGAGAATAAATGCCAGTGCCGGTGTGGTTCCCTATTTACCCGACGAGGTAAGAAGGCGGTATTGTGGCAGCAGAGCCGGCACTAAGCCAAAAATGAAGCGGCTTGCGAGAAAGTGGTGTTTTAAGCCTTTGGTGCCTTCTGGGAAATTATTTATTTATTTATTTTTGTGAATTTCCCCTTGGGATTAATAAAGTATCTATCTATCTATCTATCTACTTAATGATTTAAAATAATTAAAACCTATAATTGCACTACAGTTTTACTGTACTTATACAGGTGTGTTTATTTTTCCGTCAGTGTATCAGGTAGACATTTGTAATTCTTGAGGTGTAATTATAAAATATGGATTATCATTTTAATTATATACAGTAGTACTGTACTTGCTTCTTACCAAACCTTATGCTGTATGACACATAGCAACAAATAAAAACAGCACAAATCTTTTTTAAAAGCCTATTGTTTATTAAGCAGTAATTTCAATTTCACCTTTATCTTTTCTTTTTCTGATTAAAAGGATAAGCTTCTGCATTTTAAACAAGCTTGCTGTCGTCCAAACTTAGAGGAGCACATTTTATTTTAAAGGCCAAAATTAAGGTCTTAACTCCTTAAAGTAGCTTTTCTTGCCGATTACTTTTTTTTTTTTAATTTAATTACTCCACTTTCTTTAACGTAAAGACAAATATACCAATCACCGCTCATTCATTGATAGCCTCCACTTGCTGCTCTTTGTTTACACTGCAAAAGAAAAAAAAAAAAAACTGGAGTATCATCCCTAGACTTTATCTTATACTCAAATATGAGGGTGGATATTTGAGGAGTAAACCACATGACAAGGATTATATTTTTATACTACGTATATTAAAAAACCACCAACAACAATTCAAATCAAATTAATAATATACTGAACAATTATTATAAAAGTAAAGTTAAATAAATTGGACTCTGTAGCTGCATGAAGAAAAAAGTACCACTTCCAGTTAGCAGAAATAGCTCAAAAGTTGATCGAAATCTAAGCTTTGTACCTAATACCTGTATGCAAAATTTGGTTGACCTAACTGAAAGTGTAGCCAAGTTATCACGTTTACACACACACACACACACACACACACACACACACACACACACACACACACACAGAGACAGGCAAACTTCCAAAAATGGTATTTTCGGATTCGGGGAGGTCTAAAATGTCGAGATTCATCAAAATCTTCAGGTCGAATTTTTGGATGATTACAATACTTCGTAAACGAGAAAGTAAAAAAAGATACACTCTGGCTCAACTATCGTATTACCTTGTGTAAAGGAACACTACAACTAATTTATCATAAAGCTTAAAAAAGTAGGGGCTGAAAATATCAGTTTTGGTGAGCAGTCTTTTTACCAATCTTGATCAAGCATTTTTTCATGTAAAACAGGCGATTCCGATCGGTGGCTGATCAATCAGAGCATCCCTAATTTTTTCCATTATGGGTGATTGAGTGTAGATTGATGGGTGCACACAAAATGAAGGGATCTGAATACTTTCTGAATCCATCGTATATTACATTATGGGTATCCTCAAATATTATTTCTTTTATGCTGACACAAGATATACGGCTAACTACATGAAACTCGGTGTAAAAAGTGTTGGTAAAAAAGTTGCATTACAAAAGGACAGAAAAAAAATGTAATTTATTGTCCTTTTGGAATTTAACTTTTTACCAACTCTTTTTACACTCTGATATTATCAATTAAGGCAAAAATTATATATTACCAAAATCATTTATTTAAATTAAAACATACTATAATTTAGTCAAATCCCAAAAAAATGTTACTAGTGTGCACCTAGTAAGTTGTATTTTAGGTATAATTTTAAATGTTCATGCTTAGTTTTTTTGGCAGGCAGACATCCATAAGCCAAAAGGTTATCTCGATTAATGTTACTATTCAGAGCTCCAAAATCTAGTTATATTATTGAAACAGCAAAGTTTCCATATGCCATTTATCGTTAAAGCCAGAAGTTATTTTTTTCAATAATGGGACTAAAATTTACTTGAGATCTTGGCCCCTCCTTGAACCGCCACCTTATCGTGGTGGAGGAGTTTGCGTGTTCCAATGATCCTAGGAGCTCTGTTGTCCGGGGCTTTATGGCCCTGGTAGGGCCACCCAAGGCAAACTGGTCCTAGGTGAGGGATGAGACAAAGTGCGGTTCAACAACATTTCCATGATGAATAAAAAATTTGGACAGCGTTTTCCCTCACCCGGACGCAGGTCACCAGGGTCCCCTCTGGAGCAAGGCCTGGAGGTGGGGCTCGATGGCGAGCGCCTGGTGGTCGGGCTTACACTCATGGGGCTCGGCCAGGCACAGCCCGAAGAGGCAACGTGGGTCCCCCTTTCCATGGGCTCACCACCTATGGGATGGGCCAAGGAGGTCGGGTGCAGTGTGAGTTGGGTGGTGGCCGAAGGCAGGGACCTTGGCGGTCCGATCCTCGGCTACAGAAGCTGGCTCTTGGGACGTGGAATGTCACCTCTCTGAAGAGGAAGGAGCCTTAACTAGTGCGCGAGGTTGAGAGGTTCCGGCTAGATATAGTCGGGCTCACCTCGACGCACAGCTTGGACTCTGGAACCAATCTCCTTGAGAGGGGCTGGACTCTCTACCACTCTGGAGTTGCCCCCGGTGAGAGGCGCCGAGCAGGTGTGGGCATACTTATTGCCCCCCGACTTGGAGCCTGTACATTGGGGTTTACCCCAGTGGACAAGAGGGTAGCCTCCCTCCGCCTTCGGGTGGGGGGACGGGTCCTAACTGTTGTTTATGCGTATGCACTGAACAGCAGTTCGGAGTACCCACCCTTTTTGGAGTCCCTGGAGGGGGTGCTGGAGGGCATACCTTCTGGGGACTCCCTCGTACTGCTGGGAGACTTCAATTCTCACGTGGGCAATGACAGTGAGACCTGGAAGGGGCGTGATTGGGAGGAATGGCCCCCCCGATCTGAACCCGAGTGGTGTTTTGTTATTGGACTTCTGTGCTCGTCACGGATTGTCCATAACAAACACCATGTTCAAGCATAGGGGTGTTCATATGTGCACTTGGCACCAGGACACCCTAGGCCTCAGTTTGATGATCGACTTTGTGGTCGTGTCGTTGGACTTGCGGCCACATGTCTTGGACACTTGGGTAAAGAGAGGGGCGGAGCTGTCAACTGATCACCACCTTGGCGAGTTGGCTCCGATGGTGGGGGAGGATGCCGGTCAGGCCTGGTAGGCCCAAACGTGTTGTGAGGGTCTGCTGGGAACGTCTGGCAGAGCCCCCTGTCAGAAGTAGCTTCAACTCCCACCTCCGGCAGAACTTCGACCATGTCCCGAGGAAGGTGGGGGACATTGAGTCCGAATGGGCCATGTTCCGTGCCTCTATTGTTGAGGCGGCTGACCGGAGCTGTGGCCATAAGGTAGTCGGTGCCTGTCGTGACGGCAATCCCCGAACCCGTTGGGACTCTGTGGGAGGTGGGACCTGTGGGACTCTGGAGGCTGGTGATAGGTAGCGGTAGGCCAAGTGGAATGCGGCTTCGGTGGTTGCTGAGGCAAAAACTCGGGCATGGGAGGAGTTTGGGGAGGCCATGGAGAACGACTTTCAGACGGCTTCGAGGAGATTCTGATCCACCGTCTGGTGTCTCAGGAGGGGGAAGCAGTGCAGTGTCAACACTGTGTATGGTGGGGATGGTGCGCTGCTGACCTCGACTCGGGACGTTGTGGCTCGGTGGGGGGAGTACTTCGAAGACCTCCTCAATCCCACTAACATGCCTTCCAATGAGGATGCAGAGCCTGGGGACTTGGAGGTGGGCTCCCCCATCTCTGGGACTGAGGTCACCGAGGTGGTCAAAAAACTCCTTGGTGGCAGGGCCCCGGGGGTGGATGAGATACGCCCGGAGTTCCTCAAGGCTCTGGATGTTGTAGGGCTGTCTTGGTTGACACGTCTCTGCAACATCGCATGGACATCAGGGACAGTGCCTCTGGATTGGCAGACCGGGGTGGTAGTCCCCCTCTTTAAGAAGGGGGACCGGAGGGTGTGTTCCAACTACAGAGGGATCACACTCCTCAGCCTCCCTTGAAAAGTCTATTCGGGGGTTCTGGAGAGGAGGGTCCGTTGGATAGTCGAACCTCGGATTCAGGAGGAACAGTGTGGTTTTCGTCCTGGTCATGGAACAGTGGACCAGCTCTACACCCTTAGCAGGGTCCTGGAGGGTGCATGGGAGTTCGTCCAACCAGTCTACATGTGTTTTGTGGACTTGGAAAAGGTGTTCGACCGTGTCCCTCAGGGAATCCTGTGGGGGGTGCTCCGAGAGTATGGGGTACCAGACCCCCTGATAAGAGCTGTTCGGTCCCTGTACGATTGTTGTCAGAGCTTGGTCCGCATTGCCGGCAGTAAGTTGAACCCGTTTCCAGTGAGAGTTGGACTCCGCCAGGGCTGCCCTTTGTCACCGATTCTGTTCATAACTTTTATGGACAGAATTTCTAGGCGCAGCCAGGGTGTTGAGGGGGGTCCGGCTTGGTGGACTCAGGATTGGGTCACTGCTTTTTGCAGATGATGTTGTCCTGTTTGCTTCATCAGGCCATGATCTTCAGCTCTCTCTGGATCGGTTCGCAGCTGAGTGTGAAGCGGCTGGGATGGGAATCAGCACCTCCAAATCCGAGACTATGGTCCTCAGCCAGAAAAGGGTGGAGTGCCCTCTGAGGGTTGGGAGCGAGATCCTGCCCCAAGTGGAGGAGTTCAAGTATCTCGGGGTCTTGTTCATGAGTGAGGGAAGAATGGAGCGTGAGATCGACAGGCGGATCGGTGCGGCGTCCGCAGTGATGCGGGCTCTGCATCGGTCTGTCGTGGTGAAAAAGGAGCTGAGCTGTAAGGCAAAGCTCTCAGTTTACCAGTCGATCTATGTTCCTACCCGCACCTATGGTCATGAGCTATGGGTAGTGACCGAAAGAACGAGATCGCGAATACAAGCGGCTGAAATGAGTTTTCTCCGCAGGGTGTCTGGGCTCTCCCTTAAAGATAGGGTGAGAAGCTCAGTCATCCGGGAGGAGCTCAGAGTAGAGCCACTGCTCCTCCGCATCGAGAGGAGTCAGATGAGGTGGCTCGGGGATCTGATCAGGATGCCTCCTGGACGCCTCCCTGGTGAGGTGTTCCGGGCACGTCCAACCGGGAGGAGGTGCCGGGGAAGACCCAGGACACGCTGGAGGGACTATGTCTCCCGGCTGGCCTGGGAATGCCTCGGGATTCTATCGGAAGAGCTAGAAGAAGTGGCCGGGGAGAGGGAAGTCTGGGCATCTCTGCTCAAGCTGCTGCCCCCGTGACCCGACCTCAGATAAGCGGAAGGGGATGGATGGATGGATGGATGGATGGATCTTGGACAAATATTTTTGCAAACTGCAATATTACAAATTATATACAATGATGGTATGATTTTTGATGATAAGAATTTTATATTGTTGATATTTAGTCATAAAGTAGTCTATCTCACTAGCAAACCTACTGCTTCCTTTCCACCCTCGTCACTTATTGATTGCATAGCAGAAATCGAATCCTAGTTTTCTTTAAATTTTCTTAAATGAAATAGTGACAAAACTGAGGTTCTGCTAATTTGTACAAAATCAACATTACCCAAAACTGATCATTTTTCATTTGTTATTGCTAATTCCTCTGTCTCCCCTTCCCCACAGGTTAACAGTCTGGGTGTCATCCTTGCCAGTACTTTATCCTTTCAGTCCCACATCAATAACATCTCCCGATCTTCATATTTCCACTTGTGTAACATTAATCATATTTGCCCCTCCCTCACTCCCCACACCACTGCTATCCTTGTTCATAGCCTTGTCACTTCTCGTCTGGATTATTGCAATTCCCTTTTCTTTGGTCTTTCCCGCAAATCTCTTTATAAGCTTCAACTGGTCCAGAATTCAGATGCCCGCATCATTACTAGAACCCCCTCTATTCACCATATCACTCTATCACTATTTTGCAGCAGCTTCATTGGCTTCCAGTTAAGTTCCGCATTCAATTCAAAATTCTTC
This sequence comes from Erpetoichthys calabaricus, assembly GCF_900747795.2. Lineage (NCBI taxonomy): Eukaryota > Metazoa > Chordata > Cladistia > Polypteriformes > Polypteridae > Erpetoichthys > Erpetoichthys calabaricus. The sequence continues at coordinate 49,028,400 of NC_041410.2, read as the reverse complement.
TGTTAACTTTTAAGGCTATCCACACCCTTGCCCCTCCATATCTGTCGGACCTCCTCCATGTTGCCATTCCCTCCCATACCCTTAGATCTTCTTCCTCCATCCACTTGACTGTCCCCTGCGTCCGTCTTACCGTCTTAGCAACTGAATCCTCTGCTCCCCAGCTCTAGAACTCACTACCATCTGAGCTTAGAAATATTGAATCATTTTCACTTTTCAAATCTAAATTTAAAACTCATTTGTTTAAGACTGCTTTTTCTCTTTGACTACAATTGCTCTGTCCGATTTTAGTTTTTGTATTTTAGTTTTGTTTATAATCTTTGTTTTATCTATTGTTCGGTATACTTGGGTGTTTAGAAAGGCGCCTACAAATAAATAAAATGTATTACTATTATTATTAAAGAACTATTTATTGCTTTACAAACATTGGTCTAAGAAAAAATTTAATAACACTAACTTATTTTGAGATCTTTAATTCTGTAACAAAAAAATCCTTGAAATTTACTGGTCAATACTAGTAATACCTGGGAACTGCACTGGGATGCTGGACTTCTATATATTTATTTTTTGCAGCTTATCTAGGTCTGGGTCATGAGGATAACAGTCTAAGCAATAATGCCCAGATGTCCCTTTTCACCGCCATCTTCTCCAACTAGGGGGGTACCAAGGCTTTCCCAGGCCAGCTGTGAGATATAACCTCTCCATTATGTCCTGGGTTTGCCCCAAGGCCTCCTTCCAGTTGGACAAGCCGAATATACAGTATCTCCCCAGAGAGGTATCCAGGAGGCATCCCAATCACAGACCTGAGCCACCTCAGCTTTTGATGTGGAAATGCAGAGGCTCTACTTTGAACTCCACCCAAATGTCTGTGCTCCTCAGTCTGTCTCTAAGGCTGAGCCCAGACACCCTGTGAAGGAAACTCATTTATAATTCTTACCATCACTACCATCAGCTTGTGACCACAGGTTGTGACAGGAACATAGATTGAACAGTAAATCAAGAGCTTTTTCTTTTAGGTCAGCTCACTCTTCATCAAAAGTGACTAGTACAATGTCAAAATCTCCTGCTCCCTTCTTCCCTCACATGTAAGCAAGATCCCAAGGTACTTAAACTCCTTCACTTGAAGCAGCACATCAACCCCAACCCAGAGATGGCAGTCCACTCTTTTTCAGCAGAGAACCATGCATGACCTTGGACTTGGAAGTGCTACTCTTCATCCCAGCTGCTTCACACTCAACCTCAAACTAGCCCAAGGCTAGTCTAAGGTCACAGCCCGATGAAGCCAGAAGGACCACATCATCCGCAAAAAGCAGAGATGTGATCCTGCAGACACAAAACTGGACACCCTCCACTCCTTGGCTGTACCAACAAATTCTGCCTATACAAATAACAAACAGAATCTGTGACAAGGGGCAACCCTTGTGGAGTCCCACCCCCACCAGAAATGAGTCTGACTTATTGCCTGCAATGTGAACAAAGCTTTCACTTCAGTTGTACAGGGACTAAATAGACCACAACAGCAAGCCCAGAGGGATGCAGTCATAAGCCTTTTCCAAGTCCACAAAACACATGTTGACTGACTGGGCATACGCCCATGAACCCTCCAGAATCTGTGAGAGGGTAAAAAGCTAGTCCAGTGTTACACAAACCGGAAATTATCTATATTATTTCTTCAGAATATGAGGCTTGACCATGCTGGACTAACGTTGCTAAATTCCCTTCTTTATATTAAATTTTTATGCACATTCCAAAAAAGTTTAATGGACCTATTGGTTAATTCACATAGGGTCCTAATTGCTATTTTGGAGCATACTACAAATGTAGGTTAGGGGAATAATTTAAAAAGAAAAGGATGCTGTATATTAAATGCTTCATAAAAGCCAAGAAACAAAACAAAAAAGTTAATCAATAAGATCATTATAATGAACAAAAAACAAACTACACAAATGTTATTTCAGCATAAAGCACCCTATACCTTCCCCTGTACATCCATGTTTAATTTTTTAAAATGTTTTTGTAATTATGTTCCCACTTATTAAGTTAAACATTGCAAAAATACAATGCAGCATACCTACAATTACATGAAATTCAAGTGTTTACACTAAATGCTCTTTCTGAGAAAATATTGAAGGTACTGGAAGTAATGCTGGCCTCTCACAAAAAGCTAACCTTGGTTATTTTCCACCATTCAAGGGAATTTGTGACACTCTACAACTCTTCAATCAACAAGCAACTGCCCAGCTCCATTTATGTCTTTGGTTGATAATGTTTGTTTCACTGGTACCTTAACTCAGATACAACAGTAATATGCTGGTTAGTTAGAGGGAGCCCTTTCCTATAGAGTACAAAGTTTTCTACTGACACTAATTTCACTCAGCGCATTTCATATATAGTACACACATCTGACATTTAAGGTATAGTGAATAGACAAATTAATTGCAAAAGATAATGCATCATTAGAACCTATTTCAGCATAGAATGTGGTTTGGAATATATTAATAGCAATTTAAAAAGGCAGCATGAGAAAACCTTTACGGATACTTTTCTGCCAAAAATTTGTTTGACTTCACTACCCTAAAATTGTTATAAAGCCCAATCACCAGGAAGAAGCTGGATGCTTTTAGCTGTAAACCAAGGATGACCACATGAGATGTTATCCAGATAGCCGGGTTATGTAGACAGGTTTACTGAACACTTTACTACTCATTAATACTTATGAAATGTAAAGACCGTTGTTAGTATAATGGAGGACACATAACAGTGTACAGCACAACTGTCAGACGATTTTCTCAAAGGTTCTGTCCATTTTGTTTTTATTTTAATTAAAATAAAGGGAACAGTATAACCAATATTCATATATAAGAATGTTAAGTCTAACACTATGCAAAATATTTAATAGCTACGCTTAATCTGAAGATGAAACATTTCACTGAAAGTAGTTTTTCTTTCGGAAAAATAAATGACCTAGTAAATATTAATAAAAATATTAATGATTCTGCAAGTTCAGTGAATTTAAAAGTACTAATTACATTAGTAACAGCATCTAGTGTAGTAAAATTTAATTTTTCTACCTAATTTTGTATTGTTAAACTTGTGTTGTGCTCCTGTCTCCTCCCACATTCCAAAGACACACAGGTTAGGTGGACTGACAATGTTAAATTGGCTCCTGATAAATCTGTATCTGTTCACCCTGTGGTGGACTGTTGCCCCGCTGAGGCAAAATTGGATTAAGCATAAAAATGTTAACATTACTTTTTTTTTTAAATACAAATTTGAAACTTAATTAAATGTAAAGCTAATATGACAAAATCTTTCTTGATAAAACAGAAGGGTAGAATATAATAGAAAATGCAAATGTGAGAATATAATTTTTTTGTAAACGTTAGTGTTCCAAGGGGATCAGTTTATGTACTATCGTGAAGTGACTGTTTTACATGTATTAATCAAATAGCCAGATCTTTATGACATTATCTTTGCTACATTTATACTGTATGTTCATTCTGGGTGGCATGGTGGTGCAGAAGTAATGCTACTGCCTTGCATTAAGGAGACAGAGCTTTGTGTCCCGGATCCTTCCTGAATATAATTTGCATGTTCTCCGTGTGTCTGCCGAAGTTTCCCCCAACAGTCCAAAATATGCAGGTTAGGTAATTTGGCAAGGCTAAATTGGCCATAGCGTGTGTTTGGTGTGTTCGCCCTGCAATGGATGGGTGCTCTGTCCAGGGTTTGTTCCTGCCTTGCGCTCTATTCCAGCAACCCCCCTCGCCGCCCTGGTCAGGAGTAAGCGGGTTACAAAATTAAAATGCTCATTCTATTAATATATATTTTATAATAAACGTGTTCTAGTGCTGCCTTGTGCCCTGTGTTGGCCGGGATTGGCTCCAGCAGACCCCCGTGACCCTGTGTTCGGATTCAGCGGGTTGGAAAATGGGTGGATGGATGGTGTTCTAGTGATCGTGATACCGTGTCATATTAGTTATTTTAAATAGAAAAGGACGAATTAATATTTGACATTCAATATCAATATTTGAAAACAAACGCCTATGTTCTTTAAAAATTACTAGGTATCGGAAATACTGCCACATGATTTCAAAAATAGGAGTAGCGTCTATGCCTAGTTAAAAGCATCATATTAATCAAAGACTTCTGGAAGCCAAACTAAACTATTAATGCTAACGTTTGTAACTAAAATGCATTTATTTATATGTACGCAGACAACAAGTTATGCTTTTGGTGCGGCGTTCAGCTCTACATTCCAGGTAATTTTGTCCCATAACAGCACTGTGTATCACAAATACGTACTGGCATAACATATTCTCAATATTTTCTTCTTACGGTTACTTATATGCCACTTAGTTTCAAAGTGAAGAACTGCGATATGAATATTATGCCATTATATAAAATTACATTAAAAACATAAAACATACAGTGCACCTATCCATAGCTCTTAATACAGAATCTCTAACACCTCATTACTGGACAAGGATAGTCGACAACAGACACGGACTCGTTGATACTGGAAACTACATTAGTTTGAAATACAATAAAAGGACTCTTTTTTTCTACCTGACAATGATTTGGCCACATCTTACCTAAGAAAGCGCAGGAATTCTGAGGCTATTTCTTCCATCCTGTTCTCTACAGTAAACTTGCTTGAACAGCGCGCGTAATCACAAGTTCGTCACAATTCGTAAAAAGCGGGACCTTGACGTCACGTGTGACGCCCCATTTCTTTCACTTAAACAATTTATTTAAAGAAAACTTTTATTATCTGAAACTATAAAACACAAACAAATGCAATTAATCTTGCTTCAAAATTGTTTTTGGACTGTCATTTACTTTATTTTATCTTGCGATATGAAAACGGGTCTAGCGTCATGTATATAGTCCTCCGCCGAAGTAGTGAACCATGGGAAAAAGTAGGTCTTACCATTAAAATTATTATTATTATTTTTTTTTAATTATTTCACGAAACAGAATTGTATAAAATGCCGCTAATATATTACTCCCTGCGATTGAAATGTGTGATAATATCATTTCTCTGGTGCTAGTTCAGCCTTCTGTGAGCTACGCACCGTCAGTCTCGTTCACTGACTGCTCGGAGGTATATACTGTCGGGCGCACGTTTACTTCTTCCTTTTCCTCCGTGGCCGCCATCAAGAGAGGAGTGTGGTGAAGGCGTGCCGTGAGTAAACGAGAAAATGGTTAGTATTTTTATTTATCTTGTTTACTACACAATTGTATTTGATTAAAGTGTGGACTTGGGGATGGTAGGTTATTGAAATAGGCGCTTTTTGTGTGGTGGAGCTCCGCGTGAACGTGAGTCTTCACAAGGCCGTCCTCGTGTCTTGGCTGGCTGGAGGGGGAAGGGATAAGCGTGGCACTCGCATTTGGACCGCACTGGGATTCGGTGTTTTACTTTGTTTTTGCTGGGTCTGGCCCATGCCACTGTTGCTGGCGTTGTCATTCAATAAATTCGCCTTGTCACTGGGAGACGACCGGCTTGTTTGTGTTAAACAATAAAACTCACAAAACAGCGCCACGCTTCTGGCAATGATGGTGTAATTTGCGTCTGACCCCGTGATGAGCGACAGTTGCCTGCTGTTTCTATGCTGTCACGGGCGCTTGAAGACAAAAAGATGTCTGAGCAAGAAGCGTTTATGCCTATATTTACGAGTGTGCGAACAGAATTTAAATTATATTTGAAGAAATTGGTGTACAACTTTATGCAAGAGTACTCATCTCATGTGTATCTGTTTCTTTTTCAGGCGTGTGCCAGACCCCTAATATCGGTCTACTCCGAAAAGGGAGACTCCACAGGCAAAAATGTACTGATGCCTGCTGTCTTCAAAGCGCCCATCAGGCCAGATATCGTGAACTTCGTTCACACCAACATGAGGAAGAATAGCCGCCAGCCTTACGCAGTCAGCGAACTGGCAGGTGGGTAAGATGTTGGCCTAGTTCACCGAGGGAGACCCATATCCACTTGGTGAACCCACAAATACTGGGCCAGTTGTGCATGGTGGTATTGTTATACGAGATTGTCTTAAGCGATGTACAAGGGCACATTCCATGACTGATTTCATTGTGTACATTGTGCCAACTGGAAACCAATTCCTTGTATTGGAGAATAGTTGTTTTTAAGTTTTCTTTTGCTTTCTTCTATTTCAGACAAACTTTGTGATTGATTCTTTGTCATTGATCAATACTAGTTTTTTTTTTTTTTTTTTTCCTCATAGACCATTTCTGCACCCACATGCAAGAGCTGCCACTTTGTCACCACCTACATGCATCTTTTCTCGCACATCACTTGATCTCTCTCGCCTCTCAGGAAAGCACCAGACATCATCTGATCGTTTGTGTCTATTTCTAGATTTGCTTGATGCCTTTAGCAGCACTAGGTTTGGGAATAATCAGAAGTTTGATACAGTCCTCATCTTCAAGAATCTTTATTTTTTGACTTGGTTTGCAAGTCTGTTTGCTTAAAATCAAGCAGGCCTGGCTCAGTGGTAGTGTGCTGTTTTACAACAGGTTGAAATTCACATTCCAAGTCTTTACTGCATGGATTTTGCATTTTCCCCCAGAGTACATGTGGGTTTCCTCCCACTGTCCAAAGACATGCAGTTTAGGTGGATTGGTAATATTGTTACTAGTTTTGGTGTGTTCACCAACTAGGCTTTATTTCTGACTTGTGCCCTGTGCTTTCTGGGATCGGCTTCACTTTTATCCTGCTCAGGATATATAGCAGGTTTGGAAAATGGAGGGATGGATAAAATGTTACCTTTGCTATATATAGAACAAAAGGTATCTTATTTTCGGTTGTAGTCTCATTCTGTGTATGGAAATGCATCTAGGGCTGAAGCTAAGAAGCTCCTTGGGCAAAGAATTTTGGGGCCTAGATCAAATTGCTGGGCCGTGTTGTTAAAGTGGAAACCTTAACTTTAAAAAATATCTGGATGAGAGATTGGGGCAGTCTGACTGTTACCTGAACAAATAAGCTTGATGGACCAAATAGTCTTTTTGTGTGTGTGTGTTCTCTTTACCAGTAAATGTCCGAAATGTCTTATTAACAGTAACTGTGCGCTGCATTCATAGATTTCATACTTTCTCTGTACGTTTAGCATTCGTTTGCTTAAGAGTTTGATGCGCTTGCTGCTTCCTGAGCAGCTCTTCTTTTTTCCACCCTAGCGGCCTGCTTCTTCTCTTTCGTCAGCATCTTTTCGTGTTAAAACTAATTGTCTGTTTATAATTGCTTAGTATGTTTAATGTTTCACTTAAACTGGCACTTAACTCTTCAATCTGCTTCAAGAGTGATATAAGATATTAAGAGGGAGGGGTAATGACTGCAAAGGTGGTAGGGATGAGAACGGCACCTGTACGCATGTGCTGCACAGCTGGCCACTGCTGAGTTGATTCTATAATAGAGTAAAAATAAAAAGAGGAATAATCTTGGAGGTCAATCACCCCAGAAGCGGATAGTAGACATCACATAATATATGTATACCAAATTTCAGGTCAATAGGTCAGTTTGTGAGTTACAGGTGATTTAAAATCCTGGACAGACAGCCACTTTAGTGTATTATTTATAAAGATTTATTTGTATTAAGTTATGATTGATGCACCGTAGTAGCAACAATTATCTGAGAATCATTCCATCACTGAATATTGAGGTCTAACTAAGTCTTTTATCTTTTTCAGGTCACCAAACCAGTGCTGAGTCCTGGGGTACTGGCAGGGCTGTGGCTCGTATTCCACGTGTTAGAGGTGGTGGTACACACCGCTCTGGCCAGGGAGCCTTTGGAAACGTATCCTTTCACCCCTAATTTTCTATCCTAAAGATGTTTTACTGGAGTTGCTAAATTTACACCTGCATCCTCTTCTCAGTAAGGGATGCTTCTTTAAGCCTTTGAGTAACTTTTTGGGATAAACATTTAAGAAGCTTTGTGTACATCTGAACTGTGCTTTTATGTCTCCAGAAACCTTCTGATGCTCTTCATTCTCACAGTATACTGCGTTGAAGTGACTTGAAAAAAAATAAGCGATAGAATAGATGTTGTGTTGGAACAGGTGTGGCTGCATTTTTTGTTCCTTTTGAAGTTAATTTAGGAAATTCTTAATGTCTGTAAAACATCTTGGTTTTGGTTGTTGCTTGAATAATATAAGCTCAAGATAAGTAGTGTTTGCCATTTTGCAAAGCTTGTTGTGCCTTTTTGAGTGATTTGAGACTTAAGGTTTTGATATTGTCAGCTTTTGTTTGTCCTGAGCTGTTTATGTTAAAGTAATATATTTTATATTTCTTTAGGACGAGTAATGTTCTCCACTAGAGGTTATTGATGATGTTACGCTAATGAAAGTGACTTCTTTCTATAATACTGCCAAACGCTTGTATCACTTTGCATTAGTGTTAGGATTTTTTCCCAAACCATTGACAGTTTTTCTTTATAGGAGCACAAGAAATAGTGTTGTCCTGGCCACATTCACGAAGTATAATGTGCATCTCTGGCTTAACTATACTAGGATGTTAGAAGGATGGTTTTAAGGTTGTACAAGGATACTAGGATGTTCGAAGGATTTTTTTTTTTTTTTTAGTGGTCAATGGATTTTCTACAGCAGTCCTAGATGGAATAGATGCTTTATTTTTCAACAGGGGAATATTTTGGCTTTTTAGAGGAGCTCCTTAAATACCTACATACATAAATAGGTAGGTGGATAAGTGAGAATTTAATATAAAGAAATATACCCACACATTGGCCTGAACAGAGACCTGAATGACTATAAAGCAAGAATTGACTTGGCTGTCACAGTAAGGCATTATGCAGATGTATTGCTGTTGGTATAAAGGAGCCCCATTAACGTTGCTCGTCAGACTTCTTCGGAATAAATTAACTGAAATTACTTTGGTGTGTCGGAGAAAGGATGTCAATCATGTTCAATGGTACTCTGTTTTGTTTTTTCTCTTTTGCTACTACCTCCAGAGCGTGTTGTATAACTGAGCTTGCCCTTTTAGTTGTGTATAATTTAATTATTTATAATATAGCTATTTTCTATTTTTGGCAGGGAGATGAGTTTGATTAGTTGGGTTCTGGAAGTTGCATTAAAGGGCAGCAGTTACCTGCCAAGGTCTGTTGTCTGCTTTTCTGTATCCTGTTTTTTGTTGCCAGCTTGAAGCACCAGCTGATAAGAGTGTCCGAAGACCGCTTTATATACTAAATTGCAGATTCCATTCCCACACAAACATGCAGTCTTAAAGAGAAAACATAAGCACACATTGTGCTATGGGTATGTTACTTGTTGAGCTGCAAAATTAAGTAAAATTTCTCACTGCATTCACTTGCATTTCTGCAATTGGTTTACTTGCTCATATTTTCATCAGCTGATGTTGGGTTGTCATTTAAATAGGGTTTTTTTTTTGTTTTTGTGTGCATAGTGCTAATAATTCAATAGATTATTCTTTAACTGCCTTAAGAGTAAATAAGTTATGCACCCTACCTTTATTTTTATGGAGCTGCGGTAATACAAATTAGCTTTAAACTGCTTAAGTGTAGGAACATTTCAGTTCTCGGAATGTGAGAAACAGTGCTTCTTACTGCACTTCGTCCTGCAGTAGGTATTCCAATCAAAAATTGACCATAGTTTTGCCTGAATGCAAGTTTTTATCCAGTTTTGGAAATACCCAGCAGCAGGCAGATCAAGACATAAGGGCATCTCCACTTTCTGGGTTTGTTCAGTTTATGTGCACAGTGGAATTATTATCCGACTTAAACAGTCACTGGTTATTTTTAAAATAAAAGGAAGGCTCAGTGGGTCAACTTCCTTTAGGAAAGTAAGATTGCTTCCCATGCTTTTTGAGCAGAATGATGTGCAGTTTATTGACATTCATTAATTGGCATTAAAGAAATGGTGATCTGGGTGTTTGTTTTTATTCCTTCTTCCTAGCAGCAGTATCATAACCTGAGAAAATGTATTAATGTCTGTTTATGGTTAAAACATTTTGTAGCCCACTAACCTTTTAGCCATGAGGAACTTTTTAAGGCCAGTTGTTTGACAGCCCCACTCCTGTTTAAGGCATCACCTATAGTCAAACTTAAGACTCACATGTGCATTGCATATCATAATTGTGTGTTCCTGGTCCAGCTTTAGAGAATGTTGACATGAAGTCCAAGCTCAGTTTCAGAACGATTTGTGGAAAGGCAGTGTCTTAAGATTTGTACCCTTTTATCTAAGGGAGTTGATTTTTAACTATATTTAATCCGAAATTAATAGTAATCTACAAGATATGCCTTGATTCATTAAAAATACTTGATGTCTTGCCAACACATTGTGATGGATTATGTAAATACGTTTTTTTTTAACATGCTCTTCAGCTGTGAAGACATGATGCAATATACAAATTTTTACTTAATGACTTTTGGTCAAATTTTATTGCTGCTTTTTTGTGTCTGTAAATGTTGAGCCTCAGTGAAACTTTTTCTTAGCCATGGTGTTTTGCTTGATTCAAATGTTAATGTTGCATTTGGTGCAGTTCATTAGCTGTTTGTGCCAACCTTGGAATAAGTTTCATGAGTGGTGTAGGTGGTTGAATTTCATCACCCAGTAGAACTGTTAGCAGATGTTTTAAATTCTTTTGACTGCTGTCATTAAAGGATTTACCTTGCTTTTGTAAAATGATTAGCTTGCTAAAAGGCGTAAATATACATTTCTAGTGTGATATCCTTAACCTTTGATACAGATGTGTCGTGGTGGCCGCATGTTTGCCCCCACCAAAACCTGGAGGCGCTGGCATCGCAGGATCAATGTGAAGCAGAAACGCTATGCTGTCTGCTCTGCCCTTGCAGCATCAGCACTTCCAGCCCTTGTTATGTCCAAAGGTAAGTGGAAGTTTCAAGGATTTGAAAAAATTTTTCAGAAAAAAATATATTTTAGTCCCAATCCCCTTGTCCCTCTCTAAATTGTTCTGGGACTGCTGACCGCCTATAGAGCGTTTTTTAATCACTGAAATCGGTGAAAAGGCTTTGTCCATGCCAAGATTTTTGTAAACGCAGTGCATGTTGTTGCATTAAAAACTAAGGTAGTCTGTTCATTGGGGTGTGCTTTTGGATGATTTTGACAGATTTTTGTTATGCAGTTGTGGGAAAAATTACTTGCAGATCAACTTTATTCTTAGCAGGCTGTCCTAGACCATATTAAATTTTATTACATATACTTGTAGGCCACCGCATTGAGGAGACTCCAGAAGTTCCTCTTGTTGTGGAAGATAAGGTTGAAGGATACAAGAAGACCAAGGAAGCAGTGCAGCTGCTGAAAAAGCTAAAAGCCTGGAATGATATTAAAAAGGTACGGATGCTTTTATTTCCAGCGTCTCAAGGTTGGAAGGGGGGTGTGTGTTTTGTTTTGTTGTTGTTCGATTTCCACTTTTCAGTTCTGAAAACCCCAAGAAGGGTGCACTTCTAAAATAGCAAAACTGCACTTCTTGCAATGATGGTGTAATTTGCGTCTGACCCCGTGTTCAGTGACAGTTGCCTGTTGTCTTCATGCTGTCATGGGTGGCTGATAGCAGCTATAGTCTGAGCAAGAAGTGTTGTGCCTCAGTGTTCCTTAAACAGATGAACATTACTCAGTTGTGTGCTGCCCTTTTGTACAAGAAAGTATTTGCATTTCTCAGGGCATTCTTTTTTAACTGAGCTCGAGACTAACATACTAATTGAAACCCTTTATTGTAGTCTGTATTTTTTATTATAAGTTTAGATGTGCAAGAACAAAGATGAAATGTGTGTTGATATTTTAAAGTCAATTTGAAACATTCTCCATTTACAGGAGTCCAGATCCCCAGATGTAAAAACTTGATTTGAGATTTTTGTGCTGCAGTGGCTTTTTCTAATAGCTCTCTACCAGCCTTACACACAGATTTCTCAAAGCACACTCCCTCAGTTTTTTTAATATATATAATAACTAGGGAATACATTGGGGAAACAAGTTACAGGTGGGTTTTTTGTTTTTTTTTCCCCCAAACCTCTTTGGTCGAGAAGCTGTTGGCTTGCTGCTGCTGCGTGCCTTGTGATCTGCATTTCGTGCGGAGCTTCGAATGTTTTAAAGCCTGTACAGCACCTGAATATTCAATCTTTTTGCTGTTCTGTTATTTCTCAGAGTAATATTTTTCAGTTTGTGCTAATGTGATCTTTGCTCTCATTTTTTGAGACTTTGGAATTTTCCTATATATATATATATATATATATATATATATATATATATATATATATATATATATATATATATATAACATACACACAAGGGAAATCCCAAAAGTAAGATCTCCTTTTTTTTTTTTTTTTTTAGGAATACAACCGTTTAAAATGATGTAAATATTATAGAAAATAAAGGTTAAAGAATTTTTTTCTACATAATCGCCATTTCGGTCAATGCATTTTTGTAGACGCTGTGGTAGTTTTAGAATGCCCATGTCATACCAGCTCACCACCATGTCCTTCAGGAAGCGTTGAACCTCATCTTTCACCTCTTCGTTGGAGCAGAATCGCCTTCCAGACAAATGTTCTTTCAACTTAGGGAACAGGTGGTAGTCACTGGGTGCCAAGTTTGGACTATATTGATGAAATTCCAACCAAAGTTTTGCAGGAGAGCGACGGTTTGACGGGCGACGTGTGGACAAGCGTTGTCGTGGAGAATGCTTACGCCCTTGCGCAACATTCCTCTTCTCCAGTTCTGAATTGCCCTTCTGAGTTTTTTCAGTGTTTCACAGTACCTGTCAGCATTTATTGTGTTCCCAGCAGGCTTAAAGTCGACCAACAATACCCCCTTCTGGTCCCAAAACACAGTTGCCATGACTTTACCGTCAGACTGTGTTTGTTTGAATTTTCGCGGCTTGGGGCAAAGAGTGATGCCGCCACTCACGTGATTGTTGTTTGGTCTCCGGTGTAAAGTGGAACGCCCAGGTTTCGTCACCCGTGACAATCGAGTCCAAGAAGTTGTCCTTTTCGTTTGCGTAGCAGCGGAGAAATTCGCGGGAAGAATCAACTCGTTGCCGTTTGTGGTCTTCTGTCCGCATACGTGGTACCCATCTTGCGCACACCTTCTGATATTGCAACTTTTCCATTAAAATCCTGTGGATGTTGCTTCGGGAAACCTCAGGTACCAAAATACAGAGAGCAATCCAGAGTGATCCACCGATATTTACGCATGTTTTCCTCAACCGTCGCGACTGTCTCGTCAGAAATTAACGGTCTCCCGCTCCTTTGTTCGTCGCAAATTTCAGTACGACCAGCTGTAAACTCTACACCACTTGTGAAAGTTTTTGACATCCATGCATGGCTGTCCATACACTTCCGTCAATTGGCGATGAATTTCAACCAGTTTAACGCCTTTTGCGTTCAAAAATTGAATAACTGCAAACTTCGCACTTATTACGGTAGCGTTCAACGGGAGCTCCATTTTCAAGGGCTGTCAAGATTGAGCATCCCAGCGAAGCCGCGCGTGCTTATTTGGGAGTGGAGGAAGCACCAATCACAACAGTGTGGCCAACAGCCGTACGGACAGTTTCTCTACGTCCCCACCGCTTTGGAGACCTTACTTTTGGGATTGCCCTCGTATGTTGTAAAAGGCGCTATATAGCGTCCGACCCGGCACAGACTGACACAGGCACGTGTAAAAAATGAGCACACTTTATTTTTCTTCACCTGTGGGGCACATCTTCCCTGTGAACCCCACAGGCAATACACAGTCCCAAAAGCACGTAAATACAACACCAACAACTCTCCACCCCAACTCCCAGGCAACCTCTTCCTCCTGATTCTGGCTCCTGAGTGGTGGATGCTGGCCCTTTTTATAGCCCACCCGGAAGTGCTCCAGGTGTTTGATCACGTGTGGCTAATTGCACTTCCGGGCGGGGCTGTAGAGATGTCCAGGTGGGCTCCGGGATCCATGCAACAACCCCTGGAGGCCATCCCAGATCCCCACAGGGTTGTGGAGAACTCCATCTCCCATGAAACCCTGTGGGAAACTGAGGCACCATCATCAGCCAGGGAGGCTGCTACCAAGCTATAGCAAAGTAAAATATTTTGATTTTAAAATCAGTAATGTAATACAGGTTGAGCATCCTTAATTTGAAATGCCTGGAACCAAAAGTATTTCAAATTTTTGGATTTTGAAATATTTGCATATATATAATGAGATCTTGGAGATGGGACCCAAGTCTAAATATTGTTTGCTGAGGTCTGAAATCTGGTATCAATGCCATAGTAGATTTTAATACTGATCCAAAACTAGAACACGCAAAAGTAGGTGTCTGAAAGGAAGGGAAAATTGAGTCTGTGTCGCAGATTTTTGGGGAATGTGTTTTTTTTGTTGTGGTTTTTTTTGTTGTTTTTTTTTTTAACATATATATAACTGTTCAATGTTATTTCATTTTGTTCTTTTGCCCTGAATTTTGATGCTCATTGAAATTATTGTGGCCTCATTCTTAAATTCTAAACACATTAAAGAGCTGTATTCATTTTATTGCAATATATACGTTGTATGTAAAATAAATAAATAAAACCATGTATTTTGAAAATTGATTACATAGAGGAGTAATGTTTAGGCCCCACTCCCATTATGAATATGAATTTTGCATATTTTTATTTTGTCCATCATCCAGATTTAAATGTTCATCTTAGACTAACTTAATATCAACTCCTTATTTTTCCTTGTCATTTGGTACTTGGTTACTGTGAATGCATCCTAGATAAAGTTTTTAGCAGTGTAGGTAACTTTTTAAACCTTTATTGGGTACTTTTATGGTTTGTTGGCACCTGATTGTTTTTTAGATGTGCCCTCATCCCTATGTTTACCAGTTTTAACTGTCTGTTAATTTTTTAGGTCTATGCATCACAACGTATGCGTGCAGGTAAAGGTAAAATGCGAAACAGACGTCGGATTCAACGAAGAGGACCTTGCATAATTTATAACAAGGATGCTGGAATCACAAAGGCCTTCCGTAACATACCAGGTATGTTCTCTTGACTTTGTGAGACGTGTAACGGGAATTTCCTTTTTGACTTGCATGATGATGTCCACTTCTAGGTCCGTGTTTCTGACAGACTGTGATTTTTATTGTGGAAGTTCTGACAGGCATATTTTAGCCAGTAGTGGCACTATAGTTACATTTCACTATGTCTAATTCTCAGTCTTCTGGTTCCAGGCATCACTCTACTGAATGTCAGTAAACTTAACCTGCTTAGACTGGCTCCTGGGGGTCATGTGGGTCGTTTCTGTATTTGGACAGAGAGTGCATTCTCAAAGCTGGACGACCTGTATGGCAATTGGCGCAAACCTGCCTCTCTGAAGGCTGACTTCAAGTAAGTCTCTGAGCAGCCCTCTTTCATTGTTAAGCTAACCCTTTAATGATGATATTCCACTTCATGGTCCGTGTTTCTGACTCACTTGTGATAAAAGTTGGAAGTTCTGAACCTGGGTTTGCCGAAGAAAAGGGAATTTGTGTACAGCCGCTGATTTTTAGTTTGTAATATTTACTAACTCTTTCTAGCCTGCCAATGCACAAGATGACCAACACAGATTTGAGCAGAATCTTGAAAAGTCAAGAAATCCAGAAGGCCCTGCGTGCACCAAAGTAAGTTTTGCTTTTTTTGTCTGTATGTGGTGGTTTTCTTTCCACCTTTCCTTTTGCAGTAATGAACTTCCACTTTGTGTCAGTGTTTCTGAATCCTGCAATCTTGGTGGAAATTCTGAGCTCAGAAAGGGAGATTGTGTGGTAGAGAGACCTTCATTTTGTTGAAATTAAAACTTTTTGTTTCCATGTGTTGTAACAGCAAGAAGATCCATCGTAGAGTCCTTAAGAAGAATCCTCTTAAGAATCTGAGAGTGATGTTGAAACTGAATCCTTATGCCAAAACAGCCAGACGTAATGCTATTCTTTTGCATGATCCAGCGGTATGTACCAAGTCTTTCAGCACCTACTGAGATACTACTTTCAAGGCAGAACAGGCTTTTATTATTGCCTCTTTTATGCCATTATAAAGTTGATTGTGAAACA